>NC_084756.1:15546853-15699353 GCF_033978785.1 Entelurus aequoreus
GTTCTGTATCACATCAATAATACAAGGACATAGGCACATTTATTTAAGTCATTTTTGTTCATTTACTGCAATATAATGTTACTAATAATATTTACTGCATGTACTTAATAATATTTAATGTATTATTCATAAGTCCTGTACCAAAAACTAAGCAGCCAAACCGTTAGAAACAATTCAATATACTGCAAACTATTATAATATAAATATAATGAAATAGTGCAAACACAGAGCGACATCTAGTGGCTGGCTGGGGAAATTCCCTTCCCCTAACTGCCAGTAGGGGTCAGTGTCATGACGTCAAACAGTCTGCTCTTCCTCGCTGGATGAAGCTATTATTTACTTCCGGGTCTGACTTTCTTCCTCTTCCGGTTGGCGTCCGTTGGTGTGTCAGGTACACGCAAACCTAATGTCGATTCACTTTTGAAATCTATATCAATCTGCTTCATTTACTGTAGTCTACACACAAACGATCAGTGAATATGATAGAGAACATTACAAAGCGTATATATCATGCGTCATTTTATTGATTCCACCCATTTTTAGGGCAAATAGTATTTTGTTAGCATACCTACCTAGCGCAAGCTACTGATCACATTCCGCTAATAACAATAATGTTTTATTGTTTTCAAACCGGGGTGCATATAAGCTGCTTATGTACTGTAAATATTAAAGAATTACGATTAATTATGCCATGTTGACTCTTCTTTTCAGTCTGGCTATCTATCGATGCTAAGATGTGTGCACAGCAAATGCTTATAATTGTAAGCAAACCGAGCTTAATGTTAAATTATGCACTTGTTTTTTGTAGTTCATCCAGTCAGAATGGCAAAGTCGAAGAATCACACAACTCACAACCAATGTAAGTAAGCATCTATAACTGTTTATATGCATGCACGCCAAGGAGGCACTTTTTTGCAGAATAATGTTTTGTTTTTGTTTCCAGCTCGTAAAGCCCACAGAAATGGCATCAAGAAGCCCAGATCTCACCGTTATGAGTCATTGAAGGGGGTACGTCACTATTGTTTCATTGTGGTTAATGTAATAAGAGTTATCAGGTGTCTCATTCAATACTAAGATCGCTACGCCTATTTACTGTGCGGCCATATTGTATGGCTAATGCTGCGTTACATTGGAACTGGGAAGTTGGAATTTCAACTGGAACGCCCCCTTGCAGTTGAATTTCTAACTTGGCAAGTCGGAGCACTCTCACCATCCCCGAGTTTGCTTCAAAGATGGCTGCTCTGGTTGTAGACAATGATGTCTGTTTTTATAATATCTGTTAACATTTCTGATTAGTTTTTGTAGCAATAAAGTAGCCATATACAATTAATTGATGTATGTTTACATATGGCAATGTCACAGTAGTGTTAACTGCATTTATTTAATGTAGTGTGTAGGCTGTAAGTCGCTACAATAGCGTCTGTTGTTCCTCTTCATCAGGCATGTGGTTATTCCGTTTAAAATTTTAAATCAGTATTTTTTATATGTGTACAATAATTTGTTTTTGACTAGCTACAATGTGTTAAAATCTTGATCTGTCTCTGCCATACCTGCCAACAACTACGGTTTTACCCGTAATTAGTACGGTTTTTGATAATCCAGTGGTAAAAAGTGTTTTTTACATTTATAAATGATCAACTTAAAAATCGAAGTTATGTAGTGAAGCAACTCCACCGGCAGGGGACAAACTATACCGGAATCATCAATGGGAGACGGTTCTGGATTACAGGCAGGTCAGTCTAGTACCCGCATTGTTTTACGACGAAGCCACGCTGTTATAACACGTGCAGAATGTGGCTTGGCATTGCTGAAATAAGCAGGGGTGTCTGTGGAAAAAGACGTTCCTTGGATGGCAACATATGTTGCTCCAAAACCTGTATGTACCTTTCAGCATTAATGGTACCTTCACAGATGTGTAAGTTACCCATGTCTTGGGCACTAATACACCCCCATACTATCACATATGCTGGCTTTTGAACTTTGTGGCTTTAACCATCCGGATAGTTATTTTCGTCTTTGGTCCAGAGGACACAACGTCCACAATTTCCAAAAAACATTTGAAATGTGGACTTGTCAGACCACAGAACACTTTTCCACTTTGCATCAGTCCATCTTTGATGAGCCCAGGGCCTGGTACTACACCAGTCTAGTACCCGCACTCTTTCGGGCCCGGCAAAGCCGGCAGCGTTTCTGGGTGTTGTTGATAAATGGCTTTCGCTTTGCATAGTAGAGTTTTAACTTGCACTTACAGATGTAGTAATGACCTGTAGTTACTGACAGTGGTTTTTTTAAGTGTTCCTGAGCCCATGTGGTGATATACCTTTTTGATTCAGTATCGCCTGAGGGATCGAAGGTCACGGGCATTCAATGTTGGTTTTCCGCCTTGCTGCTTACGTGCAGTGATTTCTCCAGATTCCCTGAACATTTTGATGATATTACGGACCGTAGATGGTAAAATCCCTAAATTCCTTGCAATAGCTGGTTGAAAAATGTTGTTCTTAAACTGTTCGACAATTTGCTCACGCATTTGTTCACAAAGTGGTGACCCTCGCCCCATCCTTGTTTGTGAATGACTGAGCATTTCATGGATGCTGCTTCTATACCCAATCATGGCACCCACCTGTTCCCAATTAGCCTGTTCACCTGTGGGATGTTTCAAATAAATGTTTTAATGAGCATTCCTCAACTTTCTAAGTCTTTTTTGCCACCTGTGCCAGCTTTTTTGAAACATGTTGCAGGCATCAAATTCTAAATGAGCTGATATTTGCTAACTAGTTTACTTGTTGTCGCCTCCGTTCAGTCTCTAAGCCACAACGTTGGTGGCCGTCCACTTTGCTGCTAATTATGTTTGGATGATTACAAACCAAACACTGTTAGTTTTGAAGCAATTGTAGTTCTAGAGCATTTATTAGTTGCCAGCAAGGTGTATTTTTGACGCGGCCGATTGTAAACAGAGGTCACAACACCGGAAGTATATTACCCAAAGGGGCGTGGCTACAGGATAACGATTGCCGAATGGTAAACGTTTTCTGCATGCGTGTTATAAAATTTTACATACAATGTTCCAAGATGAACATTTTTGTAAAATACCTACCAACAAAACTAAACATTTTTTGGGGGGAAAAACATTTATATAAAAACAAAATAAAAACATTGAACTCTAACCCCCAACTGCAGGAAATGTATTCTTGATTTTCAAAATGTTCTTTCGGGTTTGCTTGGCAGCAGTTTCTGCTGATAGAAATGTTCCTTTTTATTTCCAAAGGGTGCTGACATCACTGTAACTTGCTCATACTTGGACTGTACATCTTATGTTAAGAGGTGCCATGATGCTAAGGCTGCAGCTAACGATTATTTTTCTATCGATTAATCTATAGATTATTTTTTTTTTCGATTAATCGGTTAATCTATAGATTTTTTCGATTAATCTATAGATTATTTGTCCTTTTACCGATTATTTTTTTATTTAAAATGAAGATGAAAAAATAAATGTAGGCCCGTTTTTTCAAAAGGCATGGCTTTTATTTACAAAAAAAAAGAAGTATGGCCACTCAGTCAACATTGACAACAACATGACTAAATATTATGTAACAATGTAAACATTTAAAACTTTTAACATTTAACAAAATTAAAAGTAGCTTATTTGCTTTTTAATGTGCAAATATAAAAGTCAACATCCAGTGCAAATCTTAATATTCTGCAATAGTATAAGCATTTCAAAAGTAAAAGTATTGCTTATTTTGCTTTAAAATGTGCAAAAATAAAGATAAACATCCAATACAAAAAAGTGCAAAACGAAATATTCTGTAACAACAGTGTAAACATTTCAACAAAAGTGAAAGTATTGATTATTTGCTAAAATGTGCAAAAATAAAGATAAACATCCAATACAAAAAAGTGCCAATCTAAATATTCTGGAGCACTGTAAACATTAAGTATTGCTTTTAAAATGTGCAAAATAAACATCCAGTCCAACACAGTACACAATAACCAATTCTACTCATTCCAGTGAGTGACTAACAGTTGTAATGAAGAAAGGTTAGCATGTGTACATGCTCTGCTTCTTTTCTTGTTTACAATATTCCCAGCAGCTGAAAATAGGCGCTCAGAAGGGGTCGATGTGGCTGGAACTGAGAGCTAATTAGCCTTCACCTCAAGCCAGGACTGCGAGTGAGCTGAGCTGCAGTTTATATTTCTAGAAGGTCAACGGGCTCATAGTGATGTTACTAGTAGTTGACTGGGAGGTGTTTATTATCATTTGGGGAGAGTCCGCTGCCTGATGCTCACCTGCTAAACACCTATCTGCTCCACGCTGAAGCGCTGACTACATGCGCTCTGAATACACACTGCTGATTGGCTGATAATGCTTCGTGTGTACCAATCAGATGGTTGTGTGGGTGGGACAATGCTGCGTGTGTACCAATCAGATGGTTGTGTGGGTGGGACAATGCTGCGTGCTGAGACAGAGGCAGAGGAGCGAAGCAGCTTGTTAAGACTTTAGCAGCTGAAGTTAGCTTTAGCTTAGAAACTCGTTCGGTACACCCCCGTACCGAACCGAAAGCCCCGTACCGAAACGGTTCAATACAAAACACGTACCGTTACACCCCTAGCAGATACAAATGACACATTCATGTTTTTGTGTAATGATGACAACGTATACTCGCGCGGACGATTGACTAGTTGATGGTTTTCTTTTCAAATGTTCGTTCATAGCCGTTGTGCTGCTATGATAGGCCATTTCCGCTCGACACAGTGTGCATACAACAACATTATTAGGCCGTTTATTGAAATACTCCCACACTTTTGACCACTTTTGGCATGCTTTTCCCCCCTCGCTCGCACCGCTCGCATCGTCTGCTTTGAGCGTCTGCTTTGCGCTTCGCCATGACGGTAGTGTGACGTAAATATGCGACGCGTCGACGCACAAAAACGGCGTCGACGTATTTACGTAACCGATGACGTCTGCGCGTCGTTTCAGCCTTACATGATGCATTCACACAGATGCAAACATTGTAGTGAAGCATTCATTACCAGTACTATACACTAGGGCTGGGTAATATGCCTGAAAACTATCACGATATAAGTGTTTTTTATTGGTTGATATCAATAATTAGAGATTTTTTATTGCCTATCATAAATAAGGAGCAGGAGAAAAATAAATGAAATCGGAACATTTTAATTTAAATTGTAACCTTTCTCTGGCTATAATCCCCTGAGCTATCAAGACCGAAAGGAAATGTCAACACAACCATGGAAGACACTTAGTCTAAGCAAAATTCTAAAATCACATTGAACACTTAGCAATAACCTCTTTAAATTAAGGTGCCAACATCGATATTATGTAAGAAATGCTTAATGTGTCAATTTAGTGTTGCCAATCAGCCTATTTCCAGGTGCATGTCTTTGGAGGTGAGAGGAAGCACATAACCTGCTATTGAATTGCCTTCGTCCACCAGCCTGGTTTTGCACCAAAGTCATTTTTATATCAAGACTTACAGCCTGAGTTTGTTTACACTTTAAAAAGTGGCAAGTAGTTACATAACTTTTGCATATTTTAGCTCTGCAGCCAATGTTATGTCACTGAGAATGTAATGGAACTACAAATAACTGTGTTTCAAAAAACAGTACTTGGTACACAACAGTAGGCCTGCAGTCACAAGGTGCTATGTTCCTGCAGCACAAGCAGATGTAATCAGTTTATTGCACTGCTTTAATTTACAAGCTTCCCACTTTGTAATAGAAAAAACAAGCATGCACTTGTGCTGAAAAATCTGCTATTTGACCGTGTGCAGGAAGCACAATTGAGTGGACCAACTAAACTCTTCAGGTGTTTCATTTACCTCGGCTGCTGAAAATTTTAATTTCCCCTCTGGGATTAATAAAGTATTTCTGATCTGAAGTTTGAAGTCAAGAGATGGGAATGATGTCACAGCCAAGTTGTGAGCATTCATCAAGATGGCCTCAATCAACAAAAGCTATTTTTGCGCTTGCCTTGTCTGGATACAAACAACTTAGGAGAAAATATGCACTTTTTCTGTAACATTCAAATACGGTGCATGAAGAGGAAACCGACTATTGCGAGCAATGTGAACGTATATACCACATGTAACGTTAGCATCTATACACATCCAGCAATACATCATATATGGCTGATTTAGTGCAACAAAAACTAATCAGAAGTGCTCATAATGGATATTCTATTGTTGACATTCAGAGCAGCCATCTTTGAAGCCAACTTGGGGATGGTAAGAATGCTCCGACTTTCCAAATAGAAAGTGTCTTCAGAGGGCGTGCCAGTTGAAATTCCTACTTCCCAGTACAAATGGAACACACCTTTAGCTACAATAGCACACAGCTTCACTATAACTGTTGTTTTGGTCTTATGATGTGTCAAGACTTCATTGAGGGCCATATACTAGTATGTTTTTTAAGTGCAATTTTAACTTATTTTCCTTGGTCTACAGATGGACCCCAAGTTCCTGAGGAACATGCGCTTTGCCAAGAAACACAACAAGAAAGGCATG
The DNA here is from genome assembly GCF_033978785.1 of Entelurus aequoreus. Taxonomy (NCBI): domain Eukaryota; kingdom Metazoa; phylum Chordata; class Actinopteri; order Syngnathiformes; family Syngnathidae; genus Entelurus; species Entelurus aequoreus. Next base: position 15,553,378 of record NC_084756.1, read on the forward strand.
AGGGCACAAAGGAAGGCAGCGGCAGTGGCAGCGGCAGCAGCAGCAGCTGCAGCGCCTGCAGTCGCACCATAGTCTGTTTTCTAGTCACACATCTGTGTCACTGTCACAATAAAGCTATGCTTTGTTAAAAAATGCCTTATGTTTCTGGTATTTTTTTGATTGTAGGCAGTCAGTATCTTTTTAGTTTTCTGCTTGACTTAAAATTGAGGAATTGAAAAATGCACAATTGTATCTAATGCACTATGTATTTGTTTCCATAAGTGTAATTAAGACAAGACTGATTAATTATTTTTTGTAGTTACTTTTTTAATGAAAGAACCAGTTCACCAAATTTCACTCATAGATTGTCAACATTGCTGATGGATTTATTGGACCTTTGCAAAAATACTACCTCAAGTAATAGAATAAATTCATAATATTTATTGGACCTTTGCAAAAATACTACCTCTAATAATAGGATAAATTCATAATCAGGGTCACCTGGAGTCATTGCGTATACATTACCAAGAGTTTTAACACAGTATGTTAGTATTTTAACAAAGACATGAAAGAACATTCATCGCCTCTTAGAAGTGACCGAGCTGCCTTCTAATCAGCACACGAAGGAACCTTGCTACATCATTTTAGACTGCAGACTTTGTTTTACACATTTTTAATTCACATTTTGGTGTGTAATATGTTGTGTTGCTTCACCAAATAGTTTGGAATTTACAAGTAAGAATCAAATTGGATCATTTTGACTTGTTCAGCTGAGTCTTCTATCAATATTATTAAATATACATTCAAAAATTAGATATATCTAATCTAAATAATGAAAAAACGTAAATACTGTATATGTAATTGTAGTTTTAAAATATAAATACATTTATGTTGACGTTCATTTAGCCTACTGATGGGTATTTATAAATGGTTGATTATATATAGGCTAGTAAGGTAAAGTTTTTTATCTGACAAGGTCTTACAAAACTTTACCTTACTGGCCTATATAAATCAACCATTTATAAATATAAATAAATGTATTTTGTTAATTCAAAAAAACAATCTAGGGAGAAGTTTTGCAGCCCAACCAGAAGAACCGGCTCCTCAAAATCGCATTTATTTTTAGAGAGCATATACTCAGACATCAGCTTTATATTTAAATCAAGAATTGTCAGTCAAAAATAATTACAATTGCCCAGGAAGTTATTGAACAAAAAAATACATTCAAATTTTGTTTGCACAGTACGCACTGCAAAACTACAAAGCTAATGAAAGCGCAACACAAGCCTACATGTATTGCATATTACAGAGTGTGTAGTTTGATGTCGCTTGGATATCGAGGCTTTACTACCGCAATTGAAAGCATAACGAACTTTGTAAATGCAAACATGACGACCACGGATGGACAGAAAGAGTCCAGACACATTATGACTGTTTTTCGACGCTCCAAAATGAATCAGTGTGTCATACTGAGGATCGCGGACTTTACAAAGTCGCCAGGTTGCGTTCCCCCAACCGCGAGTGTAGAAATTCCCACTTCGGATTTCTATCTTGAAGCCAACGTCAGTTTGAACTTGACGTCACTTCCGCTCACGCTGACGCCAACTTGCATCATTTCTTGTCTCTCTTGTCAGCCGGGGGAAGACAACATGTGAGTACAGCATTTAACCCTGTAAAACTTCAAAAATATGTCCACGCAGTCTCGCTTCCCACCAAATCTGCGACGGTGTGCTACTTTTTAAACGCTTTCACTTATAAACACCTTTTGTGCTGGTTTTCTTTCAGCTAACTGAAATATTGAGCGGCTAACCGAGCATGCTAGCTAACTACTGTTTAAGGAGGCGTCAGTGCCAGCTGAGTAAATTAAGTCAACTTGTAATTCAATTATTTTCAGCAGCTTTTCTTATAATATGCCAATAAGTCTTGTTGACGTGAGACCGGGTGTTGACATATTTATATACACTATATTGCCAAAAGTATTTGACCACCCATCCAAATGATGACAATCAGGTGTCCTAATCACAGGTGTATAAAATCAAGCACTTAGGCATGGAGACTGTTTCTACAAACATTTATGAAAGAATGGGCCGCTGTCATAGGATGCCACCTGTGCAACAAATCCAGTCGTGAAATTTCCTCACTACTAAATATTCCAAGTCAACTTTATTATAAGAGAAGTGAAGAGTTTGGGAACAACAGCAACTCAGCCACCAAGTGGTAGGCCGCGTAAACTGACCGAGATGGGTCAGCGGATGCTGAAGCGCATAATGCAAAGCCTTTCTGCACAGTCAGTTGCTACAGAGCTCCAAACTTCATGTGACCTTCCAATTAGCCCACGTGCAGAAGGCAGAGAGCTTTGTGGAATGGGTTTCCATGGCCGAGCAGCTGCATCTAAGCCATACATCACCAAGTCCAATGCAAGGCGTGGGATGCAGTGCTGTAAAGCACGTCGCCACTGGACTCTTGAGCAGTGGAGACGCCTTCTCTGGACTGATGAATCACGCTTTTCCATCTGGCAATCTAATGGACGAGTCTGGGTTTGGAGGTTGCCAGGAAAACGCTACATTTCGGACTGCATTGTGCCGAGTGTGAAATTTGGTGGAGGAGGAATTAGACTTAGACAAACTAATGATTCACAAGGGAAATTGTTCCACACAGTAGCTCAGTTACAATGATGGAAAGTGTAAGGATGGAAAGGACAATGCCGGTATAAATAGACTAAATATAACGATATAAAATATAACATATATACGTAATATTTACATAATATATGTACAATATATTATATATACTGATATATTATATTATGTCTATATCATATATACAATGTATAACAATTACCATGTACAATATTACAGTATACGTGACAGCTGCAGCAAAAATAGAGTAAATCCTGCAGAAAATAGACATTAAAAACAAAGAAGTAGCTAACATAGGTGTCAGGTAATAGACAGATATCATCTTTTGCTGTATGGCGAGTGATTATACAGCTGGATGGAGTGCGGAATGAAGGAGTTCTTGAATCGAACACTGTGGGAACGAAGCTGAAGGAGCCTGTTGGAGTATGAACTCTGCTGTCCCTCAATTGTCTGGTGGAGTGGGTGCGCAGGATTGTGGTGTGAGGTTGTTTTTCAGGAGTTGGGCTTGGCCCCCTAGTTCCAGTGAAAGGAACTTTGAATGCTCCAGGATACCAAAACATTTTGGACAATTCCATGGGATGGCACTTCAAGTTCGTATGTGAGTAAAGGCAGGTGGCCAAATACTTTTGGCAATATAGTGTATGTTGACATCACTGTGACAGCCAGTAGACTTACTAGTCCATAAACTAATACATTGAAGCATGGATGGACTTGGTATGTTTTTAATTATCAGGCTGAACTAATCTGACTGCATATACCGGTATGCAAATATGGTAAGTCAGTGTTCGGTGTGGTTGTATTCAAATTAAATGTAATTTGACCCAGTTACTTGGTGTGTTGGTCCTGTCTGTCCTTGCTGTCTGTCTTACGTTGCGCCCTACAAAATGTTAAGACTGTAAGTATTGTACTCGGGGTTTCCTATTCGTGTAAATTAATGTAATTTTTACTACCGCCACACCTTGAAATATGTTTTTTTTTTTTACTTGAAAACAAATTACAGTAAAATGTATTGTACTGGTGATGTCTGCGTTGAATAAGGATGGATACAGTAAACAATTGAACTGACACTTGTTTATTAATTCTTCGGTCAGTGGTCAACAAAATAAACAGTTTTACATCCATGAATTCATAAATTGTGACAAATTTACAGACAAAAAGGGTTTAAGCTGAAGTTGAGCACTTACCAATACCTGATATTATGTTTTTTGCTGTTTTAATTTTGACAGTACCACATAAGATATTTTTTATTTGCTGATGCGGGTTTATTGATTTTTAAATGCGCCAGAAAATAACCAGTTTTGTACACTGTTATAGGGCGTAAATGTGTTTCTGTATATTATTTCTCCAGTAATGGTCATGTGGTGACATAAATGATGGTATTTTGAGAGGTATTCATTGAAGTCGGACATCACTGAAGGCCTAGGTGGGAGATATGCGGCCCAACACTGACTGCTGTCCAGTTATGTCATTTGCACGTATGACACTAAGCTGTCTGTCTTACGTTTCGCCTTACAAAATGTTAACACTAAGTATTGTACTAAGTTACAATCAAATCTAATTAGCTTCATGGCATGGCCTTTTAACTTCATGTGAGTGATTATGATTGACGACACCTCATGTGATGCAGTCATTAGACTCGGTTACAAATGCGACAATGAGAAAGTCAAAGGAACTCTGCACCGATCTGAAAAAACTAATCTTTGACTTGAACAAGTCAGGAAAGTCACTTAGAGCCATTTCAAAGCAGCTTAAGGTCCCAAGAGCAACTTTGCAAACAATTGTTCGTAAGTATAAAGTGCAGTGTTTCCCACACATTCATTTATTTGTTGCGGCCCGCCACGAAAGAATTAAGGCCGCCACAAATAGATGTATTTTTATTTAATTTTTTTAAATTTTTAAATTTTTTATTTTTTTAATTATTTTTTTTTTTTTGTCCTGTCCAGCTTCTCAGGCAAATCATATAGTTGATGTAGATGCCCATATCGGCTGTTCAGATTTACTTTACAAAAGAGAAGTGTAGGATCAAGATTTTTGGAGCTCTTTGTTCAGTGGATCAGATGTTTGATGAAGCTTTGTGTCTATCTACCACCACTACTGTTTTCTGTTTATTTGTTACTGACTGTGGCAGGACACCTCTGCCTCTGTTTCACTTTATGTTGCTGGTAAATACACTGCTCAAAAAAATTAAAGGAACAGTTTTTTATCAGGGTACGGCATGAATTCAATTGCACTTTTCTGATAAGGTTTTGGTCAGGTACGTGGCAGAGGGGGTTGTTAATCAGTTTCAGCTGCATTGGTGTTGATGGAATTAACAACAGGTGCACTAGAGGGGCAACAACGAGATGGCCCCCAAAACAGGACTGGTTTTGCAGGTGGAGGCCATTTCAAGTTCCTCCCTCTTGATCTTTTTTAACTGTTTTTCCACAAGTGTTGGCTTTAGCTAGAGTCATTATCACCACTGGGAGCATGAGGCGATTTCTTAACCCTCCTGAAGTTGCACAGATTGTCCTACTCCTCCAGGATGGCACATCCATGCGTGCTGTTGCAAGAAGATTTGATGTGTCTCCCAGTACAATCTCCAGAGCATGGAGAAGATTCCAGGAGACAGGCAGTTACTCTAGGAGAGCTGGACAGGGCCGTAGACGGTCCTCATCCCATCAGCAGGACCGTTATCTGCTGCTTTGTGCAAGGAGGAACAGGTTGAGCACTGCCTGATTCCTACAGAATGACCTCCAGCAGGCTACTGGCGTGAATGTCTCTGCCCAAACAGTCAGAAACAGACTTCACGAGGGTGGCCTCAGGACACGACGTCCTGTAGTGTGCCCTGTGATCACTGCTCAGAACCGTGGAGCTCGATTGGCATTTGCCATAGAACACCAGAATTGGCAAGTCCGCCACTGGCGCCCTGTGCTTTTCACAGATGAGAGCAGGTTTACCCTGAGCACCTGTGATAGACGTGAAAAGGTCTGGAGAAGCCAAGGAGAGCGCTATGCTGCCTGCAACATCATTCAGCATGACCCGTTCGGTGGTGGGTCAGTGATGATCAGGGGAGGCATTTCCATGGAGGGACCAACAGACCTCTACAGGCTAGAGAACGGCAGTCTGACTGCCATTAGGTATCGGGATGAAATCCTTGCACCCATGGTCAAACCCTACGCTGGTGCAGTAGGTCCTGGGTTCCTCCTGGTCCACGACAATGCCCGGCCTCATGTGGCAAGAGTATGCAGACAGTTTTTGGAGGATGAAGGAATTGACACAATTGAATGGCCCTCACGATCACCTGATCTAAACCCGATAGAACACCTCTGGGACATAATGTTGGCGTCCATCAGACGCCACCAGGTTGCTCCTCAGACTTTACAGGAGCTCACTGATGCCCTCAGACAGATCTGGGAGGACATCCCACAAGACACCATCCGTCGTCTCATTAGCAGCATGCCGCGACGTTGTCAAGCCTGCATACAAGCACGTGGGGGCCACACAAGATATTGAAAATCATTTTGAGTTGCAGAAATTGAATTTAGGCAAAATGGACGAACCTGCCACATCATTTTTTCACTTTGATTTTTGGGGTGTCTATATACTGAGCCCTCTGTAGGCTGAAAACTTTTATTTCCATCAAAAGATGTGGCATCCTTTTGTTCCTGAGACATTAAACTGTCCATATCAGTATAGATATCCGAAAAAGAAATGTTTCACCATTGAAATCTTTTGGGTTTTCAAAGTGTTCCTTTAATTTTTTTGAGCAGTGTAATATGGTTGTAGTAGTAGGCTAAAGTTAAATTATTTAGTATGTACTAATTAAAGGGGCAGAGCTTTAAGAGACATTTTAGCTTTTATATTTTTATAAGATATATTTTTTGTAAGAACCACAATTAATAAATATATTTCAGTGAATAACTTATTGTTCAAATCTGTATAAAAATATGTACATAAAGTGTTGTAATTATATTGTAAAATGGATGGATGGATGGATGGACGTTTAAAACAAAACTGTTATTATTAATTAGTAAGTATACATTTTTTGAGCCTTTTTAGAGAAAATCATATCATTGTAGTAAATTATGCAAATTACTCGATGATGTCATGGTAACCACGCCCATAGCCACGCCCCCACCGCCACAGGTATCTTGGCAGTTTATGGGAAACACTGAAGTGCATGGCACAGTTTTGTCGCTGCCACGATCAGGAAGAAAACGCAAGCTATCACCTGTTGCTGAGAGAAAATTGGTCAGAGTGATCAAGAGTTAACCGAGAACCACCAAGAAGCAGGTCTGCAATGAATTGTAAGCTGATGGAACACATGTGTCAGTGTCCACAGCCAAGCTTGTTTTGCAACGCCATGGACTGAGAGGCTACCATGCAAGAAGGAAGCCCTTGCTCCAGAAGCGACACCTCAAGGCTCGTCTAAAGTTTGCTGCTGATCACATGGACAAAGATAAGACCTTCTGGAGGAAAGTTCTGTGGTCAGACTAAACAAAAATTGAGCTGTTGGCCACAATACCCAGCAATATGTTTGGAGGAGAAAAGGTGAGGCCTTTAATACCAGAAACACCATGCATACCGTCAAGCATGGTGGTGGTAGTATTATGCTCTGGACCTGTTTTGCTGCCAATGGAACTGGTGCTTTACAGAGAGTAAATGGGACAATGAAAAAGGAGGATTACCTCCAAGTTCTTCAGGACAACCTAAAATCATCAGCCCGGAGGTTGGGTCTTGGGCGCAGTTGGGTGTTCCAACAGGACAATGACCACAAACACACGTCAAAAGTGGCAAAGGAATGGCTAAATCAGGCTAGAATTAAGGTTTTAGAATGGCCTTCTCAAAGTCCTGACTTAAACGTGTGGACAATGCTGAAGAAACAAGTCCATGTAAGAAAACCAACACATTTAGCTGAACTGCACCAATTTTGTCAAGAGGAGTGGTCAAAAATTCAACCAGAAGCTTGTGGATGGCTACCAAAAGTGCCTTATTGCAGTGAAACTTGCCAAGGGACATGTAAGCAAATACTAACATTGCTGTATGTATACTTTTGACCCAGCACATTTGCTCACTTTTTCAGTAGACCCATAAAAGAACCAAACTTCATGAATGTTTTTTGTGATCAACAAGTATGTGCTCCAATCACTATCACAAAAAAATAAGAGTCGTAGAAATTATTGGAAACTCAAGACAGCCATGACATTATGTTCTTTACAAGTGTATGTAAACTTTTGACCACGACTGTAACTTACATTGGGAGCGTTTTTTGAATCAGTTTCTTTGTTGGCATTGAAAATTGCAACATTATCCAGAGGTAGTTTGGCTGAATCGGCTCTCACTTTGCTGGAGAATTGTCGGAGTGCAAAGAGCCTGAATCGGCATCCGGGTGTGAAGTCATGTGCAACCTAGGTACCGAAACATGACACAGATGTAAGACCGTCAGGATTCGGTCGGTGCCAAGAAAGTAATGGATTCGGTACCCATCCCTAGTGTTGAACTTGAAAACATTTGACATTTTCTTGTACTGTTGTTGTTGTTGTCAAGACGCTATGGTGGAGCCGGTCCCCGAATCCATCAACTTTCCCTCAGAGGAAGAGAAGATCCTGCAGCTGTGGAAGGACAAGGACTGTTTTTACGAGTGTCTCAAACAGTCTAAAAACCGGCCAAAGTAAGGGAATGAATGAAGTAAAGCATCCGCCGTTCTTCTTGTTTAACTAGTCGCTTTTACCAAAGATGATTGACACTGCTTTTTGTTAAGACGTATACACTGATCATCGCCTTAGAAAAGGATGTGGCACCTCTAACACTTAGTTTTCACCTTTTCTACTTTAGGTACACCTTCTATGATGGTCCACCTTTTGCCACAGGCTTACCCCACTACGGTCACATCCTAGCAGGCACCATCAAGGACATTGTGACGCGCTTTGCCCACCAGAGTGGCTTCCACGTGGACCGGCGCTTTGGCTGGGACTGCCATGGCCTGCCTGTGGTAAATATGATCATAGCTTAATTACAGTATGAGGCAAAGAAACACACTTTCCTGTCCACTGTGTGTTTTTATCAGGAGTATGAGATCGATAAGACTTTAGGGATCACTGGTCCCGATGATGTCGCCAAGATGGGCATTGCAGAGTACAACAAGCAGTGCCGTAATATCGTGATGAGATACTCGACCGAGTGGGAGGTGAGCCTGTAAATTAATATTATTAATAGTAATGTGGTCGATGACAAAAAGTAATTTTCTAAGAATTTTTAAAATGAATGTAATGCATATTATTGATTTTGGGACAATGTATTTATACTACTCTTAACTGTTAAATGTACTTTTCAAGTGTGTTTTCTAACTTTACTACCTTGGATAATGTCGGTTTGCACAGTCAAATATTTATGAAGAAATATTTATTTTCCTCCTATTTACTCTTAGTGAAGTTTCTGGCAAGTAAAGTGACTACACTACAGCACGCCGTGTGTTCCATAGACTGTAGTCCCTCGCCACATCACACTCAATATTGCGGCTTCAAAACATCACATACAATTATTTGTTTTTTTAAAGCATATTCCACAACATTTCTGCCTGAAATTAAGCATTTTCCAGCATAACAATGGTTAAATGAAGAAAAAATATTAATACAACAGCAGGCCTCGAATTCTAACTTTTTAAAGTCAAGGCAAGTGTTGCCATAAAGCATGGGTATTAAACTCTGGCCCGCGGGCCACAATTGGCCCGCCGTGTAATTTCACTTGGCCCTTGAGGCCATATCAGATTAACACTGGAGCTGGCCCGCCGATTATATACAGCTGCGGTGGTAACACCGCATTCACCGCTAATTCTCATACTTGCCAACCCTCCCATATTCTCATACTTATACTTGCCCACTCTCCCGGGAGACTCCCAAATTTCAGTGCCCCTCACTAAATCGTCACGCTGAAACGAATGTTGGTCCAGTCACATATGTGCGGCTTCTGCACGCACACACGAGAATGCAACGCATACTTGATCTTCATTGATACAGGTTACACTGAGGGTGCCTGTAAAAAAAATAACTTTACACTGTTACAAATATGCGCCACACTGTGAATCCACACCACACAAGAATGACAAACACATTTCGAGAGAACATCCGCACCGGCACACAACATAAACACAACAAAACAAATACCCAGAATCCCATGCAGCCCTAACTCTTCCAGGCTGCTATACACCCCCCCGCCCCCACCACCAACCCCGCCCACCTCAACCTACGCACGGAGGTGAGGGGGTTGGGGGGTTTGGTGGTAGCAGGGTGTATTATTATTATTAGCCTTTATTTAACCAGGTAAAATCCCATTGAGATCAAAGATCTCTTTTCCAAGGGAGACCTGGCCAAGAGGGCAGCAGCAAGGTTACATTAAAAACAGTAAACAAATACATAAAACATCACATTTACGACATTAAAACTTGCTCACATAACACATGTGCATACAGACAAGGTAGACTGCAGTGCCCTTTCACAGAAGCTTTAAACTCATTCAACGTAACAAGGGTTTGAAGTTTAATATTCGATTGTAGGTTATTCCAAGCCTTCGCTGCTGAAAACCTAAATGCTTTCTTGCCCAGTTCAGTTCTTACTTTGGGGACGACAAATTGCAGAACATTCGTTGAACGAAGATTGTGACTTCCTTGTTTCTTTGTTAAAAGACAAGACAGATAAGATGGAGTGATACCCAGAATGGTTTTGTAGATGAAAACATACCAATGATTGAGGCGTCGAGCACATAAAGATGTCCAGTTAACCATTGAGTATAATACGCAATGGTGAGTAAGGGGAGCGCAGTTGGTGATAAATCTCAGTGCGCCGTGGTACACACTATCCAGCTTGTGGAGACAACCAGCAGTAGCATTCATGTACAACACATCTCCATAGCCAATAACAGGTAAGAAAGTTGTTTCCACCAATTTCTGTTTCACAGTAAAAGAAAAGCAAGACTTGTTTCTATAATAAAATCCCAGTAAAAGTTTCAGTTTTTTTACAACATACTGAATGTGCTCCTTAAAACTCAAGTGGTCATCAATTAAAAATCCTAAATATTTAAAAGCACATACTAACATAATTTATATATTATTATATTGCAGCCCGGAAGAATTAGGGCTGCATGGGATTCTGGGTATTTGTTTTGTTGTGTTTATGTTGTGCTCCGGTGCGGATGTTCTCTCAAAATGTGTTTGTCATTCTTCTTTGGTGTGGATTCACAGTGTGGCGCACATTTCTAACAGTGTTAAAGTTATTTTTTTACGGGCACCCTCAGTGTAACCTGTAGCGCTGTTGGTTAATTATGCATTGCATTCTCATGTGTGTGCTGACAGAAACTGCACATGTCCTGTAACAGGGCTGACACGTTGTTAGAATGTATGAACTCAGACGTGACGACATCTGTGTCTTTGAAGCACGCCCCCAAGACTGCGGTCCGGGTGGACGAGATATAATGACTGATGAACACCTTCTTTGGATAATGAAGGTTAACTCAACTCAAATCCTGAGCCCTGACATTAATGAACTAGCATCCCAGAAAAGATGTCATGTATCTGGCTTGGGCACATCAGATTAGAGCAGTGTGTTGCAAACTGAGCAGTTTAAAGTTCTGAATGGTTGGGTTTATTCATTGTTATTTTATTATCTAATTTATTAGCCTGTGGAAAAAGTTAATGTTGATATTTACCTCAGAAGGTTGCAAATAGAAAAGAGGCATTCAATTTTTATTTAAATTGTATTTGATATGCCATTGATATTTTTAAATGATTATTATTATTTTTATTTGAAACTGGATTTTGCATGTCACTATAAAGTTATATAAGCCTTGCTTGTTCAATAGTCAATGCAAAACTTGTTTGGGTCCCTATTAAAAGGTTAATTTGTTCAACCTTGGCCCGCGGCTTTGCTCAGTTTTAAATTTTGGCCCACTCTGTATTTGAGTTTGACACCCCTGCCTTAAAGGAAGGCGTGCGCATGCAGAAAGATGGCACCTGATGGCCATTAGACGTAACTGCACTTTTTGTCCATATAGATACAAATAGTGTTAATGTATGAGATTTAGGGCTGCCAATAATGGCCAAAGTAATAATTACAATGATTGAAATCATGATTACTGATTGTTTTTGGTAAAGCAGTGTTCGGGTGTGAATGCAATATCATCATGAAATTTGTAATGTCTGATAAAAAGACTATAGATAAACCTTATCCATATTTCTAAAGACAAATATTATTTTTTTTAAATTCTTTAATCACATCAACTTGTCAGCTTTTTGTCATTACATGATGCCTTTATCTCTATTTTTACATTATGATGGAGTTTTAAAATTTTTTTTAATTTAAGTTATGTACATTTATATGTACATGTAGATGATGTATCAGGACAGATACATTAAGAGTTTGAGCAGAAATATGTAATTTAGGAATTAACTACACACAATAACACATTAACAATGTGCTATGTCACATGAATGTTTTTTGAAGTGATACCTTTGTGACATGAAAAAACACAAGTAATGTAAAAAAAATAAAAACCTGGTGTTTAATTTTTGATATCAAAATAAAACAAAAAAGTTTGGCTAATGAAGATAAAGTCAAATAAGCAAGCTTTGTTTTTCTCCAACGCCTCCTATCAGTACAACAGTTTGGCCAACAAAAATAGAGTGACACCTCTCACATCGAATACACAATCTTCACAGACTGCATTCAATTCGATGAGATGACAAAACATTATAGCTAGTACTGATGTTATTTGAACACTGATACAGTTTGCAGTTAAATAAAGGATGAGTGAACATCACAGTAAACAAACAACAGACTTTCTAAACAAGTTGCTGCATGTCATTAACACTCAGTCACAGCAGCTGATGGACGCTGTATTGAGAAAATAAAAGCAACATCAAATAGTTTTCTCCCTGGCTGTATACTTTTAATGTGGGGACAAGTGTCTCCAATATTGTCTACATCTGTCTCCATTTAAACACAGCAGCGAGTTCTTAAACGCACGGCGGGAAGAGAGGGAAAATGATGTTAAACCAAGTGCTTGACTCCGTTTACTCCGAGGGGAAATCTCCGCAGCAAATTCCGTGTCATTAGTCCGCCATGACACTAGTGTCAAGTGTCAACTTAGTCAAGCCAAACGACACTAGTGCGCATGCGCCTGACTTCGTGTAGCCTAAAATGCATTAATTAATGACGGCTTTGCGGTAATTAAAAAATTAGACGGTGTTACTAACCGTCTGGAATTTTATCGCAAATTTATCATTATACCGTTTAATTCATTTGGACACCTGTATGAGCTTTTGCTGACAAGTTTATACACCTCACTTTAATAGAATACAGCATTTTATGATAAAATAACCGTTTGTTTCCGCCCGAATGCGGCTGGTATAGACTCCAGCCATCCAGCGACCCCGAGAGGGAAAGGCGGTAGAAAATGGATAAATGGATATGGATGAAAAGTGTTGCAAAGTGCATGTGACTTCAAATAAGCTCTTTTTTAAATAATATTTGAAAGAGATCATCCACAAGCATTTCACTCAGTCATAAAGATCATAAATAGTGAAAAGCTCATTGCACTTAAGAGTATTGTATTGTATGTCCTCCATTACTGAACGTATTTACGATAATCCCAAGGGCTATGTGTATTTATATATTATATATATAATATGTTATATATATATTATATTATTTATTATTATTCTTGTCTATTGTGAGCAAACTGTGGTGCTGAATTTCCCCCAGGGATCAATAAAGTACTTTCTATTCTATTCTTTTTCCTTATATTACTCTTGTCAGCCTGTTCATTATTTCAGCACTGCTGCCACCTAGCTGGAGGTCTGTGTATCGTTGAATATATGATAAATTATAAATGATAAATGGGTTATACTTGTATAGCGCTTTTCTACCTTCAAGGTACTCAAAGCGCTTTGACAGTATTTCCACATTCACCCATTCACACACTGATGGAGGGAGCTGCCATGCAAGGCGCTACCAGCACCCATCAGGAGCAAGGGTGAAGTGTCTTGCCCAAGGACACAACGGACGTGACTAGGATGGTAGAAGGTGGGGATTGAACCCCAGTAACCAGCAACCCTCCGATTGCTGGCACGGCCACTCTACCAACTTCGCCACGCCGTCCGTTGAAGCATTTCTAAAGATGCTAATACTGAAAGAATTTTTGTGTTTTTATTTCAGAGACTTAAAAAAAAACATGTCCCATGTTTTCGGGTCTGCTAAAAACATACAAATTACTGGACACAGTTGTACAATTTTCTCCACAGCATCTCAATTTGATACGAGTAAAAAACAAAGTATCATTTTCAATAGTCGTCGTAGTGCGTTCATTTCTGATGACAGCTGACATTTTGGGGGTTTCGAGTTGCCAGAACAAAGAACAAAAAAAATTGAATAAGGTGAAACCCTATTCAAACTAACTACATTTAAAGTGTAACGTTAGACATGCATAATTGTTCACATTATTTAAGAATGACATAATACACTCAGCCACAACAATATGCATCTCATATCATTGACCCAATGATTGTTATTATTACTGTTAAGATACAGTAAAATTATATTATAGTTGTCATTATTATATACCTTACTAGAACACTGAATTGTTGCTATTTTTGTTTATTTTCAGAACTCAGTGAATCGAATGGGCCGATGGATTGATTTTAAACATGACTACAAGACTCTCTACCCATGGTTCATGGAGACTGTCTGGTATGTTTGGTATTGTAAAGGACTAATGTGTTTATAAAAAAAAAGAAAAGTAAAGGAACACACAAGCTAGAAGCAGTCATTTGTCTATACTTACTCGTATGTTTTTCATTTTTCCATAACTTTAAGCAAGTTTGTATAATTGGAGTTTGTGTGATGCCGCTTTTAAATAATTGGCGTGACAGCTGGATACCTTTTTGACAAAGCATTACCATGGCAACCTTCAACCACAGATAATATCCATTTATACAGTGCTTTTCTGGACACCTAACGCGGTTCACAGAGAACAGCGAACACATCATCTATTCACTCCACATTCAGACGTTGATGGTGGTAAGCTACATTTGTAGCCACTGGGGTAGACTGATGGAAACATGGCTGCCAATTTGTGCCTACTCTGACCTCTACCAAATAGGGTTGTACGGCATACCAGTATTAATATAGTACCGCGATACTAATGAATCATTTTCGGTACTATACCGTCTCTGAAACGTACCAATCCCGCACCCCCCCACGCCTGCGTCGTAGTCACGTCGTGTCATTGCTGGTTTACGAGCAGAGGAACATGTTCGGCAGCGCACAATCACGGAGTACTTACAAGCAGACACAGTGTGTAGACAGAAAAGGGAGAATGGACGCATTTTGGCTTATAAACTAAAGATAAAGGGGAAGATATAACACTGAAACGCCTTCAGGAAGAGGTGCTTTAAGAAATGGCTAGCTAGCTAGCGGCTAACGTCCATCCGCCGTTGGCAGTGTTTTAGCTACTTCTAAATCACTAATCCTCGTCTCCATGGCGACAAATAAAGTACGTTTCTTACAAGTATCATCCCTGCAGGACGAGGAGTAGCTAAACATGCTTCACTACACACCGTAGCTCACCGGCATCAAAATGTAAACAAACGACATTGGTGGATCTACACCTAACATCCACTGTAATGATATCAAGTACAGGCACGTATCTAGTCGATACTACTATGATCACGTCGATTTTTTTTGCCATCACATCTTTCGTTTTTTAAAAATGCATATTATATTTATAAACTCAAGAAATATGTCCCTGGACACATGAGGACTTTGAATATGACCAATGTATGATCCTGTAACTACTTGGTATCGGATTGATACCCAAATTTGTGAGATCATCCAAAACTAATGTAAAGTATCAAACAGAAGAATAAGTGATTATTACATTTTAACAGAAGTGTAGACAGAACATGTTCAAAGAGAAAGTAAGCAGATATTAAGAGTAAATGAACTTCATTGTCAATGAAACCAAATTCATCCGTCTAAGCAAAAACGGGCATATTCATGGATCTCTTAGCGCGGGTGTAGCACATGAAAAAAGTGGACGTCTCTCTCGTTGCACACACATACATGCACACTAGCTCCACCTCCCTTTACCTTGCATCCCTTCCAATCATCAGTCAGGATTTAGCCTGTACACATTCACGGCCGGGCAGCACGGTGCTAGAGGGGTTAGTGCGTCTGCCTCACAATACGAAGGTCCTGGGTTCGATCCTGCGCTCTGGATCTTTCTGTGTGGAGTTTGCATGTCCTCCCCGTGACTGCGTGGGTTCCCTCCGGGTACTCCGGCTTCCTCCCACCTCCAAAGACATGCACCTGGGGATAGTTTGATTGGCAACACTAAATTGGCCCTAGTGTGTGAATGTTGTCTGTCTATCTGTGTTGGCCCTATGACGAGGTGGCGACTTGTCCAGGGTGTACCCCGCCTTCCGCCCTATTGTAGCTGAGATAGGCTCCAGCGCCCCCCGCGACACCGAAGGGAATAAGCGGTAGAAAATGGATGGATGGATGGACATTCACGGCCTCGCAGACATTGGGAATTAAAAGAACTCTCCGGAGCCGGAGGTTGCTGCTCCATCTTTTCTTCTGTGATAACTAAGGTTATGGTTATGGTTTGAGTTTATTTCAAACATGCTTACAATTACAACATGACACATCACTATTTCCAGTTTCTCCCTTCAACATGTTCAAAAAGGAGGAGGAAGAAGCAGAGCTTATTTAGTCCTACCCACTTTTCATTACATAGCAATTGCTAAAACTTTTGTTCACTTCCTGTTCTCAATTTATTCACCATATACTCCATAAATAATAACATTAATAAATAATTAATAAATAGTGAAGTAGGTTGTATTTCATATAGTGAGATGAATAAGATGATCAGTAAGTTCAGAATGTTTATCATGGTGGTTCTTTGTACTTTGTAAACACTTTGAGTTTGAACAGTTTCTTAAATTGGATCATATTAGTACATTGTTTGATTTATTTACTTAATCCGTTACATAATGATATACTGAAGGTTTTAAATGTCGTACGTGCATACAAATGTTTTAAGTTAGATTTTTCTCTGAGGTTGTATTACTCCTCTTTTGTTGAGAAGAATTGTTGTCTTGGGTAGTAGCAGGTTATAGTTTGCTTTGTGCATAATTTTAGCTGTTTACAAATTCACTTTATCTTGGAATTTCCATATTTTCGATTCAATACATAAAAGGTTTTAATGTTCTCTATATCCACTATTATGTATTATTATAACTGATCTTTTTTAAAAAAATTTATAAACACGGTTAGTGACTGAGGTGTACTTTTGTAGTTATTTCCCCGTATTTCTGCACAATAACTCTGATATGGTAACACTAGTAGTGAAGAATATTATCTTCAATTTACACGTGTCAGGCTTTTCAGTTTGCTTCAAAGCATCTCTCAGCTGTCAATAAACGCTTGTTTGCATTTTGTCATCATTGAGCGTCTTTTTAAATCTTTCAGGTGGGTGTTCAAGCAGCTGTATGACAAGGGTCTGGTGTTTCGTGGTGTCAAGGTCATGCCTTTTTCCACCGCCTGCAACACTCCCCTATCCAACTTCGAGTCCCACCAGAACTACAAGGTTCACAAAACTCCCTTCAACCATGTTAAGACATCGAGACAATGAGAGAAACTCACTTTCCCCAACATTTGCACATGTGCAGGACGTTCAAGATCCTTCAGTTATCGTCAACTTTCCACTGCTTGAGAATGAGGACGTGTGCCTTATCGCTTGGACCACCACTCCATGGACGCTCCCCAGCAACTTGGCCCTATGTGTCAACCCTGAGTTATCTTACGTCAAGGTGCAAGGTAAGAAACTTGACACAGAGTAGTATTCCAAATACAACAACTGGCAAATAATATGCAATCATCAGACTTGGAGAATGTTCATTCAGTTGTTAGTAGAAAAAAAGCAGATAACAAAGGTGATATAGACATTGTCGTTTCAAATGACAAATGTCTGGCTTTAAGAAACGCAAAATAAAATTAAGAAAATAAATTGTGGAAGTCCAAAACGGTTTCAGTTTTAGATGTAGTAGAGTAAAAAATTCTGGCGTAAAAATAATGGAATCAGGGAAAAACAAACAAAAAAACACTGAAACAGACTTATAGTACTTTGTTGCACCACCTCTGACTTTTATGACAGCTCGCAATCTCCGAGGAATGAATTTAACGAGTGACAAGCAGCACTCTTCATCAATCTCGCGACAACTTTCTCTGATTGCTGTTATCAGATCAGCTTTGCAAGTTGGAGTCTTGTCATGGACCATTTTGTTAAAATTCCACCACAATTTTTCCATTGGATTGGGATCCGGACTATTTGCAGGCTATGACATTGACCTTATACATTTTTCTTCAAGGAAAGTTTTTAAAGTTTTTGCTGTATGTCAAGATTCATTATCATCTTGAAAAATGATGTCATCATCCACAAACATACTTTCCATTGATGGAATAACGAAAGTGTCCAATGCGTCAACGTTATCGTTAGCATTTATTGAATATATGACAGCAATCTCCCGAGTGCCATTACCTGTCATGCAGCACCATATCATCAATGACTGTGGAAATGTGCATGTTTTCTTCAGGCAGTCGTAGGGCTGGGCGATTGTATGATCGGGATCGATGATCTTGATTAATTTAAGTTTGGTCACGGTGATCAGCTGTTAGCATATATTACCTCTATCAAACATGACAGAAATGTCTGTTAGAGGATACTGCAGTAGTAAACGGTAGGGAAGCAACAAAGCTCGGTATAATCCTGCATGGAACAACCCGCCTTTATCGACCGTTATCCTTTGTGTGTTTGTGTACAAACCC
This sequence comes from Entelurus aequoreus, assembly GCF_033978785.1. Taxonomy (NCBI): domain Eukaryota; kingdom Metazoa; phylum Chordata; class Actinopteri; order Syngnathiformes; family Syngnathidae; genus Entelurus; species Entelurus aequoreus. Next base: position 15,571,853 of record NC_084756.1, read on the forward strand.
CAAAACCAGTGAAGTCGGCATGTTGTGTAAATAAAAACAAACAAAACAACAACAAAAATACAATGATTTGCAAATCCTTTTCAACCTATATTCAATTGAATAGACTGCAAAGACAAGATACTTAATGTTTGAACTGGAAAACTTAATTTTTTGCAAATATTAGCTCATTTGGAATTTGATGCCTGCAACATGTTTCAAAAAAGCTGGCACAAGTGGCAAAAAATACTGATCATGTTGAGGAATGCTCATCAAACACTTATTTGGAACATCCCACAGGTGAACAGGCTAATTGGGAACAGGTGGGTGCCATCATTGGGTATAAAAGCAGCTTCCAGGAAATGCTCAGTCATTCACAAACAAGGATGGGGCAAGGGTCACCACTTTGTGAACAAATGCCTGAGCAAATTGTCCAACTGTTTAAGAACAACATTTCTCAACCAACTATATTGCAAGGAATTTAGGGATTTCACCATCTACGGTCCGTAATATCAAAAGGTTCAGAGAATCTGGAGAAATCACTGCACGTGAGCGGCAAGGCCGTGACCTTCAATCGACCTTCGCGGTACTGCATCAAAAAGCGATGTCAGTCTGTAAAGGATATCACCACATGTGCGACATATACTCCGGAGCGACTTATTTGTGAAATTATTAACACATTACCGTAAAATATAAAATAATATTATTTATCTCATTCGCGTAGGAGACGAAGCAAATGTCAGCAATCGTCACACACACGTCAGCAATCGTCACTCACACGTCAACCAATAAGAATTTGGCGGGGGAGGGTCATGGCAGAAGTGCATTGTGGGTCATGGGATGCTAACTGCTATATATGCTATATGCTACTGCCATAGCTTTTAAAATGGATCACATCAACATTGGCGGTAACTTATAAAACTGAGAAGGACTGAACAAAAATGGCACTGGAAAGGAAATCATATACTGCAGATTACAAGCTGGACGTAGTGAAATAGGCAGCAGAGAACGGCAATCGAGCAGCAGAAAGGAAGGACATACCAGAGGCGACACCGGGTAGGAAGATTTCATCGGATTTAGCGATCGGGAGTGACAGATTGTTTGGTAAACGTATAACATGTTCTATATGTTATAGTTATTTGAATGACTCTTGCCATGATGTGTTGCGTTAACATACCAGGCACGTTCTCAGTTGGTTATTTATGCCTCATATAACGTACACTTATTCAGCCTGTTCACTATTCTTTGTTTATTTTAAATTGCCTTTCAAATGTCTATTCTTGGTGTTGGATTTTATCAAATAAATTTCCCCCAAAAATGTGACTTATACTCCAGTGTGACATGTTTTTTTCCTTCTTTATGGTGCATTTTTGGCCGGTGCGACGTATACTCCGGAGCGACTTATAGTCCGAAAAATATGGTACGCATCTGTGAAGGCACTATTAATGCTGAAAGGTACTCTGTTCGAACATTAAATATCTTGTCTTTGCAATCTATTCAATTAAATATTAGTTGAAAAGGATTTGCAAATCATTGTATTCTGTTTTTTATTTACCATTTACACAACGTGCCAACTTAATTGGTTTTGGGGTTTGTACGTTGGCATGTGTTTGTGTACATTTGCATGTGTTTGGGTCTGTGTGTGCCCGTTCCCCCGTCGTGAAAGTCAGGCTGGTAATGACGTAATTAATATTCAATCAGCGCTTTGCCTCTTCCCTCTTAAGTGCAGCCCAGAAGAATGAAATAAAGAAGTCTGACTAACGATAGTACAGAGGATGGAGCAGAAACTTTAGAGACAGACTTAAATCTCACTGCCTGCTGCAGCTCACCTGCAATTCTGCCCTGAATGCGGACTCTCAGAAAGGCACAGAATGTATATGTGACTAAACTACCATATTAGTCCTGACTTGGATAATAAACACACTTACTAATTTCATCAGAAAAATGCATTTTTGAATCAGACTTGTATGTGTTTGCAAAGATAACATGTATAAAAGAAACTCTGCAGACATCTTTTTTTTTAAATCCTTATTGAGTTTGTGGATAAAAAACATTTTGTTCCTGGAAATAATAATTAAACGTGTTTTATGTGTTGGTATCGTATTTTCCGCACTATAAGGTGCACCTAAAAACCTCCAATTTTCTCAAAAGCTGACAGTGCGCTTTATATATGGACCAATATTGAGCCACAACAGGTCTCGCAACTACGAAATGCGTAACCCCAGCCTCTACTGTAGCATCTATTCTATGTGCCTTATAATGCGGTGCGCCTTATAATGCTCTGCACCTTATATATGAACAAAGTTTTAAAATAGGCCATTCATTGAAGGTGCGCCTTATAGTGCGGAAAATACGGTACACATTATTTTACAGTACCTCAAATTCAGACTGCACTTGAATGTACTTTTAGTAAAGTACAGTGGTTCAAAAACACTGGCTTAGAGTGATGAATGGAGAATCCTTTTGAACAGAAACGCAATGGACGATTTTACTTCCGGTAAAAGTACATTCTCAACCTGCAACACCTGCAGTGAGCAAACTTTTCCAAAAGATGGCGCCATAACACAACATTCCTTTTCAATGTCTCTGCTTGAGTTTGATGAAAACTATTGAACACGAAACATTTAGGACATTAGTGAGGAAAAATCCATAAATTAGCCGCACTGTTTTATAAGCCGCAGGGCTCTAAGCGTAGGAAAAAAGTAGCAGCTTATAGTCCAACATTATTTATATATTATACTATTATTTATATTTTCAAAATTGGGTATTTCCATAATTTTTTGCACTCAGTTTGATCTGAAAATTAAACTGTTACTGACTGCTACAATTTATATTTTGGATTTATTTTAGTGTTTCTTAAAGCCAGAAAGTTGCCAAAACTATAGTTTTGTGTCATATCTGTTATCTGCTCCAAAATTAAATAACTGAATGAACATCCTCCAAGTCGGGTGATTGCATAATTTTTTCCAGGGGTTGTGTATGTCATAATTTTAGAATGTCAGTGTACTTCCTTTAGAGCCATTGGATGAGGACTTGTGACGTCACTTACATCGGACCTGCAAACATGTTAGTTCTTAGTATTAGCCAATTTTATCAAGTGCATAACCTTGAGGCCTTCAGATTGTGCCTGGAAATCCTGTTCGTGTCATGGCTTGATTGTTGTTTTGCACTTCAGCTAAGGGCTTTCTTGTTAAAAAAAAAATACTGAGACCAAATTAATGAAGGAACATCTCAGAAAGGCTCTGCCACGACAAAAGTATTTTTTGGTTTCTTGTATGACTTTATAGCCTTCGTACATGTTTGTGCTGATGGATGATTCCAGTGGAACTTGCGCTCAGGCAGAAAGAAGCCCCTTTCACACAGAGATCCTACATAATTGGTACATTAGAGCATTAACAGACTGTAGATGCTGCATTTATTTGTATGTGCCTTTCACACAAAACCCAGAAATGTAGACTTTTTATGCCTGGAGCTGCACACAAAAAAAGGTTGCTTTACAACAAAACCCCCAGTGAGCTTCACTGGCCAGGGTAAGTTGGGTCCGTTAAAGGCAAAAGCCACCAGAAAGTTTTGCTGGCTATCATACATCTGTTTGTAAGAGGAGCTATTACAGAAAATCAGTTTACTGTTGTTTTGACTTGTATTTATTTTATGAGCTTGAATGTGCTGTCGAGTGAGCAAGCGTGCCAAGGTTTTGACTCGATGAAATATTGTCAATCTTTCTTTCTATTTAGTTCTATTAAGAGAGTCCCCCTGTTAACTGTCCTTCCATAAAGACAATTGGAAGTTTCTATAAAGCAGAACAAGACAACGAGGACGTATTCCGACAAACGAGGACGTATTCCGACAAATTGGTGCACTTTGACAGCAAATTTAGATCCGGAAATGGCGAGAACGACATGAAAAGACGCTTGGTTTCACCCCTTTTTTAGCAAGGATTATGAGTCACTCTTCATCTAAATGGGAGCATATGATTATCCTAGTAGTCGGCATCCGAATGACAGCCGACCTTGTACAGTAAGTGATGTTTTATTATGTTTGTTGGCTCTCATAAAGTCTGCAGTGAGTAATAATCAGTGATGTTGGAAAAAGAAAAAGCGAATGTCATTATGCGTTTTTGAAATTAATGCGCTGTGTGCCTATATATAAGCAAAATATGTAAATGTTATTATAAATGTGCCTGTTACTACATTACATTATATATGTAAAACCTTAATGGAGTTATTTGGATGTTTTTTAAGCGCTTTATAGGCAGAATAGATAGGCTCTCAGAGTCTCCATTGTAAGCGGACTTTTGATCGCATTTATTTACTACTAAGACCGCATTCAAAAAAATGCACCAATCGTCATGTCTTTCATAATGATTGTGAACGATGCACCAATGACAGTTACAGCGAGTGAGGTTGTATTCAGTAACACGCGCAATTATGATTCAAACATTAAAACTCAAGTAAGTCGTTCTCTCTGTTCTATATTGCTGTAATTAAAACAATTTGTTGTAGATTTCTTCTTATTTTTGATAAATGTATTCATCATTCAATCCGTATAATTCTGATTAAATTGCTATTCCATTTCATTTGAATGTCACAAAATTCCATAAAAATCTCAAGGCATTGTTTTTTGTTTTCTTACAAAAATTTGCATGTTTTCAGTTTTTCAAGGAACAATTTTGGCACAGGCACCGTATTTAAAGTACCGATTTGGTATTAATATTTGTTAACATGTAAACGACTGTCCATCCCTATTGTTCCTACAGAACAGATTCTTGGAAACAAGCTGACTTGTAGAGGCACTGAGAAAGGAGCTACTGCCCTTTCACTTGGGATGGGAATCTTATAACAACTCTCGCTTCAATTCTATTACGATTCGATTCAGAATCAATTCTCGATTTAAGTGATCTTTTATTATTTGTTATGTAAAATGTAATTAAACCTTTTCGAGTAAGCACGGAAATGCCTGAAGAAACGGTTTTTTTTGTATGTAATTCTTGAACATATTGAATTGATTCTTAACCGTTACAAATAAGTCGTGATTCAGAATCAGAATCAGAATAGTTTTATTGCCATTGTTTGAGAACGGGTTCACAAACTAGGAATTTTTCTTGGTGCAAACGTGCGACATAAAACACATATAACACATATTTGGTATAAAAAGAGCTGTGACTGACCTATCAGATAGACTTGGAAGGGATTCAAGGAATTCAAGGAGCTGCTGTTAGGAGTTATTGTTCATTTGCCTGATGGCAGAGGGGAAAAAACTGTTCAGGTGGCGGGAGGTGTGGGTCTGGATGGAGCGTAGGAGGGGAGAGGGGAGACTAGGTGAATAGGTGAGAAGAGTCAGCTGTGATCCGACCCACACGCCTCCTGGTCCTGGAGGAGAACAAGTCCTGGAGGGATGGGCGCTTGCAGCCAATCACCTTCTCAGCAGCACGTACGATGCGCTGCAGTCTATTCTTATCCTGGACTGTGGCGCCGGGGAACACACTGATGGAGGAGGTCAGGATGGACTCTATGATGGCTGAGTAAAACTGCACCAGCATCTCGGTCGACACCTTAAGTTTCCTCAGCTGCCGCAGGAAGTACATCCTCTGCTGGGCCTTCTTGATGAGGGAGCTGATGGTCAGCTCCCACTTGAGGTCCTGGGTGATGGTGGTGCCCAAGAAACAGAAGGAGTCCACAATGGGGACGGGGGTGGGAGAGTCAATCAGGGTGAGGGGGGATGGTGGGGCTGTGACTTTCCTGAAGTCCATGATCATCTCCACTGTTTTCTGGGCGTTCAGCTCCAGGTTGTTGAGGCTGCACCAGGACGTCAGCCGGTCCACCTCTCTCCTGTAGGCGGACTCATCGCCATTCGAGATGAGCCCGATGAGGGTGGTGTCATCCGCAAACTTGAGCAGTTTTACGGATTGGTGACTGGAGGTGCAGCAGTTTGTATACAGGGAGAAGAACCAGGGGGAGAGTACACAGCCCTGAGGAGTACCAGTGTTTGTGGTTCGACTGTCCGAGACAATCTTCCCCAGCCGTACGTGCTGTCTTCGGTCTGTGAGGAAGTCATTAATCCAACTGCAGAGGGAGTCGGGCACGCTGAGCTGGTAGAGCTTGTCTCGTAGCAGTCCAGGGAGGATGGTGTTGAAGGCAGAGCTGAAGTCCACAAACAGGATCCTAGCGTAGGTTCCTGGGGAGTCCAGATGCTCCAGGATGAAGTGGAGGGCCAGGTTCACTGCATCATCCACAGACCTGTTGGCTCTGTAGGCGAACTGCAGTGGGTCCAGGAGGGGGGCGGTGATGTCCTTGAGGTGGGGCAGGACCAAGCGCTCAAAGGACTTCATGACCACAGACGTCAGCGCGACCGGCCTGTAGTCATTTAGTCCTGTGATCCGTGCTTTCTTGGGGACAGGGACAATGGTAGAGGTCTTAAAGCAGGACGGCACGCGGCATAGCTCCAGAGAGGTGTTAAAAATGTCAGTGAAGACAGGAGCCAGCTGGTCCGCACAGTGTCTGAGAGTGGAAGGGGAGACACCATCCGGCCCGGGGGCCTTCCGCGTATTCAGCTTCAAGAACTGCCGGCGTACATCCTCTTCTTTAATGGAGAGGGTCTTTACAGTCTTATGATGTTTTTGGAGTCCTGTGATGTCATTGGAGTCCTTTAACTCCTTTAATGATGTGCTGGCATTGGTGGGGAGGGTGATGGTGGGGGGAGCATGGCTTTGATGAGCTGAAGGCCGTTCATGACGACAGTAATGTTTGTTGAGGCCCTGAACGAGAGTCCGGTCATTCAGGGCCTGGGGGGTTTTGGGCTTATAGTTCGTAAGGGCCCTTAGACCTCTCCAAACTGCCGCAGAATCATTGGAGCGGAACTGTTCCTGTAGACGGTTAGAGTACACAGATTTTGCTTTCTCCACTTCCCTGGTGAAGTGGTACTTCGCTTCTCTGTATGTACTTCGGTCCCCGCTTCTCCACGCAGCCTCCTTCTTCTTGCGCAGCTGTCGGAGCTTGGGTGTGAACCAGGGCTTGTCGTTGTTATAACAAACCCTGGTGCGCGTTGGAATGATGCGCGCCTCATTGAACTGTATGTATGAGGTCACAGTGTCCGTATAATCGTCCAGATTGTTCGTGGCCGCTCCAATTGCCTCCCAGTCTGTCGTTTCCCAACAAGCACGCAACTCGTCCACAGACTCGGCGGTGAAACACTTAATGTTACTCATAACAGGTTTAGCCAGTTTCAGTCTCTGTCTGTATGAAGGGATTAAGTGCACCATCACGTGATCTGATAGTCCAAGAGCAGTGCGCGGGACTGCATGAAAAGCCTTGCTCAGTGTAGTGTAGCAGTGATCCAGCGTGTTCTCCTCTCTGGTCGGGCATTTAATAAACTGTCTATACTTTGGTAATTCCTGGCTCAAATTTCCCTTGTTAAAGTCACCAAGCACGATAACAAGAGAGTCAGGAAAAGACCGTTCCACATGTAAGATCTGTCATGCGAGCGCGCGCTGAGCGTCACGCACGTCCGCGCCGGGCGGGATGTAAACAGCCACTAGAATGAATGAAACAATCTCACGCAGTGAGTAAAAGGGCTTACAGTGGATGAATAAATATTCCAGAGAAGAAGAACAGTGTCTGGAAATCGCTGTCACGTCTGTGCACTAGCTATTGTTGATAAAGAAGCATATCAATGTCAATCAATCAATGTTTATTTATATAGCCCTAAATCACAAGTGTCTCAAAGGGCTGCACAAGCCACAACGACATCCTCGGTACAGAGCCCACATACGGGCAAGGAAAAACTCACCCCAGTGGGACGTCGGTGAATGACTATGAGAAACCTTGGAGAGGACCGCATATGTGGGTAACCCCCCCCCCCTCTAGGGGAGACTGAAAGCAATGGATGTCGAGTGGGTCTGACATAACATTGTGAAAGTCCAGTCCACAGTGGATCCAACACATCAGCGAGAGTCCAGTCCACAGCGGGGCCAGCAGGAAACCATCCCGAGCGGAGACGGGTCAGCAGCGCAGAGATGTCTCCAACCGAAGCATAGTCCACCGCCTCTTTTTTTGCCAGAGAGCGCCGCGTCTCGGTCCGCACGGAGGAGATGAAAGCCCTCCAGTTGAAGCGCGCTGTCCGGGACTCTTGCGCTCAGCCAAGTCTCCGTGAAACACAACACACAGGATGAGGAGAAGTCCTTGTTCCTTCTCATCAGCAACGCTAGCTCGTCCATCTTGTTGGCAAGTAAGCGGACGTTGGAGAGGAAGATGCCTGGTAGAGGCGTGCGTAATCCCCGTCCGCGAAGACGGACAAGTGCGCCCGCTCGCTTTCCTCTTCGATGCGGTTTCCCTCTTTTGAGCACAGAATGGACCAAATCCGCAGCTGACGCTAAGATGACCGGTAACAAGTCCATAGGGATGGTGGATCTGATGTTCAGTAGCTCTTCACGGGTGTAAGAGCACCCGGAAACACAATTTATGTACAAAAACAAACAAAACAGAGCGCACGAGAGCACCGAGGCAGCCTTCATCGGCGCCATGAACACCAAAGCGTATTCAGATGTGAATCCATTTTTTTGGGGCACCCCTATCTTTTACTGTCTGTATTCTGTGTGAAAAGTACCAGTAGGAAAGAGGGCGATTTTCAGCTTCTACGGTGGTGTCAGGGCTGTAACAATGGCTAGTTAGCGCCTGTATGGAAGTGTGTATTTGCAATACAGTTGTCTGAGTGTGAAGTTAAACACCTCAGACACCGTTCTCCAGCCTTGTGTCGACAGCAATCTTTACTGTCCGATAAGTTTTACAGGATTTGCTAGCGTCTGTGTATAGTATAAGGCACTGGCGAATAAATGCCGGATTTGCCGTTGCAACTTTGATATACCGATTTTGCGGGATCTCTGTGTAAAAGATGTTAGTGTGAGTAGGAACTTTTTTTATACCTAATCCTCCTGTTTGCAAACATGCAAATGTACTATGACTTAACAATTACGCCACGGTTGTCACTTCATTATTTACAACTCATGCATCCCCTTTTGGCGGTGTAGAGAGAGAGATTGTGACATCCCCCTCTCATACTGCAGGGGGCACTGTTGCAGCACTGTCTGAGCTAATGACTTGCACCGCCAGTGCTGCATGGGAGAGCGCCTCGGAATACCAATTTTTTTTTTTCTGCTTTGCATCAGTTCAGCCTCCCCCCGCCCCAGCTTCCCTCTCATCCTCTCTCGTTTCATCTCCATCCAAAATGTTCTGCCCATTGACTTCCACCATCCACCTGTTTTTGACCCGGCATTGCTCAGATTTTTGCTGTGTCTCGCTGTTTTTATGTCTCAGGGGCTGTCAGCCGTTGCAGGTCTGTGCTTTGTAGTCATTTGTCACACCAACCCGAAAGGGAAAGATATTTTACTGGTTCCAATCTTTTTTTTTTTGCCTTTTATGAACGTAATATGCTCTGTTTTTTATTTGTGGTTTGGTTGTTTTTGTGTTTTGGGACGGTTCTGGTTATCCCTGTTAGCAACTTTTCCATTCGCTCTGTCCCCGCATGAGCAGCTTCACAGCGCCGCCATGGAGTCCTTACCTGACCTTGACTTTAATAGCGAGGGCCTTTCTTGTTACTTAAGCAGGATTCGACATTCCTGTTAAAGGCGTCACAACTCCCAGTGCAGAACATGTTCTCTGTCCCGTCGCAGTTTGTCATACATGAAACTAGGATCAATAAACATTAATCACTCTGTCAGGGCCATTTGTTACAGCATTCAAAAATTAAGCAGAGCATAAGAAAAATCATCATTCACGTTACCGTGAATGCAGACAGCTTAGAAGACACTAACGGGGAGAAATTGATTTGCAATGGCCACTAAGCATTATATGTCACACTAGATGTGGGATAATCATTCTTTGTTGTGCAGCTCTCTCCCTCTCTCCTTAGTTTTGATGCTGTTCTAGTGTATAGATGTGGGTACAGTCAAACCTCCAAAGTTATAAACACCTTTTGTTTGGTGACACGAGTTCATGTAAACATTTTTCAATTAGTTGTTCCCACTGGAAATGAGTACATTTGTTACAGTTATATGGAATAGAATTCACACTGAACAAAAATATAAATGCAACACTTTTGTTTATGCTCCCATTTTTCATGAGTTGAACTCAAAGATCTAAAACTTTTACAATATACACAAAAGACCCATCCCTCTTCTAAATCTGTGTTAGTGAGCATTTCTTCTAAGGCTGAAACGACGCGTCGACGTAGTCGACGTCATCGGTTACGTAAATACGTCGACGCCGTTTTTGTGCGTCGACGCGTCGCATAATGACGTCACACTACCGTCATGGCGAAGCGCAAAGCAGACGATCAAAGAAGACGATGCGAGCGGTGCGAGCGAGGGGGGAAAAGCATGCCAAAAGTGGTCAAAAGTGTGGGAGTATTTCAATAAACGGCCTAATAATGTTGTTGTATGCACACTGTGTCGAGCGGAAATGGCCTATCATAGCAGCACAACGGCTATGAACGAACATTTGAAAAGAAAACCAACTAGTCAATCGTCCGTGCGAGCATACGTTGTCATCATTACACAAAAACATGAATGTGTCATTTGTATCTGCTAGGGGTGTAACGGTACGTGTTTTGTATTGAACCGTTTCGGTACGGGGCTTTCGGTTCGGTACGGGGGTGTACCGAACGAGTTTCTAAGCTAAAACTAAAGTCTTAACAAGCTGCTTTGCTCCGTCTGCCTCTGTCTCAGCACGCAGCATTGTCCCACCCACACAACCATCTGATTGGTACACACGCAGCATTGTCCCACCCACACAACCATCTGATTGGTACACACGAAGCATTATCAGCCAATCAGCAGTGCGTATTCAGAGCGCATGTAGTCAGCGCTTCAGCGTGGAGCAGATAGGTGTTTAGCAGGTGAGCATCAGGCAGCAGACTCTCCCCAAATGATAATAAACACCACCCAGTCAACTACTAGTAACATCACTATGAGCCCGTTGACCTTCTAGAAACTTAAACTGCAGCTCAGCTCACTCGCAGTCCTGGCTTGAGGTGAAGGCTAATTAGCTCTCAGTTCCAGCCACATCGACCCCTTCTGAGCGCCTATTTTCAGCTGCTGGGAATATTGTAAACAAGAAAAGAACCAAAGCATGTAGACATGCTAACCTTTCTTCATTACAACTGTTAGACACTCACTGGAATGAGTAGAATTGGTTATTGTGTACTGTGTTGGACTGGATGTTTATTTTGCACATTTTAAAAGCAATACTTAATGTTTACAGTGCTCCAGAATATTTAGATTGGCACTTTTTTGTATTGGATGTTTATCTTTATTTTTGCACATTTTAGCAAATAAGCAATACTTTCACTTTTGTTGAAATGTTTACACTGTTGTTACAGAATATTTCGTTTTGCACTTTTTTGTATTGGATGTTTATCTTTATTTTTGCACATTTTAAAGCAAAATAAGCAATACTTTTAATTTTGAAATGCTTATACTATTGCAGAATATTAAGATTTGCACTGGATGTTGACTTTTATATTTGCACATTAAAAAGCAAATAAGCTACTTTTAATTTTGTTAAATGTTAAAAGTTTTAAATGTTTACATTGTTACAGAATATTTAGTCATGTTGTTGTCAATGTTGACTGAGTGGCCATACTTCTTTTTTTTTGTAAATAAAAGCCATGCCTTTTGAAAAAACGGGCCTACATTTATTTTTTCATCTTCATTTTGAATAAAAAAATAATCGGTAAAAGGAAAAATAATCTATAGATTAATCGAAAAAAATAATCTATAGATTAACCGATTAATCGAAAAAATAATCTATAGATTAATCGATAGAAAAATAATCGTTAGCTGCAGCCTTAATTTCTTCTTTTGCCAAGATAATCCATCCCACTTCACAGGTGTGGCATATCAAGATGCTTATTAAAGAGTTTGATTATTACACAGGTGTGCCCTAGGCTGCCCACAATAAAAGGCCACTCTGAAATGTGCAGTTTTATCACACAACACAAAGCCACAGATGTCGCAAGTTTTGAGGGAGCTGTTTCACGTGAAATCTTTTGGTTCATTTCCCTACCAAAAAACGTCTCCAAAAGCGTTTCAGATAATTTAGCAGTACATCCAACCGGCCTCACAACTGCAGACCATGTGTAAGCACACCAGCCCAGTACCTCCACATCCAGCAGGTACTTCTCCATGATCGTCTGAGACCAGCCACCCGGACAGCTACTGCAACAATTGATTTGCATAACTAAATAATTTCTGTCAAACTGTGAGAAACCGTCTTAGGGGAAGCTTATCTGCATGTTTGTCGTCCTCATCAGGGTCTCGACCTGACTGCAGTTTGTCGTCGTAACCGACTTAAATGGGCAAATGCTCTTATTTGATGGTGTCTGGCACATTGGAGAGCTGACAGTGAATTACAAAAGCATTTAAATTTTTAGTTTAGTGTGACTTCAGAATTTTCATTTTGATATTCTCTCATGCTGTTAAAATAAACCTACCATTACAATTATAGACTTAATTTCTTTGTTCGCGGTCAAATAATGATTTTCCGCCACTGTAATAAAATTACTTTGTAATTTTTCCTTCCCTGTTCTATGGTTGTCGTCACAGTTTTCCTCTTTGCCAAAAAACACACAACACCCTTGTGAAATTGATACTTGAAACTTAAAGTTTTCAGAGATTTTGCAATAAATATGGTTTCATTTGACCTTTGAGGCATATTTTTCCTGTGGTTGTACGACTTTGGGGAGGTTTGACTTTATATAATTATGCAGATGGGTCTTCTGTGTTGTCATCCCCCCAGATAACACCACTGGCAAGACGTACATCATGATGGAGTCTCGGCTGGGCGCATTATTTAAATCGGAGAACGAGTACATGCTTCTGGACAAGTGAGTGTAAAAAAGCCTCTTTTTCCCCAATATGCATGAGAGGGAGTCATCTGTCCCTTTTTAGATGGAGATAATTAAACACACCAGTCTCACTTAGAGGGAGTCATCTGTCCCTTTTTAGATGGAGATAATTAAACACACCAGTCTCACTTTCTTAGTTGATGGCCTGAGTGGAAATAACAGCACCGTGCATTTATATGATATTACACTCAAAGCCACAGCATTGCATTGCAGATAAAAACAAGTAAATACCACTATATTGCCAAAATTATTTGGCCACCCATCCAAATGATTAAAAATGGCACAAAGAGGGACTACCCTCTTTGTGCCATTTTCACAAAGAAGGACTACCCTCAATACTTCTTAGAGGGAAATAAAAAAAATGACAACATAAAGGAAGTAGTTGAAAGCTTCAATAATTATTTTGTAAATATTGGACCAAAATTGGAAGAAAGGGTTCCAGACCCAGTTTCAATTGAGGACTATAGTGATACCATAGAGCGAAATCCCAACTCCATGTTCCTCAGTAATGTGACACAGGTGGAAATAGTTACAATCGTGAAAACATGTAAATCTAAGACTTCAACTGATTGTAACGGAATTGATATGGAAACGATAAAAAAGGTTATAGAAGAGATCTCTGGACCATTAATGTATATGAGTAACTTATCATTTCAAACAGGTAAATTCCCAAACAAAAGGAAAATAGCTAAAGTTGCACCAATTTATAAGACTGGAGACAAACATCAATTTACAAATTATAGACCTGTTTCTTTACTTCCACAATTTTCTAAAATCATTGAAAAACTGTTCAATAACAGATTAGAGCAGACCTGGGTATTCTGCGGCCCGCGGGCCGCATCCGGCCCTTTGTGCGTCCCTGTCCGGCCCGCGTGAGGCCAATTATAAATTACAAAATAAATTTAAAAAAGTATGTCGAGTGTGCAATACAACGGTGCTGCTTTTGTTTTGTTATTTGTATTACTTCCGTGTGGACGTATGCGTGTGCGTGATTGTGAGTGAATGTGAACAGCTGCAATGACAAATTACAAAATAAAGTTGAAAAAACATCTATGTCGTGCGCGCAATACAACTGTGCTGCTTTTATTTTGAAAAGTATTATTTATGGGCGTGTGTCCGTGTGTAACCTGCGAGTGAAGGTGCACATGCAGCGACAAGTGATGCACGGTTTACACCCGAGACGCTAAAAAGAGAAAAGTTGATGAAGAATGGCGTGTTTCCAACAAGACATGGACTGCAAAGCAACGTTCCCTCTAAGGTGCGTGCCTGCGCAATTGCGCACTGCTCAAGCGTCCGCTGCGCGCAGCAAATATATGCCGCACACCAAATCAAATCCCATCTGAATTCTAAACAAAATAAACATATTTATTCTATGTAATTTTGCAATGCAACTTTGAGTGACAGTGACAACAAGCGGCCCTAACGGTGTTTGTCAACACCGTTCAATTGAACACCGTTCAATCATTGTAACGTCTATCGAGATGCTTCGAGGACAGGAATTATATCGATCACTTTATTGAGCAAAACTGTTTATATTCGGACATAACCACACCAAAAACATGAGTAAAACAATTCTATCTCGAAAAACTAGTCATTTTCTGCCGTACAAACCAGGCCAAAACCAACTTGTCATCTGTCACCAACACGCATAGCACTAAACCACTGGTGCGTTTATGGCCACACAAAAAGTCGGGCAACTCAAACACCACACAAAGTTACACTATGACTCCTCAGTCATACGTGTGCTTATTTTACTGTCATTTATTATTAATGTTAATTTATTTATATTAGTCATGGAATGCTGTTACACACACTATGTTGAAGTATTACTATTATTATTAATTATTATTATTATTATTATTATTTATCTTACGGTATATATCAAAAATAATATTGAGCAAAATTTTATTGAAATATTGTCGATGTGGCCCTCCAGCAGTGCTCGGGTTGCTCATGCGGCCCCCGGTAAAAATTAATTGCCCACCCCTGGATTAGAGAGTTTCATAAATAAAAATAGAATACTCGAAGAGAACCAATATGGATACAGAGCTAATGTCTCAACTTCAATGGCTTTAATTGAAATTACAGAAGAAATTACCAATGCAATAGATAGTAAAAAATGTGCAGCAGCAGTGTTCATGGATCTAACTAAAGCATTTGACACAATTAATCACAATATTTTAATCAAAAAACTAGATTGATATGGCATCAGAGGGTTAGTCTTAAACTGGATAAGAAGTTATCTAACAAACAGGAAACAATATGTGAAGCTAGGCGAACACACGTCTACAACGCTAAATATATCCTGTGGTGTACCTCAGGCATCAATACTAGGACCTAAATTATTCAATCTCTATATAAATGACATTTGTAAAGTTACAAAAGATTTAAAGTTAGTATTATTTGCGGATGATACAACAGCGTTTTGTTCAGGAGAGAACACACAGGAGATAATACAAATAATAACAGAAGAAATTAACAAATTAAAAAGATGGTTTGACAAAAATAGATTATCGTTGAATCTCAGTAAAACTAAAATAATGCTATTTGGTAACAGTAGAAGAGAAAGTCAAACACAAATACAAATAGACGGAAAAGAAATTGAAAGAGTAAATGAAACCAAATTTCTAAGTATAATGATTGATTTATAAATAGTTGATTTATATAGGCTAGTAAGGTAAAGTTTTGTACCTGACAAGTTTCGGCTATCTTGCTTCTGCAGCCTTCCTCAGAGGTGTCACGTGATGTTAGTGTGACGTCATCTGTGACGTGTTATATGGATTGTTCCATCCCACCTGAGGTGGTGGGATGGCGGTGTCCCCTGGTGTGCGTCGGGGGTAGGGCGGGGCGCCCCCTGTCGTCCGGATGTCCACCAAACGGCCGGGGGCGGCCCTGCAGGACTGTGTCCCAGGTGTGGGATAGTTGGTAGGCTCCCTCGTCCCTGTTGACAGTCTTTGGGGCCCGCTTCCTGATTTCAACCGCCTCTTTGATCCACCGATGGAATTTGTTGCTTTCCATTCTAATTACCTTGGCTGCCTCCCAGTTCATTAGATGGTTTTCCCTCTTGCAGTGGTCTGAAATGGCTGATTTCAGATTTTCCTGCGTTGCTTTCATTCTCGTTGCACGGGTGAGCGTTCCAGATGTTTCCTTTTCACATTCTTTCTGGTGTTCCTTTTTTCGTGTGCTGAACTGTCGACCTGTCTCTCCTATGTATGTTTTATTGCATGTTAGGCAAGGGATCTCATATATCACATCACACTTTTTCTCAGGGGGGATCTCATCCTTAGGGTGTACTAGGATTTGGCGAAGCTTGATGTGCGGCTTCACTGGTGTGCTGATGTGGTGTTTCCTCATCACTCGCTGTATGCGTTCTGTGACACCCCTGACGTATGGGAGGGTGACCATGCCCAGGTTCTCAGGCCTAGAACCTTTCTTCTTTTTTTCCTCGTTGTTCCTTTGGACCTCTCGTTTGCCTTTGTTTATGGCCCAGTTTGGGTAGTTGCAGGCTTTGAGCGCCTGTTTTATATGGTCCTCCTCCTTTTCTCTGTCATGGTTGTCTGTGATCACCTTGGTGCGATCATATAGGGTGCGGACTACTGACAATTTGTGTGCTGTGGGGTGCTCTGATGTCCATAGTAAATATTGATCTGTGTGTGTGGGTTTTCTGTATATTGTTATCTTGATGCTTTCATCCTCAGTGTGCTTGATTTTCATGTCCAGGAACGCGATGGATCTGTGCTCTTCCTCTTCATGAGTAAACTTTATGTTTCCCGTCTCATCTATGGTGTTTAAGTGGTCTGTGAGTCTTTGTGTGTGGCCGGTCTTAATTTTCTCCAGGATGTCGTCCACATAGCGCCTCCAGAGGGACAGTCTACATCCTTCGGGAGCGGTGGCTATGGCTTTGGCCTCCAGGTCCTCCATGAAGAAACCACTCATGATGGCTGAGAGGGGGTCCCCCATGGCAAAACCCTCCTTCTGTCTGTATATGGTCCCTCTGAACAGGAAATATGTAGACTTGGCTACGAATGATAACAACTGGACTGTGTCTTCAACTGTTAGGTTTGTTCGTTTCCGGAGTGTTGAATCTGCTTTCAGGCGGTTCTGTACTATGTTTATTGTGACGTCCACTGGTGTTTTTGTGAATAGGGAGACTACGTCGTGAGATATGAGTATCTCGTCTGATTCTACTTTTACAGTGCTTAATTCTTGTGCCAGCTGCTTTGAGTTTTTGCAGTGTTGCTTCGTCTGGCCTAGGAGAGGTTTTATTATCTCGACTAGGGCTTTCGAAAGGTTGTATGTAACTGAGCCTATACTGTCAACAATTGGGCGGAGTGGAACGTCTTTTTTATGTATTTTGGGGGTGCCGTATATTCTAGGGGTGATACTGGCTGTCGGTACTAAAAAACTGTAGTTGTCCTTGTCTATTTTTCCCTCGTCCACTAATGGTTTTAGTAGAGTCTTCAGTTTTTTCTTTTTGTCTTCTGTCGGGTCCTTTTTTACAACTTCATATGTGTCTTTATCCTCCAGCATAGCTATCATTTGGTTTTCATATTGTTTTGTGTCCATAATGACTGTTGTCCTTCCTTTATCTGCAGGTAGTATTTTGATGGTTTTGTCTTTGGCTATTGACTGTATAGCTTTCCATTCTTCCCTACTGGTGTTTTTGTGTGTTATTTTGGCAGTCTTCAGTATCCCTGCTACCTCGTTGCGCAAACCCGCTTTGTCGCCTTGATTTGTTAATTTATGACATGCTATCTCTGTTGCTACGATGAATTCTTCGTATGGGATGTTTATTGGGGTTGTGGCAAAGTTAAGACCGCGAGACAACACCTTGTTTTCCGTTACTGTTAATTTGCGTTGTGAAAGGTTACATACCCATTTTTCTCTTTTTTCTGTGTGTTCCTCCTCCTTTTTCGCTGAGGTTAGCTTCTCAAGTTTTCTGATGTGACGGTATTTTGTTGTCTTGAATTCCTTCTCGTGCTCACGTTGTAGGTGTTCATTCATTATTCGTTCGGTTTCCGTGTCCAGGGGGAAACGTTGTTTAAATCCACTCCTTTTTTCGGTTAACTGCTCTTCTATGTTGTTGATCTT
This sequence comes from Entelurus aequoreus, assembly GCF_033978785.1. Lineage (NCBI taxonomy): Eukaryota > Metazoa > Chordata > Actinopteri > Syngnathiformes > Syngnathidae > Entelurus > Entelurus aequoreus. Next base: position 15,589,817 of record NC_084756.1, read on the forward strand.
ATTCACCGTGCATCGTATTCTTTCTCTCACCAAGGCATTCCGTGCTTTTCTTACAATTCGTTCCGCGTTCATCGTCGGAATTGGGTTTTTGATCCCCAAGCTTGTTGGAACAACTCTTTCATCTCGGCAACGTAATGTGAATCTCAGGTGGTTGCGGAAGCGGGCCAGTTTGTGTTCCAGTTGTTCCAAACAACGGAATTCTTTGACACTGCACTGTCCATGACTTATACGTAATATGTTAAAGAGGTTCATTTAGCCTACTAATGTGTATTTATAAATAGTTGATTTATATAGGCTAGTAAGGTAAAGTTTTGTACCTGACAAGTTTCGGCTATCTTGCTTCTGCAGCCTTCCTCAGAGGTGTCACGTGATGTTAGTGTGACGTCATCTGTGACGTGTTATATGGATTGTTCCATCCCACCTGAGGTGGTGGGATGGAACAGAAGCAAGATAGCCGAAACTTGTCAGGTACAAAACTTTACCTTACTAGCCTATATAAATCAACTATTTATAAATACACATTAGTAGGCTAAATGAACCTCTTTAACATATAATGATTGATGATAAATTGAACTGGAAATCTCACGTAAAAAATATACAACATAAAGTAGCAAGAAACACGTCAATAATGAATAAAGCAAAACATGTTCTAGACAAAAAATCACTTCATATTCTCTACTGCTCACTAGTGTTACATATGTGAGTTACTGTGTAGAAATATGGGGAAATTACAAAAGTACACTTCATTCATTAACGGTGTTACAAAAAAGATCAGTTAGAATAATACATAATGTTGGATATAGAGAACATACAAATCCTTTATTTATTGAATCAAAGATACTGAAATTCCATGACATAGTGAATGTGCAAACAGCTAAAATTATACACAAAGCAAACTATAACCTGCTACCCAAAAATATACAACAATTCTTCTCAAAAAAAGAGGAGAAATATAATCTTAGAGAAAAATGTAATTTAAAACATTTGTACGCACGTACAACACTTAAGACCTTCAGTATATCAGTATGTGGAATTCAATTATGGAATGGATTTAGCAAAGCAATCAAACAATGTACTAATATGATCCACTTCAAGAAACTCTTCAAACTTAAAGTGTTTACAAAGTACAAAGAAGAAGAACCATGATAAACATTCTCAATTTATTTCATCCATCCATTCATTCATTCTTAAAGTAATCTTACTTATCTCATCATATGAAATATGACTTACTTCACCAATTATTATTATTAAATTCTTACTATTATGTATTTATTTATTTTTATTGTGATTACATAGGGAGTTTATTGTGAATAAATTGTGAACAGGAAGTGAACCAAAAAGTTTTAGCAACTGGCGTGGTGAAGTTGGTAGAGTGGCCGTGCCAGCAATCGGAGGGTTGCTGGTTACTGGGGTTCAATCCCCACCTTCTACCATCCTAGTCACGTCCGTTGTGTCCTTGGGCAAGACACTTCACCCTTGCTCCTGATGGGTGCTGGTTAGCGCCTTGCATGGCAGCTCCCGCCATCAGTGTGTGAATGTGTGTGTGAATGGGTAAATGTGGAAATAGTGTCAAAGCGCTTTGAGTACCTTGAAGGTAGAAAAGCGCTATACAAGTATAACCCATTTATCATTATCATTTATTTATGTAAAGAAAAGGGGTAGGATTAAATAAGATCTACTACTTTCTACTCCTTTTCGAACATGTTGAAAAGAGAAACTGGAAATTGTGATGTATCATGTTGTATGCTTGCATGTTCGAAATAAACTCAAACTCAAACTTAATGATCAGAATCAGGTGTCCTAATCACTTGGCACATGAGTATAAAATCAAGCACTTAGGCATGGAGACTGTTTCTACAAACATTTGTGAAGGAATGGGCCGCTCTCAGGAGCTCAGTGATTTCCAGTGTGGAACTGTCATAGGATCCCACCTGTGCAACAAATCCACTCGTGAAACTTCCTCGCTCCTAAATATTCCAAAGTCAACTGTCGGCTTTATTATAAGAAAATGGAAGAGTTTGGGAACAACAGCAACTCAGCCACCAAGTGGTAGGACATGTAAATTGACAGAGGGGTCAGCGGATGCTGAAGCGCATAGTGCAAAGAGGTCGACGACTTTCTGCACAGTCAGTTGCTACAGAGCTCCAAATTTCATGTGACCTTCCAATTAGCCCACGTACAGTACGCAGAGAACTTCATGGAATGGGTTTCCATGGCCGAACAGCTGCATCTAAGCCATACATCACCAAGTCCAATGCAAAGCGTCGGACGCAGTTGTGTAAAGCACGTCGGCACTGGACTCTTGAGCAGTGGAGACGCGTTCTCTGGAGTGATGAATCACGCTTTTCCTGGCAATCTGATAGACGTCTTGGTTTGGAGGTGGTGAAATTTGGTGGAGAAGGAATTATGGTGTGGGGTTGTTTTTCAGTGAAAGAAACTTTGAATGCTCCAGGATACCAAACCATTTTGGACAATTCCATGCTCCCAACCTTGTGGGAACAGTTTGGAGCGGGCCCCTTCCTCTTCCAACATGACTGTGCACCAGTGAACAAAGCGAGGTCATGGATGACAGAGTCTGATGTGGATGACCTTGACTGACCTGCACAGAGTCCTGACCTGAACCCGATAGAACACCTTTGGGATGAATTAGAACGGAGACTGAGAGCCAGGCCTTCTCGACCAACATCAGTGTGTGACCTCACCAATGCGCTTTTGGAAGAATGGTGGAAAATTCCTATAAACACACTCCGCAACCTTGTGGACAGCCTTCCCAGAAGAGTTGAAGCTGTAATAGCTGCAAAAGGTGGACCGACATCTTATTGAACCCTATGGGTTAGGAATGGGATGGCACTTCTAGTTCATATGTGAGTCAAGGCAGGTGGCCAAATACTTTTGGCAATATAGTGTATCTTTTTTTTGACTGGTTAAAACATTTTATTATGATTTTGTGAGCCACAGAAGCTGCAAATGAGCATAAATGCTAATACTGCATGAACCACTGAGCCTAAGTACTTCTACATAATTATGTGTAATTAAAATGAGTGAAAACTTTGTGAAACCAGTAAATAACTCGATACAATCATAATAAAACGTATTTAGGTGCAGTGCATGCAAGGTCTCCTGTGGGATTGTGTTTTCTAAGTTTGGCTTTTTCCAACTTCTTCTTCCTCTTAACTGTTTTCTGAAAAGTTTTAATACGCTTTGTGCAATCCCTGACATCCAACTTGAAGTGTGTTCCCTGCATTTCCAGATTTCCTGGCAAAACACTGAGGGGAAAGAAATACAAGCCTCTTTTCAATTACTTTGCCAAGGTTTGTAAACTCTGTTGCTCTCTCACACTTTTTATGTGTTGTCATAAACTAATCCTACCTTTCTCCCCAATTACGTCACATGTCTTTTTGCAAATTTACCTTTTTTCCATTCACTTTTTGTCTAGTGTGGTGACAAAGGAGCATTCCAAGTGGTGACAGATAACTACGTCAAAGAGGATGAGGGCACAGGAGTGGTCCATCAGGCACCTTACTTTGGAGCCGTAAGTATGGACTTGAATCTGTTTGATAATTTATAGCTGTGCAGTGTTCAATACTTGTATTGAATACGCTGTGCGAGTGGAGAAGTCACGCTACTGTATCAGAGGTATCCCGTCATTGCTAATGGAGGTAGAAGACCTTGTCCAATTGTGAAGCAAAATTAAAATGAAATCAAGTGGAAATTGATAGAGTATATGAAACTAAGTTCTTGGGAATAATAATTGATCATAAATTATGTTGGAAACCGCAGATTTAATATATTAAGGGAAAAATATCCAAATTCATTGCTATTCTTTATAAAGTAAGACACATGCTGAATAAAAAATGTCTGCATGTGTTATATTATTATTTTATTTTTCTATATCTAACATATTGTGTTGAAATTTGGGGGGATGTTTATAAAACAAACAGACTCAATAGTTCAACCTCAAAAAAGGGTAATTAGAATAATACACAAAGTGTGCTACTATGAACCTACCAATCCATTATTCACAAGTCCTAATGTGTTAAAATGTTCAGATATTGTTTCTAAAAACAATGCAAATTGTGTTTCGAGTAAAGAACAGCCTTCCAGCTTGTATTTTTAGGTTATTTAAATTAAGAGGAGAAAACTATTTTACAGGGGATATTGATTTTTGAAATATGTAAGGTAAGAAGGAATATAAAATACAAATGTATTTCAGTTTTAGGAGTTAAATGGTGGAACAAGCTCAGTGATGAGTTGAAGACATGTAGTTCTTTGTTAAGGTTTAAGAAAGCCTTGAAAGGTGAAATAATGGAAAATTAATAAAATATAGCAACAATTACTTTCATCCCATTTATTTGTTTGAACGTTGATGTTCCAGGAAATCTAATTTTCAGTGCATGTATAGGATAGGCAAATGTATGCCTTGGCTTCAGCCTATTCCTTTTTCGGTCATTCTTTTGCTTGTGTGTATGTGTATGATTGTTAATATTTATAATCTGTGCTGATAAATTGATCACACAAAATGGTTGATTATATGACCAAAATAAACTCATTTCATTCATTCAAGGTGGCAGGGCTGCTTCAAGGCTGTAGGCAGCTGTCTATGTTTTACTGCCACCACAGCCACATCCCAGCCTATTTACCAAATAGACTGTCAAACCAAACCCTAACAAGCCTTTTCTAAAATGTTTTCTAAATGCTGCAGTATTCATTTTTAAAAATGACATTCCTGGGGAAAAAAAATTGGTCAAATTTTTTATCAATGTATTTCTTTTTTGCTCTAAAGAAATGAAAAAACTAACACAGACTTACATTTTTCTTCACTCATGTTAAGTTAAAGTTAAAGTACCAATGATTGTCACACACACACTAGGTGTGGGGAAATTTGTCCTCTGCATTTGACCCATCCCCTTGTTCACCCCCTGGGAGGTGAGGGGAGCTGTGGGCAGCAGCAGTAGCCGCGCCCGGGAATCATTTTTGGTGATTTAATAATAATAATAATAATACCTGGGATTTATATCCAACCCTTGATGCTGAGTGCCAAGCAGGGAGGTAATGGGTCCCATTTTTATAGTCTTTGGTATGACTCGGCCGAGGTTTGAACTCACAACCTGCCGATCTCAGGGCGGACACTCTAACCACTAGGCCACTGAGTGACAAGAAGCCAAACGACCCCCGTTAGCCATCCAGGGTGTTTAAATACAGAACACATTTACAGTTAGACCACAATTAGATCCTTCACGCCAAGTCGTCACATTTCAGCAGTGTTTGTTTGAGCTCGCAAAGGGGATCTAGCCAGACACGGAATTCAGTAAGGAGTCATAATGTGTCTTTAGGGCTTACGAGACAGCATGCCAATGAGTTTGAGTAATGACTTATTTAGAGTTTAATCTACTTTGTGGAAATGATAAGGAGAAGAAAAAATACCTAATGAAAATGATGGCTATTACTATTGAGGTAATGTCACTATAGAGACACAATCTTACATTTATGAAAACAGCCTTGTGCTGAGGTCAATGATATTTGTGGCGGTGACTAACCGTGTGAAGGAAATTGGTTATCATAATCAATGTTTTCCCCGTGTAGGACGATCACAGGGTGTGCACCGAATACAACATCATCCAACGAGACCAGGCTCCTATCTGCCCGGTGGATGCCTCCGGCTGCTTCACTTCAGAGGTTTCCGACTTCGCAGGACAGTATGTCAAAGTGAGTGACACGTCAGGACATTTGACCATAAACTCCTGAACAGTATTGAGAGCCGCTTAGGTTCAACATTTATTTTTGCACATTTTGTGCTCACAGCTAAGATGACTAACGTAATTTCCGGTCCATAGGGCACACCGGATTATAAGACGCATTAAAAAAGTAATAATTTTTTTCTAAATGTAGAACACTTCCTTGTGGTCTACATAACATGTAATGGTGGTTCTTTGGTCAAAATGTTGCATAGATTATGTTTTACATATCATCTTCAAGCCGCTTTCTGACAGTCGCTTCCGGATGCGCTGTTTTGTGGGCGGTCTTATTTACGTGGCTCACCTTCGGCAGCGTCTTCTCCCCGTCATCTTTGTTGTAGCGTGCAAGGGCGGGAGTGGAAGAAAACTGTTTTAATGACATTCAGACTTTACTTAAATCAATAATGAAGCAGCATTTCCTCATCCGGAAATGTGTCCCGTGAAAAATCGTCCGACCGGAACTCTCTAATAACTCAAGTTCCTTGGGTGAATAATGTAAACTCACTAGACCAGTATGTTTTAGCGCTTTCATGGCGAGTTTACTGACAGATATAATAAGTAAGAACTTTACACTACTTTATATTAGAAATGGCAACAGCAGAGGGTGAATGTTCCATAACAAGTAAAGAAAAAGCTTATCAGCTACGAACTACAAAGGTGGACATGCACAACTTTTCAGGATTTATGCAGATCCTTAATACAGATCAGCAGGTACCAGAAGGTAAGAAAAGTTGCTTTTGCTTAATATCGTGAAACAAAACCCCAGATAATGTCTTACCTTATACACACACACCATAATAATACTTGTATGTTGAAGCACATCAAGTGCTGCGGCTTCATAGCTTACCAAAGTCGTACTAAAACATTTTGATAGATTTTTGAGCGCCGTGTGTAATGTTCTATATTCTCAATAGAACATTTAAAATGTTAGTGTTGTTTACTTGAGTCATATTGCCATCATAGTGCAGTCTACGCATATTTCTGTTTGGACTGCCATCTACTGGTCACACTTACTACACCATGTATCAAATAAAATTGCTTCGAGGTCGGTAAGCAAAACCAGAATTATTCCGTACATTAGGCGCACCGGTTTATAAGGCTCACTGTCGAGTTTTGAGAAGAAAAAGGATTTTAAGTGCGCCTTATAGTCTGGAAAATACGGTACTTCCTTTCCCTGCTGCTCTCCATTTAATATTGTCTAGAAAATGATTTCTATTAAGACTTGATTTGAGAATAACACTACGTCTATTTTACTGATATTGAAAACCTCAAACCAAAGAGTTTTCTGAATGTTTGTGTGGCCGTGAACGCATCACAAGCTGTGCGTGTTGGCGCCAGGGACAGAGAGCGCATATGAAAGAGAGAGCGAGTTGCTGCTGTTGTTTTGGCGAGTTTTTGGGTTGAACTTTTTTTCAGAATCAGATACTTTGTTGACAGCGGATGCGATTTTCTTCTCATGCATTGTGGTAGCGCAGGGTCGGCAACCTTTACCACTCAAAGAGCCATTTTGGCAAGTTTCACAAATTAAAGAAAGTAATTGGAGCCACAAAAAAAATTTAAAATGAAAAACACCGCATACAAAGCTTTAATGCTTTGTGCTATGTTAACCAGGGGTCTCCGACACACGTACCGGCACGCACTTTAATGTGGAAATTTGATGTTAGTGCAGCCCGCGAGTTTTGAATGAATGCCGCTTGCTAGCGTCATACTTGCCAACCCTCTCATTTTTCCCGGGAGACTCCCGAATATCAGAGCGTGATGACACTGCATTTGGCGCCCTCTACAGTCTGCCCTAACAGTGTACCTGCTCGACCACACGTAGAATGCAATTTCAGCTTGCTCACGTAAGTGACAGCAAGGCTACTACCTCAGCAGCCACACATCTTACACTGACGGTACCAATACCCAGAATCCCATGCAGCCCTAACTCTTCCGCTCAACCAACGCACGGAGAGGGAGGGGGGGGGGGGGGTTGATGTGTGGGGGGATTTGGTGGTAGCGGGGGTGTATAATGTAGACCGGAAGAGTTAGGGCTGCATGGGATTCTGGGTAATGGTTGTGTTGTGTTTATGTTGTGTTACGGTGGGATGTTCTCCAGAAATGTGTTTTTCATTCTTTTTTGGTGTGGGTTCACAGTGTGGCGCATATTTGTAACGTAACAATGTTAAAGTTGTTTGATACGGCTACCGTCAGTGTAAACTGTGTGGCTGATGAGTAAGTATGCTTTGCTGTCTCCTGTGTGTGCAAGTAATAACAACATGCAACATGTGGCTGGACTGGCACGCTGTATGTAAATGCTATAGAGGACAATTACTGCAGTGCAATTGGAGCACACCCTTTATTTAGTAATTAGAGTGTAAATAGGATTATTGTTTCCCTGGGAGTAATCTATGAGAGACACTGAGATCCATAATTCTCCTGGGAAAATCGGGGGAGTCGGCACGTATGTAGCTGAGCCGCATCAGAGTGGTCAAGGAGTCGCATGCGGCTCCGGAGCCGCGTGTTGCCGACCCCTGTGGTAGCGGAACGCTGCATTAAACAGTGTTGAAGCTGAGCGTCCATTGACTTGAATGGGGGAAGTAGGTCGTTCCACTGCAGCCAAACTAGACAGTTATTGGATAAATCCTCGTCTTTGTCCTGCCCATCGGACGCTGCGCGTCTCTAAGTGAATTGAAAGTGTGCTTGGCCTCGGGCGGTCTGGACGCTGAGCTGCTGCATGATGATTGGATGATCTGTCTCAGGCTGAATCCCTTTTTGATTTACAGCATAGTAAGAGAATGGTGATCTTGAAATATAAACAACTGCCAGAGTATTTTTCAAATTTCGTTCCATTGCTCCGTGTTGATATGGATAGTTTTACAATATTCTAAGTGGCGTTCTCTTGTAAAATCTTGTGTGTATTTTATGTTATTGGAGACTGTATTTCTGTAGGGCTGCAACAACTAATCAATTAAATCGATTAAAATCGATTATTAAAATAGTTGCCGATTAATTTAGTCATCGATTCGTTTGATCTATGCTATGCGCATGCACAGTTTTTTTTTTTTATTTAAATTTTTTAATAAACCTTTATTTATAAACTGCAACATTTACAAACAGCTGAGAAACAATAATCACAATAAGTATGGTGCCAGTATGCTGTTTTTTTTCAATAAAATACTGGATAGGATAGAAATGTAGTTTGTCTCTTTTATCAGCCCTTTGAGACACTTGTGATTTAGGGCTATATAAATAAACATTGATTGATTGATATCTGATTATTAATCGAAGTAATAATCGACAGATTAATCGATTATCAAATTAATCGTTAGTTGCAGCTCTATATTTGTGTTTTAGAAAGTATCTGAAAATGAGCTTCCACTACTTGAAAGACCAGCAGCAGCTACTGATCTACAGTAATGTATATATTGGAATGTAAATTACATTTTTATTGGAATGTAACAATTAGGGTTGTACAGTATACCGGTATTGGTATAGTACCGCGATACTAATGAATCATATTCGATACTATACCGCCTCTAAAAATTACCGGTCCCCCAGCCCCCGGCCTCCATGGCGACAAATAAAGTGAGTTTCTTACAAGTATCATCCCTGCAGGACGAGGAATAGCTAAACATGCTTCACTACACACCGTAGCTCACCGGCGTCACAATGTAAACAAACGCCATTGGTGGAGCTACACCTAATACCCACTGTAATGATACCAAGTACAGGAGCGTATCACGTCCATACTACTATGATTACATAGATATTTTTTAGCATCACAAAATCTTTTTTCGTTTTTTTAAAATGTATATATGTATATATGACCAATGCATGATCCTGTAACTACTTGGTATCGGATTGATACCTAAATTTGTGGTAACATCCAAAACTAATGTAAAGCATCAAAACAGAAGAATAAGTGAGTATTACATTTTAACATAAGTGTAAATAGAACATGTTAAAAGAGAAAATAACCAGATATTAACAGTAAATGAACAAGTAGATTAATAATTCATTTTCTACCACTTGTCCTTAATCATTTTGACAAAATAATAGAATGAGAAATGACACAATATGTTACTGCATATGTCAGCGGCTAAATTGGGAGCCTTTGTTTGCTTACTTACTAATAAAAGACCAGTTGTCTTGTATGTTCACTATTTTATTTAAGGACAAACTTGCAATAAGAAACATATGTTTAATGTACCCTAAGATTTTTTGTTTGAAAAAAAAAAAGCCAATAATGCCAATTTTTGTGGCCCCCATTATTTAGAAAAGTATCGAAATACATTTTGGTACCAGTACCAAAATATTGGTATCGGGACAACACTAATAGCAATATTATGTGGCTATAAGTTATATAATGTTTCTAAAAATATGTTTGAAGTCAAGAGGTTTACTGTTCTTGCAATACTTTAAAACAGTATCGAAATATGTTACTACATGGTTAAATTTAATTAAGAATATAATTTATATCGTTCACAAAATCTTATTTTATCCAGTAGTTTTTCTGACCAATGTGTTTCTTCAATTAAACTTGTAACACATATTGTTCACTCTAGTAAACATTCCTCCAACTACTTAAAATTGTGTTGTTAAAATTTTGTGTTTCATGCCGAAATTTGGAAAAACCCTTAGGGAAGATTCTGAAGTAGCCAGCAAGGTATCGTATTTTGTGCATCAATGGGTTGCAGTAATCTGAAAAGTCTAGACCATTTCAGTAATTCGATGTTGTATTATGAAACAATGGCAAATTCTTCAGCCCACAACACCCAAAAGGTCAGCGTGTAGTTGTGCTGGAGAACCTGTTGCCATAGCACACTAGTTTTCCTGGCCCACTCAATCTTGCTATTGTTGAATGAAATATCCAATTGTTTAAGTGATTAAGTATTTGACATATTGCTGCAAAAAGAACAGTAGTTGTCCTTTTAACTGGCGCTAATATTACATCGTTGGCTAATAATGTACAAACGCTCACTGTCCAGTACGAGTTTCAGCCATGTGAAATGTCTACAAAAACGCAGAAATCCAAATTTTTAAACATTAAAAATATCACTTCCGCGTTTAAAAAAAAATTTAATATCAAAAAAATGGTATCCAAACAAAATCTGTTGCCTATTAGCCTCAGCTGCAGGTACTCGCTGTTTCTCTGGCCTAAACGCCGCACTGAAATGCAGGACAGGGAAACTATCAGGGGTGCTGAAACAAGCTAGCTAGTTAGCATCATCTAGCTGCTTGTTGTCGCCTGCGTTCGCTCTACAAGCCACAACGTTGACGGCTTTCTACTTTGTTAATAATCATATTTGAATTATTACAATCCGAACACTGCTATTTTTGAACGAGTTGTAGTTCTAGAGCAGTGGTTCTTAACTTTGTTGGAGGTACCGAACCCCACCAGTTTCATATGTGCATTCACCGAACCCTTCTTTAGTGAAAAATAAAATGTTTTTTTTCAAATTCAAGAAAAAGTCATGTTTTTTTACTGGTGCACAAAATGAACCGTGCATGAGCATCACCTTGTTTAAAGAACAAAACCAACACAGTGCATGAACTCACAATAAATTACGCACCTTACACACATGACCATGAATTGATTAACGTGGACCCCGACTTAAACAAGTTGAAAAACGTATTCAGGTGTTACCATTTAGTGGTCAATTGTACGGAATATGTACTGCACTGTGTCCTTTGCAATTTACTAGTAAAAGTTTCAATCAAACAACCTGCAAATCAGATGGAAAATTAGAGGGAAAATTGTTTGGGGGTATCCATAAAACGGCGATAGGGAGAAGTTTTTATTTACACGATAAGTCGGATGTGTCTTTACCTCCGTGACAGAGGCTCCGCCGAACCCCTGAGGCAGACTCACCGAACCCCTAGGGTTCGATCAAACCCAGGTTAAGAACCACTGTTCTAGAGTATTTATTCGTAGCCAGGGAGGTGGTGTCATTGTGGTGTGGCTATAGGATAGAGTTGCCAAATGGTAAACGTTTTCTGAGTTCTCCTCATGTACAGTACTGGCCAGAAGTTTGGACACAACTTCTCATTCAGTGCGTTTTCTTTATTTTCTTTATTGAGCTTCAAGAGGTAGTCACCTGAAATGGTTTTCGCCTCATAGGTGTGCTTGAAACTCATCGAGAGAATGCCAAGAGTGTGCAAAGCAGTACGTAGAGCAAAGGGTGGCTATTTTGAAGAAGCTAGAATATAAAACATGTTTTCAGTTATATCACCTTTTTTTATTAAGTACATTACTCCACATGTGTTTATTCATAGTTTTGATGCTTTCAGTGACAATCTACAATGTAAATAGTCATGAACATAAAGAAAACCCATTGAATGAGGAGAAGGTGTGTCCAAACTTTTGGCCTGTACTGTATGTTTTTACATTACATTTGAAATGATAATGTTAGTAAATTATCTTCTTAAAAAAACAAAACAATTCTGTTTTACATTTCAGGGACATGTGTCCAAAAGACAGCCAAATAGGTTGGTAGATGAGAATACATCCAAAGGTAAAATATAGTAATAATATATAATATAGCACCCAATTGCAGAAAATGTAGTCTTGATTTATAAAAAAAAAATTGCCGCACTTAGTGCCGATAGAAATGTTCCTCTTTTTTTTGTTAGTTTTCCTCTTTTTTTCTCAAAAGGTGCTCACATGCCTGGAGTTTTAAGGCTTTTTTTTGTTGGTATATAAAATTACTTCAGTGACTAGGGAGGGCCACAAAAAGAGAAGTCCCACATCTCTGGCAACATGAAGAGTGTATCTTACAGCCAGAAGAGCTTGCAGGTCAGCGGCTATGGGGGCAATACGGGTACAGAGCCTGTCTGTCCCGAGCCCCCTCGATCCTCTTGGAACAGGATCTGCGAAACTGTCATTAAGCTAACAAGAAAGAGGAGATGCAGGAGCTAAATGTCAAGTTTGCGGGGTACATTGCGAAGGTGCAGGTGCTTGAGCAGACGAATGCTGCTCTTCAGGAGGCGCTGGCTACTCTGCAGGGTTTTTACAAGGAGTGCAAGAATACGCACTGAAATTTCAAGAGGTGCATGATCTGATTGAGGTTCTGACCAATGGGAAGTGGGCAGTTGATATTGAGTGAGGCTATATTGAATAGGAGCTGTAGATGTGGAAGTTAAAGCTGGGTGAGGAACTCATCATCATCATCAATGTGCGGCCGTAGCCAAGAGACCTAACCTTGCACAACCCTTCGCCAGCAGTCGGGGTCACCCATGGCAGAGCCCAGCTCTGAAACAAGGATCCCAGTGTCCCGTGCGATTACTTCGGGGTAGGTGAGGCGACCCCTGGTAGATTGTTTCCAAAAGGACGAGCTGTGATATCCGCTTCGTCTTGGCACGGAAGCAGTGACCAGCAAACTGTGCGCAATGTTGGCTCAGACGGGTGTTTGCTCGAGGTAGGTTGCCGTATATTTGGTCCAAGGTGGGATGGGACTGCCACGACAAACCTTGAACCCTTCGAAGCAGGTTGGTATAGCAACCGCAAGGCGTTTGTAAAGGCGTGCATTGAGTGTCCAGGTCTCGGAGCCGTACATGAGTGGCAGATTTGAAGAGGTCTAGCTTGAGTGAATTAAGCAGGTTGGAGTGCCATATGCTATCCATTTTATTACTTGCTTTCCAGGGTTGGGCTTTCCTGGTACGGAAGTCATTACCGGAATCCATGATCCAGGAACTGAGGTACTTAAAATCGTCAACTTGCTTAAGTGGGGCTCCAGATTTGGAGGACAGTTGTACAGCAGTTTCGGTTGAGACAAATTCTGTCTTCAGGGAGTGGCCGTGGAGACCAACATAGTTAGCAGCATCCTTGAGAGTACGGAGAAGGACCTCTGCATCTGCCGACGAGTTGGATGGTATTGCAATGTCATCTGCAAAATACAAATCTGTGATGTATTTCGCCGGGTGTCTGCGTCTAGTCCGGGGCTTTAGTAGCAGCCCCATGTTGTTGTTAGCATCAAGAGAGACGCGGAGGACGTAATGAAGGTCGATGATAAAAAGAAAAGAGGCTAGAGTGTCTCCCTGTAAAACGCCAGCGCTGATTTCAAATGACCCAGTTTCTCCGTCAGAGGTGATAACTCTTGTGCTGGTATTGGTGTAAAGAGCCTTAATGGCCAGAACAATGTCATCTGGAATACCATAGCGGGGTACAATGATAAACATGGCCTCTCTGTTGACGGAATCAAAGGCTTTCTTGAAGTCAAGGAACAGTAATGTAATATCTTTCTTGGTTGAGGAACTAGCAGGATATGGATATCACTGTCGAGTTGAATGAAGAGCGTCCTAAACTCGTGACCAACCCACCCAACATGCGGACAGAGATAGAAACAACGTCCAGGAGGCTTAGAAGTGGTACAAGAGCAAGTTTGACACTCTCAAGCATCACGCTGGCAAACACGAGCAGCAAAAGAAGACCATTAAGGGAGAAATTACAACCCTGCTTCGGCAGCTGACACACATCCAGAGCTCGAGTGACACCCTGACGGCTCGCATTGTCGGCCTTGAGCTGCACCTAGGACATGGAGGTGTCCCATATGGAGAAGACGGGGATCCTGGAAGATGTCATCGTACTCTTGGGAACCCAGCTCTGCGAGACCAAACTTGAGATGACCAAGTATTTTAAAGACTGCCAGGCACTTCTTCACACTAAACTCAAGCTGCACGCAGAGATCGCCACCTTCAGGAAGCTGCTAGAAGGGAAGGAAGTGAGGCTGGGCGTTACCCAAGATGTGTGATTTATCAGAAAAGTGGTTCTTCACACGCATACAATTCCACAGAAAAACATCAGAGCAGTGTAGTGTGTAGAGAGAGCATCACCAATTGTTATTCTCTACCTCACCCTGCATACTTGCCTATCAAGGAAGGATACAAAACTTACAAGCAGTTTTTTGGAAATGAAGGGAAGCATGTACCCAGTCTCCTTGACCTGATTTCCCAAACACATTCCCTTGCTTCCCAACCTGTCCTGGTCCTTACTGCGTCATATTTGACACTGGTTCTAAAAATAACCCCTTTTCCATTTAGTTGCTTCTTCTGTCCCCCAACCCTCACTCCATTTGTCATATTTGGCAGCCTTAATGTCTCTTTTGTCCTACCTGATACTGTTTCCCTCTATTAGTAGTCTCTGTCCTCAGTACATCTGTCACTTCCTTCAGCTTGTTTCGCTGTTTTGCAATCAGTGCTTTGTTTGATCCAAGTTTATTAATCAAATGTCAAAACTCTGAGCAGATGTAAGTTAATAAAGATTGAAGTGAGTGCATACTTGATGATTAGTTTTGTTGTGCTTTCCTTTCTCCTGATGAGTATATCCTCTTCAGTTCCACTTTTGTAATCTTAGGGCCCCGTCTGCCCTTTGTTATAATAGATGTGTAGATTCAGCTTGGTGGGTTATCTTAAATACAATTAAAACATTCCATATTTACTCAAATATAAGACAAACCCTAATTTTGGAA
Source organism: Entelurus aequoreus (assembly GCF_033978785.1). Classification (NCBI taxonomy): domain Eukaryota; kingdom Metazoa; phylum Chordata; class Actinopteri; order Syngnathiformes; family Syngnathidae; genus Entelurus; species Entelurus aequoreus. The sequence continues at coordinate 15,605,001 of NC_084756.1, forward strand.
AATCCTATTCAATATCAGTTAAATGGTTGATTACATTAAAAAAATCTGTAATTTTGAATATAAGACAACCCTTTTTGTAGAAAATGTGTGGTAGATTGCAATACAAAAAGGATATATATATTGTAGGAGACAAGACGACCCTCCATTTGAGAAAAATAATGTGGTAGATTGCATTACAAAAAATACATATTTTCGAGGATACAAGATGTTCCTTTTTTCAGAAAAAATTTGGTTGATTTTCAAATAAATTAAAAAAATAAAATAAAAAATTATGTATGTATATGTGTGTATATAAATGTGAATGTAAAAATGTATGTGTATGTATATGTGTATGTATATACATGTGTATGTATGTATGTATATATGTGTTTGTATGTATATATATATATATGTGTATGTATGAATACATGTGTATGTATGTATGTGTGTATGTACACTACCGTTCAAAAGTTTGGGGTCACATTGAAATGTCCTTATTTTTGAAGGAAAAGCACTGTACTTTTCAATGAAGAGAACTTTAAACTAGTCTTAACTTTAAAGAAATACACTCTATACATTGCTAATGTGGTAAATGAATATTCTAGCTGCAATATCTACATAGGTGTATAGTGGCCCATTTCCAGCAACTATCACTCCAGTGTTCTAATGGTACAATGTGTTTGCTCATTGGCTCAGAAGGCTTATTGATGATTAGAAAACCCTTGTGCAATCATGTTCACACATCTGAAAACAGTTTAGCTCGTTACAGAAGCTACAAAACTGACCTTCCTTCGAGCAGATTGAGTTTCTGGAGCATCACATTTGTGGGGTCAATTAAACGCTCAAAATGGCCAGGAAAAGATAACTTTCATCTGAAACTCGACAGTCTATTCTTGTTCTTAGAAATGAAGGCTATTCCACAAAATTGTTTGGGTGACCCCAAACTTTTGAACGGTAGTGTATGTATGTGTATATATATGTGTATGTATGTATGTGTATGTATGTACAGTGGGGCAAAAAAGTATTTAGTCAGCCACCCATTGATTGTCAATGGGTGGCTGACTAAATACTTTTTTGCCCCACTGTATGTATGTATATATATGTGTATGTATGTATATATGTGTATGTATGAGTGTATGCATGTGTGTGTGCATGTATGTATGCAGTGTTTCCCATAAACTGCCAAGATACCTGTGGCTATGGGCGTGGTCACCATGACATCGAGCAATTTGCATAATTTACTACAATATGATTTTCTCTAAAAAGGCTAAAAAAATTTATACTTACTAATTAATAACAGTTTTGTTTTAAACGTCCATCCATCCATTTTACAATATAATTACAACACTTTATGTACATATTTATATACAGATTTGAACAATAAGTTATTCACTGAAATATATTTGTTAATTGTGGTTCTTACAAAAAATATATCTTATAAAATATAAAAGCTAAAATGTCTCTTAAAGCTCTGCCCCTTTAATTAGTGCATACTAAATAATTTAACTTTAGCCTACTACTACAACCATATTATTTACCAGCAACATAAAGTGAAACAGGCAGGGGTGTCCTGCCACAGTCAGTAACAAATAAACAGAAAACAGTAGTGGTAAAATACAAATTAGGCAACAAGAGAAGTATCCTACACTTCTCTTTTGTAAAGTAAATCTGAACAGCCTATATGGGCATCTACATCAACTATATGATTTGCCTGAGAAGCTGGACAGGACAAAAAAATAAAGATACATTTTTTTTTAAATCTTTTTATTTGTGGCGGACGTAATTATTTCGTGGCGGGCCGCCACAAATAAATGAATGTGTGGGAAACACTGGTATGTGTATATAAGTTTGGAAAACATTACTAAAACGGAGGCTTTTCAGCGGGTGTAATAACTCCTGGAAATTACTGGCTTAGAATGGCCAAAGGTATAGATGTGTGTTCAAATTGAAGGAAACGGAAAGTACAAATAAAATGACCTCAAATATACATAAAATATGAGGCATAATGATGCATTATGTACATACAGCTAGCATAAATAGCATGTTAGCATCGATTAGCTTGCAGTCATGCACAAAGCTCACCTTTGTGGATTCGTGCACAGCATAAAAAGTTTGGTGGACAAATAGAGACAAAGGAGTGGCATAAAACACGTCTTTCTGTGGCAGCATCAAAGAAAGTTGCACATGTAAACAAAGTACGGTGCGAAATTAGGACAAAATGGCGTGAGCCAAATACTCTCATCAGTGAAGCATGTTTAATGTAAACAGTGGGATTTCTAACAATTAGGAAGGTTTGTGTCATGTTTGTCCTTCTATAGCAGGGGTGTCAAACTCAAATACAGAGTGGGCCAAAATTTAAAACGGAACAAAGCCGTGGGCCAAGGTTGAACAAATTAACCTTTTAATAAGGAGCCAAACAAGTTTTGCATTGAATATTGAACAAGCAAGGCTTATATAACTTTATAGTGACATGCAAAATCGAGTTTCTAATAATAATAATAATAATAAAAAAATATCAATGGCATATCAAATACAATTTAAATAAAAATTGAATGTCTCTTTTCTATTTGCAGCCTTCTGAAGTAAATATCAACATTAACTTTTTCCACAGGCTATTACATTTGAAAATAAAATAACAATGAATAAACCAACCATTCAGGACCTTAAACTGCTCAGTTTGCAACACACTGATCTAATCTGATGTGCCCAAGCCAGATACCTGGCATCTTTTCTTGGATGCTAGTTCATTAATGTCGGGGCTCAGGCTTTGAGCTGAGGCAACCTTCATTATCCAACAAAGGTGTTCATCAGTCATTATATCTCGTAGTCCACCCGGACCACAGTCTTGGGGGCGTGCCTTAAAGGCACTGCCTTTAACGTCCTCTACGAGCTGTCGTCACGTCCGCTTTTCATCCATTCTAACAACGTGCCGGCCCAGTCCCAAGATATGTGCGGCTTCTGTACGCACACACCCGTGAATGCAACGCATACTTGATCAACAGCGATACAGGTTACACTGAGGGTGGCCGTAAAAACACCCTCAGTGTAACCTGTATTGCTGTTGATCAAGTATGCGTTGCATTCACTTGTGTGTGCGTGCAGAAGCCGCACATATTATGTGACTGGGCCAGCACTCGTTGGACTGGATGAAAAGCGGACGTGACGATTTTCGGGAGGGGCACTGAAATTTGGGAGACTCCCGGGAGTGTTTGAGAATTAGCGGTGAATGCGGTGTTACTGCGGAACCGCCGCTGTATATAATCGGCGGGCCAGCTCTAGTGTTAATTTGATATCGCCTCAAGGGCCAAGTGAAATTACACGGCGGGCCAATATTGGTCCGTGGGCCAGAGTTTGACACCCATGTTCTACAGAAACCATATAAAAACAAAAAATATATTTTTTCCTCATCTTTTTCCATTTTCATCCATTTTTTAAAAAGCTCCAGGGAGCCACTATGGCGGCGCTAAAGAGCTGCGAGTTGCCGACCCCCGTCCTAATCAAATAAAGATATTCAGTTAAATTATTTGTACAAATAATGTATCATTTATGTTTTTTTGTCAAGTAATGCAAAACAGACGGTCTCTTGTATGAAATAAGTAAAGTCACCATCCTTCTGGAAGGTGTGAAGTTCTCTCTAGTTAGTGAATTTTGAAATATAGGGTTGACATTGGACTCAACATAACATTCAGTGTACATGTCAAACAAATCACAAAAACAGTCAATTTTAATGTCCAAAATTTTAGACAGGTACGATGTTTTATGACACTAAATGCTGCAAGGATGTGCTTGCATTCAATGTTTTTTACACATTGAATATTGCATAACAACTTGGTCACAATCAAACCAATTGACTCTCTTTTTAAGAAACTATAAGAATTTTAGATAACAAACATTCATTTAATTTTTGCACTTTTTTAAACAAACATACATTTTTAAACTTTTTAATAATTGTATTCTTTTTAAAAATGCATGTCTTGTTTTTATAGTTCTGCATGAACTTGACCCAACCACTTAGGATGATTTTATTAAACTAAAAAGTGTGTGGGTGAGATTGGCACAGGCGCAACAGCTGGAGGAGACCGAGGTTCCTTATAGACGTACAGTTCTCTTGTCAGGGCAACTAAATATTACAACGCTCTACCACTCACCATCTGAATATCACAGACATGCACAAGGAACCTTAAGAAGTGGATACAACTTAAGCAAGTCTGTGACCACTTATAGCGAGTCTTTTTTAATGTGATGTTTTTTTAAAAAAATTATTTGTGCTTCTGTAGTTGTTCATTTATTTCTGTTACCTGCCTGGGGACAACAGATGTAAATGAGCAGTTGTGCTATAATCTGTCATATTTGCACCTGCATTGTTGCAGATGTTCGTTAATATGCACTGTCCCCCCAAAAAAGTATGGTGCTGCAATCCATATTGTATAATATTTAGTCTAAAAAATAATACCATTCACAAACAAGGATGGGGCGAGGGTCACCACTTTGAACAATGACATGAGCAAATTGTCTAACAGTTTAAGAACAACATTTCTCAAATAGCTTTTGCAAGGAATTTAGGGATTTCAGCATCTAAGGTCCGTAATATCATCAAAAGATTCAGAGAATCTGGAGAAATCACTGCACATGAGTGGGAAGGCCCGTGACCTTGGATCCCTCAGGCGGTACTGCATCAAAAAAAGACATTAGCGTGTAAAGGATAACACCACATGGGCCCAGGAACACTTCAGAAAACCACTGTCAGTAACTACAGTTGGTTACTACATCTGTATGTGCAAGTTAAAACTCTACTATGCGAAGCGAAAGCCATTTATCAACAACACCCAGAAACGCTGCCGGCTTCGTTGGGCCCGAGCTCATCTAAGATGGACTGATGCAAAGTGGAGAAGTGTTCTGTGGTCTGACGAGTCCACATTTCAAATTGTTTTTGGAAACTGTGGATGTCGTGTCCTCCGGACCAAAGAAGAAAAGAACCATCCGGACTGTAATAGGCGCAAAGTTAAAAAGATTGCAGGCACTAGGCTGGCCTCCCTGTAGTCCAGACCTGTCTCCCATTGAAAATGTGTTGCCCATTATGAATACGACAACAGAGACCCCGGACTGTTGAACAACTTAAGCTGTACATCAAGCAAGAATAGGAAAGAATTCCACCTGAAAAGCTTCAAAAATTGGTCTCCTCAGTTCCCAAACGTTTACTGAGTGTTGTTAAAAGGAAAGGCCATGTAACACAGTGGTAAAAATGCCATACATCCATAATTAGAGGAATGCTTATACATTGTGAAATGTATATGTATTTTGTGTTTTTAATGCAACTAAGAGCTGTATTTCGTGGCCATCTGGCGTTGCTGATTTCTGGGAGCTCTACAATCGGTCAAAAGAGTGCGAAAGGAGTATGTAAACTTTTCTACATATCATTTTTGTATAAATACCAACGTTTGTGGTCAAAGTTGCTGCCGCACATTTAACACAACTTTTTTGTGTGCTGCAGCCTTTATAAATGAGACCCCAAGTCATTGTTCTGTGCGAGTGATCGAAAGAGAAACCTCTGACTTGCTTGGAGAAAAGTCTTTTAGCCCCCGTTTGTTAGTTTTCATGGATATATCTCTAGACCTCAAATATAAGACCTGTATGCTAACTTGCTAACAACCCTCTAGACATTTTTTGGAACGTGGCTCTTTGAGCTGTACTGCATCTCTACAAGTCACGTATGTGCATGAGAAGAAAAGCTTGGGGGAGATGTTGTTTAGCATACAGTATATGAATCTGTAGACCCTGCATTTTTAATCTTTTTTTTTCCCATTTCCATTGTTTTCATTCCATGTCCTATTTTCCATCAATGTTTCTCATACATTTGCATAATCCTTTTAAAATTCATGTCTATTTTGGTTATTGTAGGATGCTGACAAGAATATCATCAAGTGGCTGAAGGAGAATGGTCGCCTGGTCAACGCCAGCTTTTTCAAACATAGCTACCCTTTCTGCTGGAGGTAAGACATTGATGGACAACTCACTTACCAATATATGAGAACATTTACATAGATATTAAAAAATATATATGTAAATACATATCAATTAATACTTATCAATTAATCATTATGAATGTTAATCCTTCCTCTGCTGTTTTCTGTTACTAAAGTACTTAATGTTTTACTTAATGTGATTAAGTAAAATAATAATTGGGCATGTGCATATATTAGTAGCAGTTAAACATGTCTTTAACTGTAATGTAACAATCAATTGATTCGATTAGCAAAGAGCTTTAGTTTATATTCTGCTGCTTTGATTAATCATGAGTGTAACTAATAAAAATTGATAAAATCCAGACTTTATGGAGTGCCTGGAACTTTGATCTGTATGGTGGTCAACAGCGGACATCCGTCCAACCCTCATTTTATTTAATGATTTTTTATATATGCACACATCTTAAAAGTGCAATATCAATATTGATGATGTACATCTAATACAATATAGTTTTTAGCCTTTTTTTTTTTGAATACGCATTAAGACTATAAAGTGTGCTTAATCCAATTAATCGAACAAACTGTTGATAGATTACTCGATTGCTTAAATAATTGATACCTGCAGCCCTTGTGTAATGTGTAATGTTTCGTTCACCCAACAGCCTCAAGTTGATTTGTTTATTTGTAGGTCAGACACGCCCCTGATTTACAAAGCTGTGCCCAGTTGGTTTATCCGGGTGGAACACATGGTCCAGAAACTTCTTGACAACAATGGACAATGTTACTGGTGAGACTATTTCTATATAACATGCAATGAGTAACTGCTGCTCAGGAATCAGTCAATCCATTGCTAAGATGTCTTCATTTAAAAAAAAACCCAACAGGAACTAGCATATTTTCCGGACTATAAGGCACACTTAAAATCCTTTTTTTCCCTCAAAAGTCAACAGTGCACCTTATAACCCGGTGCGCCTAATGTATGACATAATTCTGGTTTTGCTTACCGACCTCGAAGCAATTTTATTTGGTACATGATGTAATGATGAGTGTGACCATTAGATGGCAATCACACATAAGAGATACGTGTAGACTGCAATATGATGGCAATATGACTCAAGTAAACAATACCAACATTTTATTTGTTCCATTGAGAATATAGAACATTACACACAGCGCTCAAAAATCTATCACAATGTTTTAGCACAACTTTGGTAAGCTATGAAGCCGCACCGCTTGATGGATTGTCGGCGTATTAAACATAGTATTATTATAAACATAGTATTATAAACAGAGTATTATGGTGTGTGTATAAAGTAAGACATATTATCTGGCGTTTTTGTTTCGCAATATTATGCAAAAGCAACTTTTCTTACATTCTGGTATCTGCTGATCTGTATTTGGGATCTGCATAAATCCTGAAAATTTGTGCACGTTCGCCTTTGTAGTCCGTGCCGACACCGTAGTCGATAAGCTTCTTCTTTTTCTCTATCTTCTTGTTATGGGACATTCATCCTCTGCTGATGCCATTTTTAATATAAAGTAGCGTAAAGTTCTTACTTATATTATACTTTACATTATTCACCCAAGGAACTTTAGTTATTAGAAAGTTACGGTCTAACGTTTTTCACGGGACACATTTCCAGCCTTGTTGTTTCCGGATGAAGAGATGTTGCTCCGTTATTGATTTAGGTCAAGTCTGAATGTCATTAAAACAGTTAGCTCCATCTTTTGACACTTCTTCCACTCCCGTTCTTGCACACTACACCGCTACAACAAGATGACGGGGAGAAGACGCTGTCGAAGCTGAGCCACGTAAATAAGACCGCCCACAAAACGCCGCATCTTGAAGCGACTGTCAGAAAGCGGCTTGAAGATGATCTGTAAAACATCTCTGCAACATTTTGACCAAATAACCACCATTACATGTTATGTAGACCACAAGGAAGTGTTTTACATTAAAAAAATAAAATAAAATCAATGAGGTGGCGACTTGTCCAGGGTGTACCCCGCCTTCCGCCCGATTGTAGCTGAGATAGGCTCCAGCACCCCCCGCGACCCCGAACGGGACAAACGGTAGAAAATGGATGGATGGATGGAATAAAATAAAATAATAATATGACTCTTTTAATGCGCCCTTTAATCCGGTGTGCCTTGTATATGAAAAACAGATCGAAAATAGACCATTCATCAGCAGTGCGATTTATAATCCGGTGCGCCCTATGGTCTGGAAAATATGGTACTTGTAATTGTGCAGGATGCTACATAGGGGTAGCAGGATGTGGAGTCAAAGTCTGCATGATGGCTTGCCAACCAAGTTGTATTACCCCAGGTGCTCCCAGTGCTCTTTTCTGAGCTGCTGGTAATGGGACTGTCAAACTGAGATGAATGACTAGCCGCTAGGAAGGTGAAGAAACACACATACACACATACAAAGGCCAAGACTGACGCAGACACACCGCTACTGTAAAGGATACATTTCTATCATGTGGGGCTAAAAGCATTGCACTTAAGTTCACAGCAACCAACCATCTCTGTGTATTTTATTCAAATTGACAGTGTTAAAAGTATTTTGTTGGGTTCCAGAGTGCAGACATGTAAATATAATGTACAGTAGTACCTCAAATTTCACAACCAATCTTGTAAGCGAAAACACATGTATCTCAAAAAAGCGCCGCCCAACGAAACACATTAAAATCAGTTTATAATGTGCTTGTCCCCACCCAAAATGCCACAATATGACATATAACATGGCTTTTGAAAACAAAAACACACTTTTTATCTAAAAGCATTGTATAAAAACAATACAATATTCACAGATAATACACATATACTATATTCTGTGTTACCAGAGTCTTTCTATTTTTATTGTATTATATTTTAACTGTTTGCTACTGTTGATTGTCCTCCCTTTCTTTTGCTGCTACAGACACTTAATTTCCCCAAAGAGATGAAGTTTTTTTTATAACATACAATAGAATGTACTGCAAATAACTCCAGTAGTTTTTATAAAGTGAGAATGTGCAACATTTACTTTGGAGAGCGACTGAGGTTTGTGGTGAAGTTGGTTTCATGTTGGTGGTTGGTTACTGTATCCGTCTCCGTAGTTACAGTAGCAGTTTCAACTCACTGTTCAAGGACTGCTCTGTCATGGTGCAGGGATTTCCTACCATGACCGGTCGTTTATATTTGGAAGAACTTTTGCAGTGTCTTCTATAAGGATGTACAGTACAGACCAAATGTTTGGACACACCTTCCCATTCAATGCATTTTCTTTATTTTCATGACTATTTACATTGTAGATTGTCACTAAAGGCATCAAGACTATGAATGAACACATGTGGAGTTATGTACTTAACAAAAAATGTAATATAACTAAAAACATGTTTTATATTCTAGTTTCTTCAAAATAGCCACTCTTTGCTCTGATTACTGCTTTGCACACTCTTGGCATTCTCTCGATGAGCTTCAAGAGGTAGTCACCTGAAATGGTTTTCACTTCACAGGTGTGCTTGAAGCTCATCGAGAGAATTCTAAGAGTGTGCAAAACAGTAATCAGAGCAAAGGGTGGCTATTTTGAAGAAACTAGAATATAAAACATGTTTTCAGTTATTTCACCTTTTCTTAAGAACAAACCCTGTTTCCATGAGTTGGGAAATTGTGTTAGATGTAAATATAAACGGAATACAATGATTTGCAAATCATTTTCAACCCATATTCAATTGAATGCACTACAAAGACAAGATATTTGATGTTCAAACTCATAAACTTTATTTTTTTTTTGCAAATAATAATTTACTTAGAATTTCATGGCTGCAACACATGCCAAAGTAGTTGGGGAAGGGCATGTTCACCACTGTTACATGGCCTTTCCTTTTAACAACACTCAATAAACGTTTGGGAACTGAGGAGACACATTTTTTAAGCTTCTCAGGTGGAATTCTTTCCCATTCTTGCTTGATGTACAGCTTAAGTTGTTCAACAGTCCGGGGGTCTCCGTTGTGGTATTTTAAGCTTCATAATGCGCCACACATTTTCAATGGGAGACAGGTCTGGACTACAGGCAGGCCAGTCTAGTACCCACACTCTTTTACTATGAAGCCACGTGATGTAACACGTGGCTTGGCATTGTCTTGCTGAAATAAGCAGGGGTGTCCATGATAACGTTGCTTGGATGGCAACATATGTTGCTCCAAAACCTGTATGTACCTTTCAGCATTAATGGCGCCTTCACAGATGTGTAAGTTACCCATGCCTTGGGCACTAATACACCCCCATACCATCACAGATGCTGGCTTTTAAACTTTGCGCCTATAACAATCTGGATGGTTCTTTTCCTCTTTGGTCCGGAGGACACAACATCCACAGTTTCCAAAAACAATTTCAAACGTGGACTCGTCAGACCACAGAACACTTTTCCACTTTGCATCAGTCCATCCTAGATGAGCTCGGGCCCAACGAAGCCAGCAGCGTTTCTGGGTGTTGTTGATAAATGGCTTTCGCTTTGCATAGTAGAGTTTTAACTTGCATTTACAGATGTAGCGACGAACTGTAGTTACTGACAGTGGTTTTCTGAAGTGTTCCTGAGCCCTTGTGGTGATATTCTTTACATAATGATGTCGCTTTTTGATGCAGTACCGCCTGAGGGATCGAAGGTCCGTAATATCATCATGTGCAGTGATTTCTCCAGATTCTCTGAACCTTTTGATAATATTATGGACCGTAGATGGTGAAATTCCTAAATTCCTTGCAATAACTGGTTGAGAAATGTTGTTCTTAAACTGTTGGACAATTTGCTCATGCATTTGTTCACAAAGTGGTGACCCTCGCCCCATCCTTGTTTGTGAATGACTGAGCATTTCATGGAAGCTGCTTTTATACCCAATCATGGCACCCACCTGTTCCCAATTAGCCTGTGCACCTGTGGGATGTTCCAAATAAGGGTTTGATGAGCATTCCTCAACTTTCTCAGTCTTTTTGCTGCTTGTGCTAGCTTTTTTGAAACATTTTGCAGGCATGTAATTCCAAATTAGTTCAATACATCTGTTAATGTTCAATGTGATGCCTATTTAATGTTGTAACTACTCAGTTATTCATGTTTCAATGAAATTATATTTAAATGTTGCATGATAGAAATATTAACGTCTTTTTTGCCGCACATAATGCAGTTTGTTGTTGAAATATGAAGAGTTGCAAACAGAACAAAATCATTTGATTATGAATGGAAACTGTTAGGCTCAAATATATGCAACTTTCTAATTAAAAACTTTTCTCCAGCGCCTGTTAAATGATTTGAAAAGAGGCATTGTGATTAGAACCGCCACTTCTGCTCCTGTTGATTTTCACCTCGGAAAGATTCTGTCACCGAACGTTTCCCAGATCATCAGCATTGGCATGGAATGTAAATTAAAAAACCTGTTCACGGCGCTTTCACATCACATTCACGCTCGATGATCAGAGGCTAAAAAGAAAAAGAACCCCCTTCAGAAACGCAAAGTGCTTGTTAACATATCCCTTAAGTGATTTGCTCGGCTTGTCTCTCTTTTCTCACATTTGTGCATTGGGCAGGCGAGGGCTAATTACCTATTAGGACTTATTCTGGCATTCGTCTAAGTAAATCAGTGGGCAACTAATGCTTGGCCATACTTTCTCTACAGTTGTTGAATATAATGACAAATAGTCTGATTTTCCTCATTAGTCCAATCATTCCCATTGTTGCCACTCTACATACAGTCGTTGTATTAGGACGTTGTATTAAGACTTCTATTTTAAGGCCAGTGTGCCTGTGCCAAGGATTCTGTAGTTGAATGTATTGTGAGTTTCAGCGAATGGAATAATGATACAGCTCAGCAATGATCCTTAGCAATAATACTAAGGAAAGTACAATGGCATTGGACTTAGTCCTTTTTTTGCACTCCCAATGCATAACACAGCCACTAAAAAGATTCCTCAAATAGCCATAATATAAGCTACAATTAGCTGTTATTAGTTAGGGTAGGGGTTGCACGATATAGACAATATATGCTATAAATGATAGATTGTAAGATTGGCCAACGCGAGAGCAATACTAGCGTTCCTCCACAGTGCAGAGCCACTTCTAAGTCAGTCATCCAGCAAATAAACTGTTTCTCACAAGTTTCATCCTTGGAGGGCAAGACATAGCTAACATGCTACAATACACACTGTCGGAGGATATGCTAACTGCTAAGCTACAGCTCTTGAATGTATATAAAGGTAGGTTGATCGATACAAATATTTAAAGTAACAATACCAAATTACAACAGTGGTTAGATCGATATTTTTTTCTTCAAAAAAATATTTTGATGTTTCTGTTATTGTTGGCAAATTCTGGAAATAAGTCCCTGGACACAGGAGGATTTTGGGGGTAAAAAAACAAAGGATTTAAACCAAAGTCAATAATAGGAATAATTTATATGTTATATTGTTACACTGCCATCTTGTGTTTTTGTCTAATTATAATTAGGATAAAAATGTAATCATTCAATAATCTTTACTTTCATTAGTACCAGCATTGGATTCGATACCCAAATGTGTAGCATCACCCCAAACTCAGTTAAAGTATATAAAAACACGAGATTAAGTGCTTATTACATTTTAACAGAAGTGTAGCTAGAACCATCTTACAGCAGAAAGTAACTTGATTTTAAAGCTGAACTGCACTTTTTAAACATTTTGACGATCTTATGAGAGACAAAAACACTTTTTTTTTGCATTCTAATTGGTAATAATCGACTCCTTTTAGGTGGCTAGCAATGCAGCTAATGGTAGCAATCCATTCTGCTTTTAAATCACTCTAAAATGCATTCAATAGATGTCAGTACTTTAGTTACGTTCCGTAACCTGCGTAATAACCAAGCTGTAGTGACATTGTTATTGAAAGAGCAACCGTTGAGGTTCTGTTTTTCTACCATAGTAACAGATCGGCTGTAAGCTAGCTTCTGAGTCAACAGCTCAATGGCTTTTGAGTTTGTAATGCACAACACAATAGCGGTGTACCGTGCAAGGACGAGAGTGGAAGAAGTGTCAAAAGATGGAGCTAACTGTTTTAATGACATTCAGACTTTACTTCAATCAATAACGGAGCAGCGTCCCCTCATCCCAAAATGTGTCCGTTGAAAAACCGTCCGACCGGAACTCTCTAATAACTAAAGTTCCTTGGGTGAATAATATATACTCACTACACCGGTATGTTTTAGCACTTTCATGGCGAGTTTACTGACAGATATAATTAAGAACTTTACACTACTTTATATTAGAAATGGCACTAAAACATTTTGATAGATTTTTGAGCGCCGTGTGTAATGTTCTATACTTTCAATAGAACATTTAAAATGTTGGTGTTTACTTGAGACTTATCTCTTTTGTTTGACTGCCATCTACTGGTCACACTTATAGTTACACCCTGTACCAAATAAAATAGTGTAGCGTCCCGGAAGAGTTGGTACTGCAGGGAATTCTGGGTATTTGTTCTGTTGAGTTTATGTTGTGTTGTGGTGCAAATATTCTCCCGAAATGCGTTTGTCATTTTTTTTTTAGTTTGGTTTCACTATATGGCATATGTTTATGACCGTGTTGGCGTTGTTCATACGGCCACCCTTAGTGTGACATGTATGGCTGTTGAGTAAGAATGCCTTTCATTCACTTGCAAATGGAATGTTCAAAAGTCACATGGTCAATTAAATTGGCCAGAATCATACAGAATCACAGCATTTCTTGACATCTTCGTGTTGAGACCATTATCACCCCTTCCAACGCTTCAATTACTTTGGAGTGAGTGAGCTCAACCTTATAGTCCAGAAAATACGGTAAACAAAACGCCGGCGGAAAGCAATAATCGGAAAATTAAAAAAAAGAAACGCGTCGTAGAGACGCGTGGACTTCCGGAATTTAGCATCCTTTCTGATTTCAATGCGTAAAAAGACACAAAGTGCGTTAACGCCAACATTGAATCATATTACAGTATCTGTAAAGTATTAACCCGCATTTATTGTTTTGTTTGGACATAGCTATCTCTACAGTGTCTGTACTATAGTTGTGCCAACAAGCATGATGTGCTGCGTGTATCATGATCAATACTATTGTGACTTACTAGTTGGACACTTGTCTGTTTGTTCAGGTTGGCTGGTGGTGTTTTTTTTCCCAGTTGATTCTGGTTATGCACCCCATTTCTGTCAATATAGCTTGGCTTCAATCTCTACATTTACACTGTCAAGTCACGCCGGTCCTGACTCTGTTTTACCCTCTTTTCGTGAACGCTTCGCTTCTATAAACAGCAGTTCAACCTCTGTATATTTAGGTTAAAGAAACATTTTGTCTAAAAAATTGTCATCTCTATGGACTATTATCAAGTCTGCCATGACTAAAACACACACCCATTTGTTTTTGGAAGTACAGTAGAAACAAGCAATTGTTAAAAAAAGTAGAAAGTGCTTTGGACACTGAAATACATGTGCCTGGGAAATAAGTTCCAACATTGCTTAAAATGAGCAAAATAAGGCAAATATTTTACATACTGTTATGAAAGTGTCTGTTACTACATTACCGTATTTTCCGGACCACAGGGCGCACCGGATTATAAGGCGCACTGCCGATGAATGGTCTCTTTTTGATCTTTTTTCATATATAAGGCGCACCGGATTATAGGGCGTATTGAAGGAGTCATATTATAATTTTTTCTAAATGTAAAACACTTCCTTATGGTATACATAACATGTAATGGTGGTTCTTTGGTCAAAATGTTGCATAGATGACGTTTTACAGATCCTCTTCAAGTCGCTTTCTGACAGTTGCCTCAGGATGCGCCGTTTTGTGGGTGGTCTTATTTACATGACTCACCTTCGGCAGCGTCTTCTCCCCGTCATCTTTGTTGTAGCGGTGTAGCGTGCAAGGACGGGAGTGGAAGAAGTGTCAAAAGATGGAGCTAACTGTTTGAATGACATTCACACTTTACTTCAATCAATAACAGAGCAGTATCTTCTCATCCGTGGCTCACTAGTGCAACAACGCCGGAAATGTGTCCCGTGAAAAACAGTCCGACCGGAACTCTCTAATAACTAAAGTTTTTTTTAAGGCTTCCATAGCGAAATATAAGTTAGAACTTTACACTACTTTATATTAGAAATGGCAACAGCAGAGGATGAATGTTCCACAACAACAAGATAGTGGAAAAAGAAGAAGCTTATCGACTACAGCATCGACACGGACTACAGTGGCAGACTTGCGCAAATTTTCAGGACTTATGCAGATCCCAAATACAAATCAGAAGGTAAGATAAGTTGGTTTTGCATAATATTGTGAATCAAAATGCCAGATATGTCTGCTAATGGGTGCCATTTTGCGATCCTCAAACAAACACCACAGTAATACTTGTATCTTTGACTACGGTAGCCATGATAGGCCGACAATCCATCAACCGGTGCGGCTTCAAAGTCATACTAAAACATTTTGACATATTTTTTAATGGGCCCTGTGTAATGTTCTTTATTTTCAATGGAACATTTAAAGTTTTGGTGTTTACTGGCGTCATATTGCAGTCTGTAGTATCTCTTATGTGTGACTACCATCTACTGGTCACACTTATCATTACACCATATACCAAATAAAATTGCTTCGAGGTCGGTAAGCAAAACCAGATTTATTCCGTACATTAGGCGCACCGGGTTATAAGGCGCACTGTTGATTTTTGAGAAAATTAAAGGATTTTAAGTGCACCTTTATAGTCCGAAAAATACGGTAATTATTGAAAACATTTTTTTAGGGTTGTCTTATATTCAGGTCAAAATAACACATTCATATTCTGAAAAACGTCATGCCATTTCTTCTCATTCACTGCTGCTTCACCCGCTGTCCAATTATTTAAGCGTATTCAAACCATTTTACACCTGCTAACACAACCTAGAGTCCCTTCTCTGTCCTTATTTCTCCCTACTGCATGCACCCCCAGCATCTCTGCCTTATTCGTCACAGTAGCGCATCTTTTAATGGCACTTCTGTGACTCTTCCAGACAACACACTTTTACATTCTACATTTTGATGAAGCAATGAACAAGGGAGCGTGTGAGGGCTAGAAGGAGTGCATTGAGGATAGGTGACTAGCCAAAAATCATTAAATTGTTATATTAGGGGCCTAAATAGAAATGCCTCCTACAAATGGGAATTGATGAACTCGTTGCTTAGCGAACAGGGGGATATTGAAGACAATGTATCCCCCTCCACCACCATCTGAGCATCACTGCATGGCATAATGAAAAGTAAAAATAAAAGCAAGTAACTTTCTATGAGGAATAAAAGTTCCACATCTCCTAACAGTAATACTTCGCATCAAGTTCATATTATGGGTGTGTTGGCATATTACTAAACTGACTGGAGAAGGGCTCTAGTCAGGAAGGTGAACAAGAACCTAATGGTCACACTGACAGAGCTACAGCATTCCTCCGTGGAGAGAGGAGAATCTTCTAGAAGGACAACCCACTCTGCAGCAAGCCACCAATCAGGCCTGTATGGTAGAGTGGCCAAACAGAAGCCATTCCCTAGTAAAAAAAAAAAGCACATGGCAGCCCACCTGGACCGCCTGAAAGACTCTCAGACCATGAGAAACAAAATGATCTGAAGAGACAAAAATGTAACTCTATAACGTCATGTTTGGAGGAAACCAGGCACTGCTCATCAGCAGGCCAATACCATCCCTACAGTGAAGCATGATGGTGGCAGCATCATGGTGTGGGGTTGTTTTTCAGCGTCAAGAACTGGGAGACTACCCAGGATAGAGAGAAAGATCAATGCAGCCATGTACAGAGACATCCTGGGTGATAACCTGCACAAAAGTGTACTTGAACTCATACTTGGGGGACAGTTAATCTTTCAGCAGGACAACGACCCGAAGCATACAGCCAAGATATCAAAGGAATGGCTTCAGGACAACACTGCAAATGTCCTTGAGTGACCCAGCCAGAGCCCAGATTTGAATCCGATTGAACATTTCTGGAGAGATCTATAAATGACTGTGCACCTATGCTTCTCATCCAACCTGTTGGAGCTTGAGAGGTGCTGCCAAACTGCCCAATGATAGCTGTGCCAAGCTTGTAGCATCCTATTCAAAAATACTTGAGGCTGTAATTGCTGCCAAAGGTACATTAACAAAGTATGTGCATGTGATTTCTTAGTTTTTTATTTTTCATAAATTTGCAAAAAGGTCTAAACAAAAACAAAAAAAACCCTTAAATATTGTCATTACGGGGTATTTTGTGTCGAATTTTGAGGACTACAAAGAATTTATTCCCATTTGGAACAAGGCTGTAACATAACATACTGTTGGAAAAGTGAAACACTGTGAATACTTTCCACATGTACTGTAAAAACACAAGTGCACTCAGGTCATTTTCCATGTTTTGCAGGGTTCCAGATTTTGTGGGTGAGAAGCGCTTTGGCAACTGGCTGAGGGATGCTCGCGACTGGGCCGTTTCGAGGAACCGCTACTGGGGCACGCCAATCCCCATTTGGGTCAGCGAAGACTATGAGGAGGTCAGAGGAACACAAAAAACTGCTAAGATATGACTTGCGGGATTAAAGCATGCATGACAGTTTGTTTTTTACCAATTGATATGGAGGATAATGTATTTATTGTCTCAAATACTTGATGTAGCTCAATTAACCTAAAGTTGTGTATCACCAATCGTAGTTTTCATTATTTGTAACAAGCTTGTGTTTCTCTTTTTATCATGCATGACTTGGTGTTTGGTGACCATAATTCCTATAATAATGTATATTAATTCATTAATATTAATTAATGTAGCGTCACTGTGTACCCCCTCAGCACTGTTAACGCCACATGAATAATGCAAACAGAAAAACACAATGTTGTTTCTATCTTACTCGTGAAGGCAACTTACAAAATAACGGAATATAAACAGGTTACTGTATGCTCTACTCCGCTCCGCTGTTTATTTACCTAAGATGTCGTTTTTTTGGAAGAAGGCAATAATTGGAGCAAGGAATTGTTTCATTTTCTTGGATTTGCTGTGCATGAGAAAGTAGAAGGAAAACATAGCTTTCTTTGACCAAAGGGTCATTTGTTAACAAGAATATTGCTCAACACAGCCGTAACAGATCTGATGTTGTAATGCAGGGGTGTCAAACTCATTTTCATTGAGGGCTGGGTTATGGTTGGCCTTAGAGAGCCGCTTGTAACAGTGAATATGAATATGCATAAGTTGTGGTATTTTAGGCTTCATATTGCGCCACACATTTTCAATGGGAGACAGGTCTGGACTACAGGCAGGCCAGTCTAGTACCCACACTCTTTTACTATGAAGCCACATTGTCTTGCTGAAATAAGCAGGGGCGTCCATGATAACGTTGCTTGGATGGCAACATTTAATAATAATACCTGGGATTTATATAGCGCTTTTCTAAGTACCCAAAGTCGCTTTACATGTTTAAAAACCCGTCATTTATTCACACCTGGTGGTGGTAAGCTACTTTGGTAGCCACAGCTGCCCTGGGGTAGACTGACGGAAGCGTGGCTGCCAATTTGCGCCTACGGCCCCTCCGACCACCACCTATCATTCATTCATCATTCATTCACCGGTGTGAGCGGCACCGGGGGCAAGGGTGAAGTGTCCTGCCCAAGGACACAACGGCAGCGATTTTTTTGGTAAGAGGCGGGGAGCGAACCTGCAACCCTCAGGTTTCTGACACGGGCGCTCTACCCACTACGCCATGCCGCCCCTAACATTTGTTGCTCTAAAACCTGTATGTACCTTTCAGCATTAATGGTGCCTTCACAGATGTGTAAATTACCTATGCCTTGGGCACTAATACACCCCCATACCATCACAGATGCTGGCTTTTGAAATTTGCGCCTATAACAATCTGGATGGTTCTTTTCCTCTTTGGTCCGGAGGACACGACGTCCACAGTTTCCAAAAACAATTTGAAATGTGGACTCGTCAGAGCACAGAACACTTTTCCACTTTGCATCAGTCCATCTTAGATGAGCTCTCGGGCCCAGCGAAGCCGGCAGCGTTTCTGGGTGTTGTTGATAAATGGCTTTCGCTTTGCATATTAGAGTTTTAACTTGCACTTACAGATGTAGTGACCAACTTTAGTTACTGACAGTGGTTTTCTAAAGTGTTCCTGAGCCCATGTGGTGATATCCTTTACACACTGATGTCGCTTTTTGATGCAGTCCGTAATATCAACGCTTACGTGCAGTGATTTCTCCAGATTCTCTGAACCTTTTGATTATATTGCGGACAGTAGATAGTGAAATCCCTAAATTCTTTGTAGTAGCTCATTGAGAAATGTTGTTCTTTAACTGTTCGACAATTTGCTCACACATTTGTTCATAAAGTGGTGAACCTCACCCAATCCTTGTTTTTGAATGACTGAGCATTTCTGGAAGCTGCTTTTATACCCAATCATGGCACCCACCTGTTCCCAGTTAGCCTGTTCACTTGTGGGATGTTCCAAATAAGTGTTTGATGAGCATTCCTCAACTTTCTCAGTCTTTTTTGCCACTTGTGCCAGCTTTTTTGAAACATGTTGCAGGCATCAAATTCCAAATGAGCTAATATTGGCCAAAAAAAAACAAAGTTTTCCTGTTCGAACGTTAAGTATCTTGTCTTTGCAGTCTATTCAATTGAATATAGGTTGAAAAGGATTTGCAAATCATTGTATTTTGTTTTTATTTACGATTTACACAACATGCCGACTTCACTGGTTTTGGGGTTTGTATGATAATTATTGTGTTGTATTATTAGGGATAAGCGGTAGAAAATGGATGGATGGATGTATTTTTATATAGTATTCAAGTTGAAAATATCTGCAATTGCATGCAGTACATGTATTTTTTTCTGTTAAAATGGAAAGAACAAATATTTTTAGATCAAGTACTTCATTGACACATATTGATGCCAGGCTTTCGCGGGCCATATTAAATGATGTGGTGGCCCAGATCTGGCCCTTGTGCCTTGATTTGATACGTTTGTTATAATGGGTCATGAATAAACTGCTTAGCCAGCATTAATAGCATTGATGAGCTCATTGTAAACAGTACAAGTTTAAAACGCATATGCAGAGTAGCCCAACCAGAGCTGATCACACAAGATACTATATGCTACTGCCATCTTGTGCAGGCAGTAAAACAACTACATCAGGAGGTTGCCTACAGCCAAAGTTGTTTATGACTGTTTTTGACTCTGCACTTATTGGTGACCATTGCGGTTACTTGCTTTTGTAGACCACCCATCTTGAAACTATAGGATGTTGATAATGGATGAGAGAACGTTTACAGTAGTAGTGAGGACAGTATGAGAGAAATGTGTTTTATGTGGATGGTCGTAGTCAAATCCAGTTGACATATCAAATGCACTGGACAGGACAGAGCTGTCAGAATTAGGTTGTTTGAGGTTTTGAGAAAAAAAGAAGAGCTGTTCCCTCAGCTGAAAGAGTGGCAGCTCACGACCTGCTTGCTGGAAATAGAATTGTGGCTGTTTCCAGAACACTGCTGCTCCCTGGTGCCTCCTTTGCTCACACCAGCAAAATCTCACACACGCAGCCCAAAAAGTGATTTTCTTAATTCTATTACCTCAATATGTGTTACTCTCAGGTCCGGTGAGAGCAGTCTGTATGTTCCTCTTCCTGTGGCCTCTTAGTGTCAGATAAGGTTTAGCCGTGTCTATCTGGGCCATGTTACCTTGTGCTGCCAAAACTAGAGCAGAATCCATAGGTCGGCTCTCTTCGGAGAGCTGATTAAACACTTTACCTTACTTTTTAAAGTCACTCTGAAGGTGTTTTAACATGGGCCTGGTTAGAAGTCTGTTTAGGGACATGCTGCAGATGCTCTAACACAGGGATGTCAAACTGGTTTTCATTGAGGGCCACATGGCAGTTATGGCTGCCATCAGAGGGCCGCTTGTAACAGTGAATAATGTATGAATTTGCCTCTGTAATTTATTATTAATTATATATATTGTTTTAAGTAGACTATAGATTTTACAGTAAAAATTTTACATTTACAAAATTTTAATGTAAAATATTTTGTTTTGTTTTTTACAACATTTTACGGTAAATGGAAAAACAGTACCTTCTGTTTTTCGTGTGGGGGGGGGGGGGGTTTACGGAAAAAGCTGGCAGCTTAGTTGCCAGAATTTTTGTGTTAAATTTACATTGGTTTTTACAACATTATATTGTGAATGGAAAAAAACAGTGTAAGTTCTTTTTTTTATTTTGGCAATTTAGCGGCCAGTTTTTCTACCGTAACAACAAATGTACCGTCTTTCCATTTACAGCAGGGGTGTCAAACTCATTTTAGATCGGGGGCCACATGGAGAAAAATCTACTCCCAAGTAGGCCGGTAAAGTCCCGGCACGATAACTTAAAAATAAAGACAACTTCAGATTGTTTTCTTTGTTTAAAAATAGAACAAGCACATTATGAAATTGTGCAAAATGTTTAATATTGTTTTTTTTTTTTTATACTTACATGTTGCGGTTAATAGTACTCTCTTTATTTGTCGTTATTTATATTTTCTGAATAAATTGTGATAATGTTCATCAGTCAACTCATTGGTGTTAATTTTCAATCTATCAAGATAAAAAAAAATTATCTCCATCAAATTACAGCATATAATTTAATTAATTTGAATATTTTCCTTTACTGATGTACTAACATCATGTGGTTTATTTTGGACATATGTAGCATAATCTACAAATCTACATCCAGTGGACACATTTAGAACAGATGTTTCTTTCATTCAAATATTTCAGGTAAATTTTTATACACAGCAAACTCATCCCGCGGGCCGCATAAAACCTGTTCGCAGGCCTGATCCTGCCCTCTGGCCGTACGTTTGACACCCCTGATTGTATACAGTGATACACCGTTAAAAACAACCGTATATTTTACAGTCAAAAACTGGCAGCTTAGTCAAAAGAATTTTAACGCAAAAAACAGTAGTAGTTTTTTTCAATGTACACTAATATGCTGTAAAGAACATCGTAAAATTGATATTCATTTTTATTAATTTGATGGGTAGTTTGCTGTAAAGTTAAGTATTTTTATTTAGACAAAAACATGTTTGGAAAGTGATATTATACTGTAATATTTGTTGCAATATTGGATACTATTAAAGTTTAAAAGGTATGCAATTTCAAGCAGTACATAGTTTTTCTGTCAAAATGAAAATAATAAATTACATTTAGTGAGAAAATATTAAGTACTTTATTGACACATATCATTTCCAGGTGTTTGCGGGCCGGATAAAATGATGTTGCGGGCCAGAGCTGGCCCCCGGGCCTGGAGTTTGACACCTGTGTTCTAACTAAAGAGCTTCTTACTTTCCACTTTTACATGCATTCCAAATAATTATTATTCAAGTTTTAAAAAAATGACTTTTTTAATTTTGAAAATCCAATTATCACTGTTTGCAAATAAGGCCTGTTCTTTTTAATGCCTAAGGCCAGTGATGTTGCACCGCAAGCATCCTGCGTTCCTGACGCATCAAAATCTGAAAGGACGCAGGAAAGTCACTCTCCACCCGTCCCACGGACACGCCTCATTTTTCTCTTGAAAAACAATACATTGTGGACAAATTGTGTAAACATTGGAACAAAAAAACGTTGCCGCCATCGATAAATTGCCATAGTCTTTGTGTGTGTTTGTTTTTCTTCGCCTCTTGCTTTCAAACATATTTAATAGCAGAATGAAATGAACGGAGTGAATCCTCTTGTACATCCAGTCTTTGTCCTGGTGGGCAAAGGTGGAACTGCTAATTTACCCACTCCAAATGCATTGTGTTGCCAAGTTTGCTTATTTAAGTGACTTTAGGCATGTTCAACAGTCCGGGGTCTCCATTGTGGTAATTTAGGCTTCATAATGCGCCACACATTTTCAATGGGAGACAGGTCTGGACTACAGGCAGGCCAGTCTAGTACTCGCACTCTTTTACTATGGAGCCACGTTGTAACACGTGGCTTGGCATTGTCTTGCTGAAATAAGCAGGGGCGTCCATGATAATGTTGCTTGGATGGCAACATTTGTTGCTCCAAAACTTTCAGCATTAATGGGGCCTTCACAGATGTGTAAGTTACCCATGCTTTGGGCACTAATACACCCCCATACCATCACAGATGCTGGCTTTTTGAACTTTGCGCCTATAACAATCCAGATGGTTCTTTTCCTCTTTGGTCCGGAGGACACAACGTCCACAGTTTCCAAAAACAATTTGAAATGTGGACTAGTCAGAGCACAGAACATTTTTCCACTTTGCATCAGTACATCTTAGATGAGCTCGGGCCCAGCGAAGCCGGCGACGTTTCTGGGTGTTGTTGATAAATTGCTTTCGCTTTGCATGGTAGAGTTTTAACTTGCACTTACAGATGTAGCGACGACCTGTAGTTACTGACAGTGGTTTTCTGAAGTGTTCCTGAGCCCATGTGGTGACGTCCTTGTTTGTGAATGACTGAGCATTTCATGGAAGCTGCTTTTATCCCCCAATCATGGCACCCACCTGTTCCCAATTAGCCTGTCCACCTGTGGGATGTTCCAAATAAGTGTTTGATGAGCATTCCTCAACTTTCTCAGTCTTTTTTGCCACTTGTGCCAAATTTGTTGTAAGAAATTGCAGGCATTGAATTCCAAATGAGCTAATATTTGCAAAAAATAACGTTTTCCAGTTCGAACGTTAAGTATTTTGTCTTTGCAGTCTATTCAATTGAGTATAGGTTGAAAAGGATTTGCAAATCATTGTATTTTGTTTTTATTTACGATTTACACAACGTACCAACTTCACTGGTTTTGGGGTTTGTACATCCACAGTCTTTGTGCTGGTGGGCGGACGTGGGACCACTAATGCATTGTGTTGCCAAGTCTGCTTAGTCTCAATGACTTTGTGCATTTTTTTCCCCAGTCGTTCGCAAACCTAGTGAGTCGTAGTTTGCGTAGATGGGTTTATGGCTCTTTGAAAAAAGCCATATATATAGTTATTTAGAAAAAAACTGTTAGATTGGATCATAATATTTCAGATGTACTCTATCCTACCAATATATGGTCAAGTGGTGGGAATTATTCTGACATTAGTTTGGCTTGTCATTTATTGTAAATATTCCAAAAGTGGTGCAATATTGGCATATTTGACAGTGATATCACTATTTTGAAACGTCCCTCATCTTAAAAAACTTTGGTACAATAAAACAATGCACAATGTACTATAAATAATCCCACACAAAACAGTTTAAGTTACTAACAATATCAAAAATAATACAATGTATATAGATACAAGTAGAATAAAAAAATAGAACATGTCTGTGCACAAATATGTGGGATTAGGCTAACACAGTTCCTCTCAAAAAGTGGGGGTTGTGGTGCGATGCCAGGGGACCCCGAGTTACATGCTTTATCCGTATCATACTTCAAACCCTGTTTCGAAAAGCTCTGCACTACAAAAATTACTCATTGTAGCCATTAATCCTAACTTCTTCAAATTGATAAAAAAATAAATAAAACAATCAGTCAGTTTTATTAAATTTTTGTTTTGTTGGTTAACGTGTTTTATGTATTGTGCTCCTGAGATAATGTTGCTGACACCTTTTATTGTGTTTATTGAATTTTATTTTTAAGTATCAAATGGTTCAAGTTTGTTCAAAAAAATCTTTATAGGTTAAATCAGTATTTATTTTATAGGTTAAATGAGGATGTATTTTTTTATTATAGGCACTTTAAATATTTTCTAAATCTTCTCAATAACCATTTCATAGACAAATGTTACTATTTATAGACAATTGGGATCGGGGGGGCAAAACACTTTCTTCTTTTTTTAGGAGGAGCTTACAGAAAATAATTGCGAAGCACTGGGCTAACAGGAAATGTGTCATATAGTCCCAAAAGAGACAAGTTAATGAGCTAAAAATAGCCACTTAGGTAAAAATCATGCATTACACTGTGTAAAAATGTCACATTTTTCCTATGTTTTATGTTAACTGTACTTGTAATTTTACTGTCGCGTAGGCATAGTACAACAATAAAGGTATACGGGTATATATTTTTTACATTATGGTGGGTTGCCTGTCGGGCCTCTTAGGCTTGTTTTCATGGCGCTGGTTGCTCGTTTCTCTCGCGACATCTGGCAACCCAGGGTGCACGGACAGAGCCTTTTTTCGTCGCGACTCACTAGTGAGGAGCATTGCAAAGTTCTTGACCTTTCAATTACAATGGTAAAAAAACTAAAAAGAAATCAAAGTTTATTGAAAGTAATACTTGCATTATTATTATTGTTATTATTATATACTGTGATTGCGTTAGTGCTTCATTTGGTCTCGAAATAATGCTGACAATATTGTTTATTGACAA
This sequence comes from Entelurus aequoreus, assembly GCF_033978785.1. NCBI lineage: Eukaryota > Metazoa > Chordata > Actinopteri > Syngnathiformes > Syngnathidae > Entelurus > Entelurus aequoreus. The sequence goes on from NC_084756.1 coordinate 15,630,308, forward strand.
TAATATTGTTTATCGACAAAAACTTCTGCTACAATATATCAAATATAATAATGTTTAGGGTACGTGCTAAAATTTAAAAAAATACTTGGAGGTGCAGTCACCATTTTTTATATACAAGATCCTGTTTTTTTTCGAGTAAGAAAGAAGAGTCCTATTTGTTTAATTTCAGATACATTTTGAAAATATTATATAAGTTCATTATAACCATGTCATACCGTACCACCATCAAAGGAGTTTAACACTTACAAATATAAGAAATGAAAATAAATAATTTTAATTGGGAACCTTTTGAATTTTCCAGGGACCCACTCAAATCACTACTAGTGGTGCCAGGCACTCACTACGTTGAAATCCTATCAACATCACAGCTCAAGATAAATAAACATTCCTTGTCTAATTATTTATTATTGTATTATGTTTTATTGTATTGTATTATAATTTAATTGTGTTATAACGATCATGCAGTTTTGTTTTGCAGCCTTTTTCAGTATTCCTTCTATTTCATTCTTTCATCAGATGGTGTGTGTCGGCTCCATTGCCGAACTGGAGGAGCTGACCGGCGTACTGGTAACTGATTTGCATCGGGAGAGGTGAGTCGTAAGTCAGGTCTGTACCGTATTTTCTGGACCATAGGGCGCACCGGATTATAAGGCGCACTGCCGATGAGTGGGTCTAGTCAGGTCTTTTTTCATACTAAAGGCGCACCGGATTCTAAGGCGCATTAAAGGGGTCATATCATGATTTTTTTCTAAATGGAAAACACTTCCTTGTGGTCTACATAACATGTAATGGTGGTTCTTTGGTCAAAATGTTGCATATATGATGTTTTACAGACCATCTTCAAGTAGCTTTCTGACAGTTGCTTCAGGATGCGCCGTTTTGTGGACGGTCTTATTTACGTGGCTCAACTTCGACAGCGTCTTCTCCCCGTCATCTTTGTTGTAGCGGTGTAGCGTGCAAGGACGGGAGTGGAAGAAGTGTCAAAAGATGGCGCTAACTGTTTTAATGACATTCAGACTTTATTTAAATCAACAACTGAGCAGCATCTCCTCATTCGTGGCTCACTAGTGCAACAACAACGCCGGAAATGTGTCCCGTGAAAAACCGTCCAACCGGAACTCTCTAATAATTAAAGTTCCTTGGGTGATTAATGTTAACCCACTACACTGGTAGTTCAATCAATCAATGTTTATTTATACAGCCCTAAATCACAAGTAGCTCAAAGGGCTGCACAAGCCACAACGACATCCGCGGTACAAAGCCCACATAAGGGCAAGGAAAACTCACCCCAGTGGGACGTCGGTGTGAATGACTATGAGAAACCTTGGAAAGGACCGAAAGCAATTGATGTTGAGTGGGTCTGACATAATAATGTGAAAGTCCAGTCAATAGTGGATCTAACATAGTGAAAGTCCAGTCCATAGTGGATCTAACATAATAGTGAGAGTCCAGTCCATAGTGGGGCCAGCAGGAAACCATCCCGAGCGGAGACGGGTCAGCAGCGCAGAGATGTCCCCAACCAATGCACAGGCGAGCGGTCCACCCCGGGTCCCGACTCTGGACAATCAGCACTTCATCCATTTCCACCGGACCTGTGCCCCCCCCTCCACAAGCGAGAAGGGGACAGAAGAGAAATGAAAAGAAACGGCAGATCAACTGGTCTAAAAAGGGGATCTTTTTAAAGGCTAGAGCAGGGGTCGGCAACCCAAAATGTTGAAAGAGCCATATTGGACCAAAAATACAAAAACAAATCTGTCTGGAGCCGCAACAAATTAGAAGCCATATTACATACAGATAGTGTGTCATGAGATATAAATTGAATTAAGATGACTTAAAGGAAACTAAATGACCTCAAATATACCTACAAATGAGGCATAATGCTGCAATGTGTACATATAGCTAGCCTAAATAGCATGTTAGCATCGATTAGCTTGCAGTCATGCAGTGACCAAATATGTCTGATTAGCACTCCACACAAGTCAATAACATCAACAAAACTCACCTTTGTGCACTCACGCACAACGTTAAAAGTGTGGTGGACAAAATGAGACAGAAAAAGTGGCATAAAACACGTCCTAGAAAGTCGGAGAAAGTTATACATGCAAACAAACTATACGGTGAGTTCAAGGACCGCCAAAATAAGTAGGACAAAACGGCGCTCGCCAAATACTCGAATCAGTGAAGCATGTTTAATATAAACAGTGTGCTTTACAACAATTAGGGAGGTTTGTGTCATGTTTGTCCTCATACAGAAACCATACTAAAACAAAAAAATAGATTTTTTTTCCCCTCATCTTTTTCCATTCTTCATACATTTTTGAAAAATCTCCAGAGAGCCACTAGGGCGGCGCTAAAGAGCCGCATGCGGCTCTAGAGCCGCGGGTTGCCGACCCCCGGGCTAGAGTATACAAATGAGTTTTTAGATGGGACTTAAATGCTTCTACTGAGGTAGCATCTCTAACTGTTACCGGGAGGGCATTCCATAGTACTGGAGCCCGAATAGAAAACGCTCTGTAGCCCACAGACTTTTTTTGGGCTCTGGGAATCACTAATAAGCCGGAGTCCTTTGAACGCAGATTTCTTGTCGGGACATATGGTACAATACAATCAGCAAGATAGGATGGAGCTAGACCGTGTAGTATTTTATACGTAAGAAGTAAAACCTTAAAGTCACATCTTAAGTGCACAGGAAGCCAGTGCATGTGAGCCAGTATAGGCGTAATATGATCAAACTTTCTTGTTCTTGTCAAAAGTCTAGCAGCCGCATTTTGTACCAACTGTAATCTTTTAATGCTAGACATAGGGAGACCAGAAAATAAAACGTTACAGTAATCGAGACGAGACTTAACGAACGCATGAATAATGATCTCAGCGTGGCTAGTGGACAAAATGGTACAAATTTTAGCGATATTACGGAGATGAAAGAAGGCCGTTTTAGTAACACTCTTAATGTGTGACTCAAACGAGAGAGTTTGGTCGAAGATAATACCCAGATTCTTTACCGAGTCGCCTTGTGTAATTTTTGGTTGTCAAATGTTAAGGTGGTATTATTAAATAAATGTCGGTGTCTAGCAGGACCGATAATCAGCATTTCCGTTTTCTTGGCGTTGAGTTGCAAAAAGTTAGCAGACATCCATTGTTTAATTTCATTAAGACACGCCTCCAGCTGACTACAATCCGGCTTGTTGGTCAGCTTTAGTAGTAGTTTTTAGCGCTTCCATTGCGAGATATAAGTTAGAACTTTACGCTACTTTATATTAGAAATGGCAACAGCAGAGGGTGAATGTCCCATAACAAGAAGGTAGTGGAAAAAGAAGAAGCTTATGACTACGGCATCGGCACGCACTACAATGGCGGACTTGCGCAAATTTTCAGGACTTATTCAGGTCTCAAATACACATCAGCAGGTACCAGAAGGTAAGAAATATTGCATTATATTGTGAAACAAAGCGCCAGATAATATGTCTGCTAATGGGTCTATATGCACACACCATAGTAATACTTGTATCTCTGACTACGGTAGCCGTAATGGGCCGACAATCCATCAAGCGGGTGTGGCTTCAAAGTCATACTACAACATTTTTGACAGATTTTTGAGTGCCGTGTATAGTAATGTTCTTTATTTTCAATGGAACATTAAAAGTTTTGGTGTTGTTTACTGGCGTCATATTGCAGTCTACACGTATCTCTTATGTGTGACTGCCATCTACTGGTCACACTTATCATTACACCATGTACCAAATAAAATTGCTTCGAGGTTGGTAAGCACTACCAGAATTATTCCGTACATTAGGCGCACCGAGTTATAAGGCACACTGTCGATTTTTGAGGATTTGAAAGGATTTTAAGTGCGCCTAACAGTCCAAAAAATACGGTAATGTACTTCACATTTGACAGAAATGTGTTAGAGAAGCCACTAAATGTATTCTAGTCTTTTTGCCCTAAATTTTAATGTCATGTCTCATGCACCCCTCCCTCCAGCATCGACCACCTGACCATTCCCTCGCGCTGTGGCAAAGGTGTCCTACGTAGGATCACCGAGGTGTTCGACTGCTGGTTCGAGAGTGGCAGCATGCCCTACGCCCAGGTCCACTATCCCTTTGAAAACAGGAGGGAGTTTGAGGACTCCTTTCCTGCAGATTTCATCGCTGAGGGCATTGACCAGACCAGAGGATGGTAAGATGGAAGAGAGGGTAGATGATGAATGGACACCATAACCTTTTTCAAGTAGCACACAACCAACCCATGAAAAAAAGACAAGAAACTTAATGACTAAAATGTAGGACTGATAAAAATGCACATCTGTATGGTCTTCTGGCCGTGCCACAAGTGCAAACTGTGACTTCAGTGTCACTGTTCAGGCAGGTGCGTCTTGAATATGTGATGATGCGGAAACTTCAGTGCATTATTGATAGGAAGCAGGACTAAAAGGACACGCAAGGAAAAACTGTTCATACAAGGTAGTTACATGTTCTATTACTGTCGTAATACAAAGTCAAGCAATCATTAAGCTCTAAAATAGACACCTTACTCCAAACAGCGGCTGGACACATGTTGCAGTTGAGTACCTCATGCATCTCACCTGGATAGTAGAAGGATAAGGACGTATTCTCACCATTTTTTTACGAGTTAGAATGCATTAAAAAAAAACATCTGTCACGTCCTTCATGATGATTGTGATCGATAGGCAAAATCCCCCCCACCCCCACCCCCCCCCCCCTGCCCCCCCCTTTACTTAATGGAAGTAAAGAATAAACTTTATTGTCATTGCACAAGCACAAATACATTTAATTTTTAGCATAAACCCATTAGAGCAGTGGTTCTTAACCTGGGTTCGATCAAACCCTAGGGGTTCGGTGAGTTGGCCTCAGGGGTTCGGCGGAGGTCAAAACACACCCCATCGGCGTATTACTGATACGGCAACAGCTGACTGGTTTGCAGGTGTGTAGTTTGTTGTGAGTTTATCCACTGTTTTGGTTTTGTTGTTTGAACAAGGTGATGTTCATGCACGGTTCATTTTATGCACCAGTGGAAAAACATGGTAACACTTTAGTATGGGGAACATTTTCACCATTAATTAGTTGCTTATTAACATGCAAATTAGTAACATATTGGCTCTTAACTAGTCATTATTAAGTACTTATTAATGCCTTATTCGGCATGGCCTTATTATAACCCTAACCCTCTAACCCTAACCCTGACCAAATAACTCTAAATTAAGTCTTTATTACTTAGAATATGTTCCCCTAGTGTCCAAATAACTCTAAATTAAGTCTTTGTTACTTAGAATATGTTCCCTATACTAAAGTGTTACCAAAAACATATAACTTTGTCTTGAATTTGAAAAAAAAAAAAAAAAAAAAAAAAAAGTTTCACTAAAGAAGGGTTCGGTGATTGCGCATATGAAACTGGTGGGGTTCGGTACCTCCAACAAGGTTAAGAACCACTGCATTAGAGACAACAAAGATTACTTTGGGACAAATTAAGGTCCAGAACCTTATATTTTTGAGCCTGAATATAAGGAGGATAAGCTACAAGTTTTAGAAGCTGTGTGCTAAACAGATCCGGCTGTAGCGAAACACTAAGCATATTGCAGCAGTATTGCTAAGTGCTAAACAAGAAATACAAACTACGAACATAATAAAACAATCACTTACTGTACAATGTCTGTTAAAGTGCAAACTGATGGGCTGTTCTAAGGCTGAACGATCATGGTAAAAACAATAATCACAATTATTTTTATCAATATTATAATCACGATTGATTACACGATTATTATTTGAAAACATGAGTATTTATTGTACCACCAAAACTTAACTTTAAATACTGTTTAAAAAAAAAAAGGATGTCAATTAGCAACAAATAAAACCACATCATGTAACATAATAATAGCAATGATAACAAATGTAAATAACAAAGCAATATAAAAAACAATAAAATTAACTTTTTCCGATATAGTTGTTTTTAATTCAGTTTTTTACCTTTTAGATTTATTTTAGCACCATAGAGTGTGTTTTTTGTGTAAAATGAAATTTAATAAAATGTTTGTTAATTAAATGCAAAACTCTTCACATTTACATGCTATTATTGGGAAGGGGGAAGTGGGCTGTTCTGCTGTTCTCAACTTGCCGAGTAAAGAGGCGACTCACTTGAGGCTGTTAAAAAAAATAAAATAAAAAAAATAAAGAGAGAGAGCTCGAGCTCCTCTTTGGACAATTTCATTGTGTAAATGTATCAATAACTCTCAATCCCAATACACCACCTCACTCACTACCATTAGCCCTCACTCACTACCAATAGCCCTCACCCACTACCACTAAACCCTCCAAATGAAGTAAAAAGGGGCGGGGCTTTGTAATCTTCCGTAGGAATTTGGACACCACTTGCTACGTCACTGCATAGTTTATGTTCGGGCACATAAGCGACTACATAGTTATGTTTGCACATTTGTCCCACCTAGAGTTGTACCGACAATATGTTGGTACCAAAATGTATATCGTTATGTATTTCAATACTTGTTGATACTTTTCAAAATAAAGGGGACCTTAAACAAATTAATTATTGGCTTCATTTTAACAGAACATTTATGATAAAACTTATGATTAAACATATGTTTCCTATTGCACCCAAATAATTGTATTGGGATTGAGCCTAATTGCTTTAAGTACATCATGCTTGTGATTTTTGAAAACTTTATTTTGATGCAGTCAGACCGCATAATTGTGAAGGGGGGAAGTGGGCTGTGCTGCTGTTCTCAACTTGCTGAGTAAAGAGGCGACTCACTTGAGGCTGTTAAAAAAGAAAAAAAAAGAGATAGAGCTCCTCTCAAGTTGCAACCATTGTTTGTACATTAATGTTACATCGATGATGTCGTTCACAACAACACAAGCAGATGGGATTTGTTGTGGGTGTATGATTGTTCTTGTTAACTTTAGCTATGTAGTTTAGATGCTGTTTTAAGTGGCCTGCTTGACATTGTTTAGTTCAGGACGGTGCGGTTCAGTTTCTTCTACTCTTAATGACAACATTTTACTCATATTTATGTCAATTTCCCCAATATTATTATACCTTTAACAGGGGATTCTGTTTTATTGGCCAATTATGTGACTCCACCTGCGGTAATGTGAACGCGAAATCCTATGACTTACTTTTTTGTTGAGTTTCGTGATTATTGATTAGGTATTCTAGCGCTGTGTCAAATAAAAAGTAGTAACCATGTGGAGATCCCAAACTTCTCATAAACATGCTTTTTCACTCAATCGCTCCTCACAAGCTTCGGAAATTGCATGCGAATTGCGCGCACCATAACTCCTTTTTTTTCCGATTATTGATTTCATAATAGTAAGAAGCCATAATCGAAATTCAAATTCAAATAATTGTCCAGCCCTAAGAAGTTCATATCTTGATATTTAAATGAACAATAAATCATAATCCTCTGCAAAAAAAAAAAAAAAAAAAAAAAGGTGGCTGCAAACAAGCATTTTTTCTTGTTGTTCTTGCCATCTCCGAGTTGATTGTCAAAGTTGACCAACTTCTTGATTTATGGCCAAATCCTTCTACTGTCCAGGTGAAAGGCAAGATTTATAATCTAGAATCAACTTTCACCAGTTTAAAGGCGATGCAGCAGCTCACCAGCTCAATATGTCAATTATGTCGCTACACTTTCAGATGCCTTTTGTGTTTCTCTGCAGGTTCTACACCCTACTGGTGCTCTCTACAGCCCTATTTGGCAAACCACCCTTCAAGAATGTCATCGTTAACGGCTTGGTGCTGGCCAGGTCAGTATTCAGGCTTGTTGAAAAGGCTTTCCCCTTCTGTGTTCATGCAAACTTTGTTATATTCTTGTACTTGTCATATGCCTGCGTAAGATAATGGCGGTATTTGTGCTGGTACAGTTTAGCCCTCAGAGTTGCTCCTCGGTAGAGCTTCTCCTCTTCTTCAGCCTTCGGCCCTAAAACGCAGCACAGCACTCACAGGCCTGCTGACCTGGAAGGCTTGGCTAATTTGAATACCAAGTGCACGTGTACTTAAGATGCATACTCATGCATGCATGCGTGTGTGTGTGTATGTGCATTAATGCCTTTGTCTTACCCCCTTGCAGCGATGGACAGAAGATGAGCAAGCGCAAGAAGAACTACCCGGACCCGGGCCTCATAGTGCAGAGCTATGGTGCCGATGCCCTCAGGTCAGCTCTGCGTCTGAGTGTGAGCCAGTGTGATTGTGCATTTCTGAAGCATGAAAGCCTGCGTGCCGGTGGCAGAGCTGTGTGTATGTGTGTGTGAACCTACCTTATGTCATTGGCTGGCACGGTTTTAAAAGAGCTACTGCTCCAAACTGTCGTAGTCCTACTGTACATACTGTGTTCACAACCTCACGCAAGCAGCACACGCATGCTCACATGCGCATTCTTACATGTGCCCCAAGCAGTAGAAGCGCCACGGCCATATGGCCGAATGAATAAAGCACCACACCGTTGCACCATATGCTCATATACACTAAAGAGTGAGTTTCAAAGATAAATATCACTGCATGTTTCTCTCTAATGCTGACATTTCCAATACCATATATGCTTTTTCCTCAACACTGTACTACTGTACATTCTTAAATGAGACACACAAAGCAGTAGTCATTTTGTGTGGTAAAAACACTACCCTAAATATTCTTGTCCTCATTTCAAATGCCAAAAAGGATTTGACCTCATCATGGCAATGTCTGCTTTGTAATTAACACTCGTTTGCCATTAAAGTTGCTTGTTACGCAGAAATTGCACTCCCTCAACTTTAGAATCCGTAAAAGCTCAGTTTCACAAAATGACTTTTCTAACTCAGCTTGTCTGTCATTGCATAACCAAACTATCCCTGCTTTTAAAGGCATTAATATGGCCCGTGAACATTTGCACAGTAAATATTCACGGGGCAACATTTAGCTTCAAGGCATATTGATAATCAACTTGAACGTGTTTGGCGGATCAATACAGCTCAATTATGTCCTGTAGGGTTTTCATAGTGTATTTACACTAGGAATGTTAAACTTCCTGAAGTTAGGCACGTATTTAAATTTTTTTAGCTTGCATAACCTACAAATGTGTACTTTATCTTACCTGTTTTACCATGAAGGCACAATATGTGCTGGGATTATATGTATATATGGTACATTAAGTGCAGCTGGGATAGGCTCCAGCACACACCGCGGCCGTGAGAGGGACAGGCTCCAGCACACACCGTGACCGTGAGAGGGACAAGTGGTAGAAAATGGATGGGTGGTTTTGTTAAGATGTCAACATAAAAACTCAACGTGATTTGCCCCTCTGTGGTAGCTATTAATGTACTCCTGCCACACACATGACATACTGTATGTTTAGAGTTGTAGACATGTGCTTGCCGAGCTTTACATTTTGCTTCCTGTTGGTTAAGTAGCTTCTTAACCAGTTTAAGACCAACCGTCTGATGCAGATCTGGGCAAATTAAGGCCCGGGGGCCGCATGCAGCCCATTAAGTGTTTCAATCTGGCCCGCCGGACATTACCCAAAATTTTTTTTAGATCTTTAAGATGGAAACTGTAGCTGCCATTATGATGTGCAGTGATGTATTCAAATGATCGTAAGTCTTGAACTATACAAAGTATTTCAATGGTTGGAATCTGTGCTTTTGCATGATATACTAGTTACTATGGTAATCTAATTAGTTACTATGGTAATCTAAGTCACAGCAGCTCAGACGAGGCACCAAGCAGTGTGGGTGGGGTGCGTTTCCACAGTGTTTCCAGAGTGGCCAGCCTGAAATGCGGGTGTCAGGGACAGACGCGGAAGGAGATTTTTAAAACAAAGCTTAGTGATATATCAGATATACCAAATTGTAGGTGTTTTTGTTTTTTTACCCTTCGCGTTCATATTTCGCTGTGTTTGTTGCATTTTTGTTGCGTTTCGCTTGATTGTATAATATGTCGATGAAGAGGAGGTGTGACCTTCATATGTTGTCAATATTCAGTGTCTCATCATTCATAGTTAATATGGTAAATCCGACATTCTTTATTTTCATGTACATTCTGGGTGTCTCATTCAGTAAAAAAAATTTAAAATTCCATTCCGTTTTTTAAGGCGTTCATCAGACATTATTGTGAGGTTTTGTATTAGTGTTCTTAAAAAAGATATGCCAGCCCCCAGACACATTTTTTTCTTTAAATGTGGCCCCCTAGTCAAAATAATTGCCCAGGCCTGCTCTAGTGCCATACTGTTCTAATCTGTTAATCAAGATATTTTAGTTAATTGTGTCAAATTAATTTGGTAAGTGTATAAACACTGCAGCTGCACACTGTTTACAATCAATTTCCTTCGTTACATCAATTAATGCCATCGATGTTGAGATGTTAGCTATGTACCGTATTGGTTGTCCACTTTTACTCGTGAATTCGTCCATTTTTTTGTCAAATAGTTTTTCAATGATGTACCCTGCCTTCCGCCCGGGTGCAGCTGGGACAGGCTACGGCATCCCCCCACGACCCTTAAAGGGACAAGCGGTAGAAAATGGATGGATGGATGGATGGATTTTAGAAAAATGTGGAAGTAAAGAAACATGTCTGTAGTTTATAAACTGGTGTTTGTCTCCTGTCTTGTAAATTGTTACTTCTACTTTTTTGATTTTGTTTGGGAATTTACCTGTTTGAAATTATAGGTTGCTGATGTAAGTTAATGGTTCTTAAATCTCCTTAATAACCTATTTTTAGACAGGAACAGGAAGTCCCTGTCAAGCTAATACAGACAAATGAGGCTCAGATGCATCAACACAATACTTAAATGTCTATTTTCTCTGCAGACTGTACCTTATCAACTCCCCAGTAGTGAGGGCGGAGAACTTGCGTTTCAAAGAGGACGGTGTTCGAGATGTGCTGAAGGATGTCTTCCTGCCGTGGTATAATGCCTACCGCTTCCTGGTGCAGAATGTGGAAAGGTTACAGAAAGTAGGTGCACTTAATGAACACCACAAAATGTCACTTCTTCTCTGTCATTCCTTTTATTAACCGTCCCTTCTTTAAAAGACTGAGACATGTTTGATGGCGTAGCAATTTCATATTAACAAATCCATTGCTCATCAGTACAGAACACTAATTCCCTTTGATTAATAGCGTGAAATAATGCTGTAAAAAGGCACAGTAATTAGTCCCTGTGGTGTTGTTTAGGTGGGAAGTGTGCATTTGGTTGAGGCTTTAATACTGTAGTAAAAAAAGAAAGATATCTTCTGAGAAAATATTGCATTAGTAAGCTAGCTGTATGATCTTCACACTGAAGATCCAATTACCGTATTTTCCGGACTATAAGGCGCACTTAAAATAATTTTTTTCCCTCAAAACTCGACAGTGTGCCTTATAACCCGGTGCGCCTAATGTACAGAATTCTGCTTTTACTTACCGACCTCGAAGCAATTTTTTTTGGTACACGGTGAAATGATAAGTGTGACCAGTAGATGGTAGTCAAACATAAGAGATACGTGTAAACTGCACTATGATGGCAATATGACTCAAGTAAACAACACCAACATTTTATATGAAAATATAGAACATTACACATGGCGCTCAAAAATCCATGAAAATGTTTTGGTACGACTTTGGTAAGCTATGAAGCCACACCGCTTGATGTGCTTCAACATAGGAGTATTATTGTGGTGTGTGTATAAGGTAAGACATATCTGACGTTTTGTTTCGCAATATTATGCAAAAGCAACTTTTCCTACCTCCTGGTACCTGCTGATCTGTATTTGGGATCTGCATAAATCCTTTAAAAATTGCGCGCGTCCGCCTTTGTAGTCCGTGTCGACACCGTAGTCGATAAGCTTCTTCTTTTTCTCTATCTTCTTGTTATGTGACATACATTATTCACCCAAGGAACTTTAGTTATGAGAGAGTTCCGGTCGGACGTTTTTTCACGGGACACATTTCCTGTGTTGTTGAGGAGATGCTGCTCCGTTATTGATTGAAGTAAAGTGAATGTCATTAAAACAGTTAGCTCCATCTTTTGACACTTCTTCCTCAGAAAGCAGCTTGAAGATGATCTGTAAAACATAATCCATGCAACATTTTGACCAAAAAAACACCATTACATGTTATGTAGACCACAAGGAAGTGTTTTCAATTTAGAAAAAAAATATAATTATATGAAAATGCGCCCTATAATGCCTTATATATGAAAAAAATATGGTGCGCTCTATGGTCCGGAAAATACGGTACAAGTTGGCCCATGACCAGTTCGACATAAAAGACGTACCGTATTTTTCGGACTATAAGTCGCAGTTTTTTTCATAGTTTGGCCGGGGATGCGACTTATACTCAGGAGCGACTTATGTGTGAAAATATTAACACATTACCGTAAAATATCAAATATTATTTAGCTCATTCACGTAAGAGACTAGACGTATAAGATTTCATCGAATTTAGCGATTAGGAGTGACAGATTGTTTGGTAAACGTATAGCATGTTCTATATGTTATAGTTATTCGAATGACTCTTACCATAATATGATACGTTAACATACCAGGCATGTTCTCAGTTGGTTATTTATGCCTCATATAACGTACACTTATTCAGCCTGTTGTTCACTATTCTTTATTTATTTTAAATTGCCTTTCAAATGTCTATTCTTGGTATTGGGTTTTATCAAATAAATTTCCCCCAAAAAATGCGACTTATACACCGGTGCGACTTACGTATGTTTTTTTCCTTCTTTGTTATGCATTTTCGGCCGGTGCGAGTTATACTCCGGAGCGATTTATACTCCGGAAAATACGGTAATTTAAAGATCCAAACGTGTAAGTGCAGTCTTTGTTACCTGCAAAACCTGCAGATTACGGTGTCTTCCTTTTGTCAGCTTTTTAATATGTTAAGAACCTTTAAACCTCAACTTTAGTCACAACATCTAATACAAGTGTTGTATTAGATGTGAGATCTGAGCCGAGGGTGTCATTGTGGCTTGTGCAGCCCTTTGAGACACTCGTGATTTAGGGCTTTATAAATAAACTTTGACTGATGATTGATTGATTAAACACTGAGCCTATCCTTGGAGTCAATAGATGTACCTAATGTTGTGGCCATTGGGCGATACCTTTCTAAGTGTGCCAATGTTTGTGTGTTGTCAGGAAGAGGATATGCAGTTCCTGTACAATGAGAACACTGCCAAGCAAAGTGACAACATCATGGACAAATGGATCCAGTCCTTCACGCAGTCCCTCATCCAGTTTGTCAAGGCAGAAATGGACGGTAAGAAGACGTCCTTACGTTTAGGCATCCAGCAGCTTTGCCGATTTTGTTGCTGACACGGATTGCTGTCACTTTGCCGCAGCGTACCGCCTCTACACTGTGGTGCCGCGTCTCGTTAAGTTTGTGGACATGCTCACCAACTGGTATGTCCGCACCAACAGACGCCGTCTTAAGGTGAGTAAATTTGCATGTGAGGAAATCAACTGCTGAATCACTGTAACAAGACATTAAAGGGCCTCAGTTACTTAGGTTTTCAAATGTGAGGCGGCAGAAGACTTCAGGGGAGGTGTAGCAGCTTGACAAAAATACAGAAAATCATATCTATTCTCTAAATGTGCTATAATAACTACAAAACCAGTAAAGTTGGCATCTTGTCCATCCATCTTCAACCGCTTATCCGGAATCGGGTCGCGGGGACAGCAGCTCCAGCAAAGACCCCCAGACTTCCCTCTCCAGAGCAACATTTGCGACTTCCTCCTGGGGAATCCCGAAGCGTTCCCAGGCCAGAGAGGAGATGTAATCCCCCCATCTGGTCCTTGGTCTGCCGCGGGGCCTCCTCCCAGTGGGACGTGCAACGAGGACCTCCCTAGGGAGACGCTCGTGAGGCATCCGCACGAGATGCCCGAACCACCTAAGCTGGCTCCTTTCCAAGCGAAGGAGCAGCGGCTCTACTCCGAGTCTCTCTCGGGTGACTGCACTTCTCACCCTATCTCTAAGGGAGATGCCAGCCACCCTTCTGAGGAAACTCATTTCGGCCGCTTGTATCCGCGATCTTATTCTTTCGGTCATTACCCACACTTCATGACCATAGGTGAGAGTAGGAATGTAGATAGCTCGGTAGACCGAGAGCTTTGCCTTCTGGCTCAGCTCCCGTTTCGTCACAACAGTGCGGCAGAGAGACTGCAATACTGCCCCAGCTGCTCCGATTCTCCGGCTGATTTCCTTCTCCATCTTTCCCTCACTCGTGAACAAGACCCCGAGATACTTAAACTCCTCCACCTGGGACAGAGTCCTGTCCCCTACCCGGACTGTACAAACCATCGGTTTCCTGCTGAGAACCATGGCCTCAGATTTGGAGATGCTGATCCTCATTCCAGCCGCTGAACACTCGGCTGCGAACCGATCCAGTGAGAGCTGAAGGTCACGAACCGAAGGTGCCATCAGGACCACATCATCTGCAAACAGCAGTGACGCAACCCTTAGCCCCCCGAGACGTATACCCTCTCCGCCGTGGCCACGACTCCGCCTAGAAATCCTGTCCATGAAAATCACAAACAGGATAGGTGACAGAGCGCAGCCCTGGCGGAGACCAACCCCCACTGGAAACGGATCCGACTTACATCCAAGCACCCGGACACAACTCTCGCTTTGGTTGTACAGAGATTGGATGGCCCTCAACAGGGTTCCCCTCACTCCGTACTCCCTCAGCACCTCCCACAAGATCTCCCGAGGGACGCGGTCATACGCCTTCTCCAAATCCACAAAACACATGTAGACTGGATAGGCATACTCCCAGGCCCTCTCCAGGATTCCCGCAAGCGTAAAGAGTTGGTCAGTTGTTCCACGACCAGGACGGAATCCACATTGCTCCTCTTGAATCTGAGGTTCGACTATCGGCCGGACCCTCCTTTCCAGTACCTTGGCGTAAACTTTCCCAGGGAGGCTGAGTAGTGTGATACCCCTGTAATTAGCACACACCCTCTGGTCCCCCTTTTTGAAAAGGGGAACCACCACCCCAGTCTGCCACTCCCTCGGCACTGTCCCAGACTTCCACGCAATGTTGAAAAGGCGTATCAACCAAGACAGCCCATCAACACCCAGAGCCTTCAGCATTTCTGGACGGATCTCGTCAACCCCCGGAGCTTTGCCACTGTGGAGTTGTCTAACTACCTCAGTGACTTCACTCCGAGAGATCAACGTCGATCCCCCATCATCCTCAGGCCCTGCTCCTATCAGGGAGGGTGTGTCTGATGTATTTGGGTTCAGGAGTTCCTCAAAGTGCTCTTTCCAACGCCCCACGACTTCCTCACTTGAAGTCAGCAAAGTCCCATCCTTGCCGTACACAGCTTGGATGGTTCCCTGCTTCCCCCTCCTGAGGTGCCGTATGGTCTTCCAGAACAGCTTTGGTGCCGCCCGATAGTCCTTCTCCATGGATTCCCCGAACTGCTCCCACACCCTCTGCTTAGCCTCGTCCACAGCCACGGCCGCTGCCCTTCGGGCCCGCCGGTACCTTGCAACTGCCTCCGGAGTCCCCTGGGATAACATACCCCGGTAGGACTCCTTCTTCAGTCGGACGGCTTCCCTGACCACCACTGTCCACCAGGGTGTTCGAGGGTTACCGCCCCTTGAGGCACCTAAGACCTTCTGGCCACAGCTCGCATCTGCAGCTTTAGCAATAGAGGCTTTGAACATTGCCCATTCCTGTTCAATGTCCCCAACCTCCACAGGGATGGCAGAGAAGTCCCGCCGGAGGTGGGAGTTGAAGTCCTTCCGGACAGAGGACTCCTCCAAACGTTCCCAGTTCACCCGCACTACACGCTTGGGTTTGCCAGGTCTGTCCAGAGGTTTCCCCCGCCATCTAACCCAACTCACCACCAGATGGTGATCAGTTGACAGTTCAGCCCCTCTCTTCACCCGAGTGTCCAAAACATACGGCCTCAGATCAGCTGATACGATTACAAAATCGATCATTGATCTTTGGCCTAGGGTGCTCTGGTACCAGGTACACCTATGAGCATCCTTATGCTTGAACATGGTGTTTGTTATCGCAAGTCCGTGACTAGCACAGAAGTCCAATAACAATCCACCACTCAGGTTCAGATCAGGGAGACCGTTCCTCCCAATCACGCCAGTCCAAGTATCACTGTCATTGCCCACGTGCGCGTTGAAGTCCCCCAGCAAGACTATGGAATCCCCTGCCGGCGCCCCATACAGGACCCCATGCAAGGTATCCAAGAAGGCTGAATACTCTGAACTCCTGTTTGGTGCGTATGCACAAACAACAGTCAGAGTTTTCCCCCCTCCAACCCTAAGGCGAAGGGAGGCGACCCTCTTGTCCACTGGGGTGAACTCCAACGTACAGGCACTCAGCCGGGGACTCGTGAGTATCCCCACACCCGCCTGTGCCCTCACACCCTGAGCAACTCCAGAAGTGAACAAGGTCCATCCCTTGTCCAGGAGTGTGGTTTCAGAGCCCTTGCTATGCGTAGAGGTAAGCCCCACCAGATCCAACCGGTAGCGCTCCACCTCTCGCACCAGCTCAGGCTCCTTCCCCACCAGCGTAGAGACGTTCCACGTCCCGAAAGTCAGCCTCTGCTGCCCCGAATTGGTCCGTCCGGAGCCTCCACTTTCACCGCCATCCACTTGGCAGCGCACCCGACCCCACTGGTTCCGACCGCGGGTGGTGGGCCCACGTGGCAGAGAAGATGGCGTGTCCACGTAGCTTCTTCGGGCTGTGCCCGGCCGGGCTCCGTGGCAAGCCCGGCCACCAGGCGCTCGCTGACGAGCCCTACCTCCGGGCCTAGCTCCGGAGGAGGGCCCCGGGCTTCCTCCGGGCCGGGTAACGCATCCTCTTTTAGTGTAGTTCATGGGGGGTATCGTAACCCTGATGGGGGGGGCATTCGGGTGCTACACCTTGCCCAAGGGTGACCCGGAACTATGTAAGGCAGGGGCGTTCAACTCCCTGAGGCTTAATACAAGCCCACATACCTATTATAGTTAATTTGGCATCTTGTATAAATCTTGTATAAATCGTAAATAAAAACAGAATACGATTTGTGAATTATTTTCAACCTATTTTCCATTGAATACGCTGCAAAGACAAGATACTTAACGTTGGTAAACTTTATTTTTTGCAATTATTAGCTCATTTGGAATTTAATGCCTGCAACATGTTTCAAAAAAGCTGGCACAAGTGGCAAAAAGACTGAGAAAGTTGAGGAATGCTCATCAAACTTTTTTTTGGAACATCCCACAGGTGAACAGGTTAATTGGGAACAGGTGGGTGCCATGATTGGATATAAAAGCAGCTTCCATGAAATGTTCAGTCATTCACAAACAAGGATGGGGCGAGGGTCACCACTTTGTGAACAAATGCGTGAGCAAATTGTCGAACAGTTTAAGAACAACATTTCTCAACAAGCTATTGCAAGGAATTTAGGGATTTCACCAACTACCGTCCATTATATCAACAAAAGGTTCAGAGAATCTGGAGAAATCACTGCACGTAAGTGGCAAGGCCGAAAACCAACATTGAATGCCTGTGACCTTCGATCCTTCAGGCGGTACTGCATCAAAAACCGACAGTGTGTAAAGGATATCACCACATGGGCTCAGGAACACTTCAGAAAACCACTGTCATTAACTACAGTTTTTCGCTACATCTGTAAGTGCCAGTTAAAACTCTACTATGCAAAGCGAATGTTCTGTGGTCTGACAAGTCCACATTTCCAAATTGTTTTTGGAAACCGTGGACGTCATGTCCTCCGGACCAAAGAGGAAAAGAACCATCCGGACTGTTATAGGCACAAAGTTCAAAAGCCAGCATCTGTGATGATATGGGGGTGTATTAGTGCCCAAGGCATGGGTAACTTACACATCTGTGAAGGCACCATTAATGCTGAAAGGTACATACAGGTTTTGGAGCAACATATGTTGCCATCCAAGCAATGTCTTATTTCAGCAAGACAATGCCAAGCCACATTCTGTAGGTGTTACAACGCCGTGGCTTTGTATTAAACGGGTACTAAACTGGCCTGCCTGTAGTTCAGACATGTCTCCCATGGAAAATGTGTGGCGCATTATGAAGCGTAAAATATGACAACGGAGACCCCGGACGGTTGAACAACTTAAGCTGTACATCAAGCAAGAATGGGAAAGAATTCCACCTGAAAAGTTTCAAAAATTGGTCTTCTTAGTTCCCAAACGTTTACTGAGTGTTGTTAAAAGGAAAGGCCATGTAACACTGGTAAAAATGCCCCTGTGCCAACTTTTTTGCTATGTGTTGCTGCCATTAAATTCTAAGTCAATGATTATTTGCAAAAAAAAAACAAGTTTCTCAGTTGAACATTAAAGGTCTAGTGAAATTTTTTTTGAAAATTTAAACGGGAATAGCAGATCCATTCTATGTGTCATACTTGATCATTTCGCGATATTGCCATATTTTTGCTGAAAGGATTTAGTAGAGAAAATCGACGATAAAGTTCGCAACTTTTGCTCGCTGATAAAAAAAAGCTTTGCCTGTACCGGAAGTAGTGTGACGTCACAGGAGCTAGTATTCCTCACAATTCCCCATTGTTTACAATGGAGCGAGAGAGATTCGGACCGAGAAAGTGACGATTACCCCATTAATTTGAGCGAGGATGAAAGATTCGTAGATGAGGAACGTTACAGTGAAGGACTTGAGAGGCAGTGATGGACGTATCTTTTTTCGCTCTGACCGTAACTTAGGTAGATGCTGGCTCATTGGATTCCACACTCTCCTTTTTCTATTGTGGATCACGGATTTGTATTTTAAACCACCTCGGATACTATATCCTCTTGAAAATGAGAGTCGAGCACGCGAAATGGACATTTAAAGTGACTTTTATCTCCAAGACAATACATCGGTGACACACTTAGCTACTGAGCTAGCACGATAGCATCGTTCTCAAATGAAGATAGAAACAAAATAAATAAACCCCTGACTGGAAGGATAGACAGAAGACCAACAATGCTATTAAACCATGTACATGTAACTACACGGTTACAAATTCTCAGCCTGGTAAGGCTTAACTATGCTGTTGCTAACGACGCTAAGGCTAATTTAGCAACTTAGCAACCGGACCTCACAGAACTATGTACTCTCTCCTTTTTCTATTGTGGATCACGGATTTGTATTTTAAACCACATCGGATACTATATCCTCTTGAAAATGAGAGTCGAGCACGCGAAATGGACATTTAAAGTGACTTTTATCTCCAAGACAATACATCGGTGACACACTTAGTTACTGAGCTAGCATGATAGCATCGTTCTCAAATGAAGATAGAAACAAAATAAATAAACCCCTGACTGGAAGGATAGACAGAAGACCAACAATACTATTAAACCATGTACATGTAACTACACGGTTAAAAATTCTCAGCCTGGTAAGGCTTAAAAATGCTGTTGCTAACGACGCTAAGGCTAATTTAGCAACTTAGCAACCGGACCTCACAGAACTATGTACTCTCTCCTTTTTCTATTGTGGATCACGGATTTGTATTTTAAACCACCTCGGATACTATATCCTCTTGAAAATGAGAGTCGAGCACGCGAAATGGACATTTAAAGTGACTTTTATCTCCAAGACAATACATCGGTGACACACTTAGCTACTGAGCTAACGTGATAGCATCGTTCTCAAATGAAGATAGAAACAAAATAAATAAACCCCTGACTCGAAGGATCGACAGAAGACCAACAATACTATTAAACCATGTACATGTAACTACACAGTTAAAAATTCTCAGCCTGGTAAGGCTAAAAAATGCTGTTGCTAACGACGCTAAGGCTAATTTAGCAACTTAACAACCGGACCTCACAGAACTATGTACTCTCTCCTTTTTCTATTGTGGATCACGGATTTGTATTTTAAACCACCTCGGATACTATATCCTCTTGAAAATGAGAGTCGAGCACGCGAAATGGACATTTAAAGTGACTTTTATCTCCAAGACAATACATCGGTGACACACTTAGCTACTGAGCTAGCGTGATAGCATCATTCTCAAATGAAGATAGAAACAAAATAAATAAACCCCTGACTGGAAGGATAGACAGAAGACCAACAATACTATTAAACCATGTACATGTAACTACACGGTTAAAAATTCTCAGCCTGGTAAGGCTTAAAAATGCTGTTGCTAACGACGCTAAGGCTAACTTAGCAACCGGACTTCACAGAACTATGTACTCTCTCCTTTTTCTATTGTGGATCACGGATTTGTATTTTAAACCACCTCGGATACTATATCCTCTTGAAAATGAGAGTCGAGCACGCGAAATGGACATTTAAAAGGACTTTTATCTCCAAGACAATACATCGGTGACACACTTAGCTACTGAGCTAACATGATAGCATCGTTCTCAAATGAAGATAGAAACAAAATAAATATACCCCTGACTGGAAGGATAGACAGAAGACCAACAATACTATTAAACCATGTACATGTAACTACACGGTTAAAAATTCTCAGCCTGGTAAGGCTTAAAAATGCTGTTGCTAACGACGCTAAGGCTAATTTAGCAACTTAGCAACCGGACCTCACAGAACTATGATAAAACATTAGCGCTCCACCTACGCCAGCCAGCCCTCATCTTCCCATCAACAGCTGTGCTCACCTGCGTTCCAGCGATCAACGGTGCGACGAATGACTTCATCCGTGGGTTTGGCGGCAAGCATCGGCTAGGCGTAGTAAGTAGTCCTTGTTGTGTTGCTGTAAGTATTGTACTTAGCCGCTAATACACCGATCGATCCCACCTACAACGTTCTTCTTTGCAGCCTCCATTGTTCATTAAACAAATTGCAAAAGATTCACCAACACAGATGTCCAGAATACTGTGGAATTTTGTCGAAGAAAAACAAGAGGCTTTTCTATCGGTTCCGATGGGGTCCAACCACTTCCGTTGCTTTTGTGACGTCACGCGCATAAATCATATCCAAAGGAGTTTTTCAACCGGAAGTGTGGCGGGAATTTTAAAATTGCACTTTATAAGTTAACCCGGCCGTATTGGCATGTGTTGCAATGTTAAGATTTCATCATTGATATATAAACTATCAGACTGCGTGGTTGGTAGTAGTGGGTTTCAGTAGGCCTTTAAATATCTTGTCTTTGCAGTCTATTCAATTGAATATAAGTTGAAAAGGATTTGCAAATCATTGTATTCTATTTTTATTTACGATTTACACAACGCGCCAACTTCACTGGTTTTGGGCTTTGTACATTACAAAACTATTACCGATACATTTGTTCAACACGGCACCCAACTTTTGATGTGGTTGTATGTCAACATGACAGCGTCAGAAGCACAGCAAGTTCAATGCAGAAAATATATTTTTACTAGAGAAAGTAACAACCAGCACCACACCAAAATGAACTTGATATCAAATAAAAGGAGGCTAACACAGCTGAGCTAAAATGCTGCTCAGAGTGCGCTCTTGTGATGTCACACTTAACCTGGCAACAAGCATCGCCTTTTAAAGGCACACACTCTGCTCTCAAAATGCATACCATATTGAGTTTATTTTTTTAAGTAACGCATTAATTTATTTCCCTTACTAAGGAGTCATTCTATTAGTAGTTCAATTACTTTTTTGGTAAAGTAATGAGTAACTACAATTAATTAATTAAAAATAATAATTTTCCGAACATTTCTTTTTGAATGCCTTGAAAGTCTTAACACAGTCTTCACGCAGGTCTCAAACGTTCCATACTGTAGCTGTTTTCAAGACAGCAACCTGATTGAATATGCACCACCTCTGCTAGTTGCAGCCAAATTGCAAACGGCATTGGGGAAATATGCCTTTCTTTGCATTTTCTCTCTTTTGCATTTCTCCTTGGGGACGTGTTGTATTGACGCGTGTGAACTTTGTAGGGCGAGAGTGGCACCGAGGACTGTCTGTGGGCGCTGGAAACCCTCTTCAGTGTTCTGTTCTCCATGTGCAGGCTGATGGTGAGTCATAACAGTTGTGTGTGTGTGTGTGCAAGCGTAACTGGTTTGTGTTGACTATATTTGTGTGACAAAGTCATATGTATGTGGAAGAGGTAGGTGTGCTGTGCCGAGAGCCAACCTAACTTAAATCACCGATCAGCTGGGAGCTTTATGAATTAATTAGCGTGCTTAAAGTGCAAGGTGCAGCCACACTAGTGCTGGCACAACTGTTTGAACTTTTAGCTCTTGAAATCTCTGGGAAAATGTGTTGGATATGCTTTTTTTTTTATTAGCTCCCTCTGACTTTTGGACCTCTGCGCCAGGAAATGTAAATTAGCTACAGTTGCAGAGCATCAAATAATTTTCTTCCCTTCTTCTCTGCTGCTTCAACCCAGGCTCCCTTCACGCCCTTCATTACAGAGATGATGTACCAAAATCTGCGTAACCTCATCGACCCCGCCTCCATGGAGGAGAAGGACATCGGCAGCATCCATTACCTCATGCTGCCCCAAGTCAGGTAGGGGAAAAATTGGTGGAATTACCAAACTGCCCCGAATGTAACACAACCGTTATTTTTCGAGACCTCTTTTTTGTACAAATGTCTTAGGATCAAGCTATTTTTTAATGTTTTGGTCAAATGTAAACTGAATCTACTAAACCCTGGTACACACCAAACAAGTGGACCATTGCCGCTTAAGAGATGCGTTTCGGAACACTTACAAATTAACTATGTCGACCACCACGTTAACTTCTGATCTGCAATGTTCTTTTTATGACTAAAACGTGCCCACTTGAGCCATTGTTGACTGCTTTGGCCAACATAAAGTTTGACACACAAAGGGGTCATTGTTGTAAAATAAATAAACAAATAATGGTCTATTTATGTTGACATGTGTTGACTTAATTCTTCATTATTACTAAGCAGCGTGAAACGACAACAGCAACATAACTACTGTCTAGTTACACCACCTTAAAACGTGCACACGGTGGTCTCGCGTTCAGTGAAAAGTAAGCTTCCAAATTAAAGCATGGCAATTAATGCACCAATTTAATTGTTTTCTGAGATTGTAGCCACGAGAAGAAAGATTTGTGGATATATAGAATTTTTATTGTCATTGTAATCAATACATCCAACAGTGTCCTACAAACAACTAGATGAGGCAATTCCTGAAGGAATTGCGTGTGAATGATCCAATGCTGAAGTTGAACTGAAATCCTGGGGTTTTCTTTTAGAATTGTTGAAGTAGAGCACACAATTCCCAAACAGGCTGAATATTATGGAGTTGGAACAGTTTGAATCAGATGAAAAATGTGGGAGTTGTGGAACTTTGAAGACTGTGCCATTGATTTCAATGGGAATTTCCCCAAAATTGGGTAATTTCGGGAGAAGCTGGAATTTTTTTGAAAATGGTAGAAGACTTGAATGGTCTGAATGAGTTGAAATGGTTGGTGTTGGAATTTTTCAAATCGGTCGAGAAATGTTGAAGTAGTAACATGTTGAATTGAGAGATGGTATTACGGAATTTCGAGAAAACCGGCAATTTTTCCAGTTCACAAAACAACTTTGTTTTTCATCCTGATTAAGAGGAATGTTTTGACGGTGGAACGGTTGAAATGCGTTGAAAAATGTGGAAGGAGTAGTCGCCAGAAAAAATAGTGGAAATAGGGCTTTGGAAAACCAGGAATTCTGGAAAATCCTGGAATTTTTTTTAACTTGGAAAAAATGTAGTTTTAATTTCCAGGATGGTGGAATGTGTTGAAGGTGGAATGGTTTGAATCGGTTGAAAAGTTAAAGTACCAATGATTGTCACACACACACTTGGCGTGGTGAAATTTGACCCGTCCCCTTGTTCACCCCCTGGGAGGTGAGAGGAGCAGTGGGCAGCAGCGGTGGGCGCGCCCGGGAATCATTTTTGGTGATTTAACCCCCAATTCCAACCCTTGATGCTGAGTGCCCAAGCAGGGAGGTAACGGGTCCCAGTTTTATAGTCTTTGGTATGACTCGGCCGGGGTTTGAACTCACAACCTACCGATCTCAGGGTGGACACTCTAATCACTAGGCCACTGAGTAGGTATGATGTGGAAATGGTGGAAGTTTGAAAAATGGCCAATTGATTTTGAATGGGAAAAATGTCCCGGAAAACCTGGAATTCTGGGAATTTTTGGAATTTGTCAAGGGAAAGCTCGCGATGCCCGAATAGGCTGAACAATTTGAAGTTGGAACAGTTTGAATCGGGTAAAAAATGTGAAAGGTAGAGAGCGCCAAAATCTGGAGAAGAAGAAGTTGAATAAATAGATTAATTTTGGTGTAAAAAAATTGGAGCATTCACACAACTACTGTAGTTTCATGTAATGTATAATTTACCTTGGAAAGCGGACTTCTACAGTATCTCCTTTGAGCTGCTTCTCCATCAAACACACCATCAGCAGCTTCTACATGTGTTTATAGATACATGTCCGCTGTAGATATTTTAAAATCTTTGGCTGGCGTTGTGGACCCCTCCTACTTTAGTATGGTGCAGACTAACATTTCTACACCCAAACTGACTCAGCAAGTTGGCTACACGCTCGGTCATGATTTTGATGATTTGTTTCTATAATTTAATGAATATTTTTATTAGCCTTTATTTAACCAGGTAAAATCCCATTGAGATCAAAGATCTCTTTTCCAAGGGAGACCAAACAATATAATGTGCTGCTTCTTCTCAGGGCTGTCTTTCACACATACTTTCTCCGTTATGTCGATCTCTAGCTATGAGCTAATGCTAGCGCGCGATGCCGGATGTTTTAGGCGGATGTTACGGGGTTCATGCTGACAATCGCTTCGCCATCTAGCGGTTGGTTGGCTTGTCACTAAATTTTTTTGTTTGCAACTTAGGCGTAACAATTAGCGGAGTGACAGCTCATATCTCAAAAACATCGTAAGTTGGGGTACTCTGCAAAGTTCCACTATACGGTAAAACCGTGTCAATCCTTCATTGCCCATTCTTTATGCGCCACTGCGAAAGTTACAAATAAAAGTTTTATTGTAAGATAGCATGTTTGATAAAAAATAATTTCTCCTGTCACCCACTCAGCACTACTGTTTTTTTACCTGCTTGTCCAACCCCACCCCCAGCAGTCAAATGAAACCGCTTGAATTACACCAACCCTCTGTTTAAAGCGTTTTTTTTGTTTTTTTTCTTAAGATGTGTGCCACTCTTCTTCTTGTCATGGTTTGGTCTTTATTATCCTCAGCGTACCCGTGTACATTTCTAGATGACCCTTAATCAGGAGAACAGCCACTCGGATCCAATAAGGCATTACATTTTACATGTACAAGAAAAAAAAAAAGGCATATTGACTCATGCTGTTAAGTCATGTTAAAATTGTGAAAACACTAAAACTGTCGTCGCTCACATTTCCAATTTTCAGGGGGAATGTGATTGACAAGCGCATTGAGAACGCCGTCTCTCAAATGCAGTCTGTGATCGAGCTCGGCCGAGTCATCCGTGACAGGAAGACTCTGCCGGTGAAGGTAAATCAACCATTTTATAGTCTAGTCCAGCTGGAACTAACACTGTACTATGTGTGTATGGCAACTACAGTATGAAAAAAAACATGACCTTTATAAACATGAACTGTGTTGCTGATTGATTACAATGATTGTCCTGTGCTTCAGTACCCGCTGAAGGAGGTGGTCGTCATTCACCAGGATCAAGAAGCTCTGAAAGACATCCAGTTGCTGCAGAAATACATCCTGGAAGTAAGTCAAATTAAACATTGACCATTATATTAGGGGTTGCTCCCTAATATGATAGTAGGGTAAATACTTTGATGTGTACATGGAATAAGCATCAGACTGTATAATGCATATGTTCCTTTTTGACTGTACTTGAATGTATAATAGACTGTATTTATATTATTCACATGTGAATGATGCTGTATAATAGACTGTATTTATATTATTCACATATGAATAATGCTGTATAATAGACTGTATTTATATTAACCTACTCAGTGTATAATAGACTGTGTTTATATTATTCACATGTGAATTATGCTGTATAATAGGCTGTATTTATATTATTCACATGTGAATAATGCCGTATAATAGACTGTATTTATATTAACCTACTCAGTGGCCTAGTGGTTAGTGTCCGCCCTGAGATCGGTAGGTTGTGAGTTCAAACCCCGGCCGAGTCATTCCGAAGACTATAAAAATGGGACCCATTACCTCCCTGCTTGGCACTCAGCATCAAGGGTTGAAATTGGGGGTTAAATCACCAAAAATGGTTCCCGGGCGTGGCTATCGCTGCTGCTCACTGCTCCATCAAGGGTGATGGGTCAAATGCAGAGAATAATTTCGCCACACCTAGTGTGTGTGACAATCATTGGTACTTTAAAGGCCTACTGAAATGAATTTTTTTTACTTAAACGGGGATAGCAGATCTATTCTATGTGTCATACTTGATCATTTCGCGATATTGCCATATTGTTGCTGAAAGGATTTAGTATAGAACAACGACGATAAAGATTGCAACTTTTGGTATCTGATAAAAAAAAGGCTTGCACCTACCGGAAGTAGCGTGACGTAGTCAGTTGAACATATACGCAAAGTTCCCTATTGTTTACAATGATGACCGCATGAAGTGAGAGAGATTCGGACCGAGAAAGCAACAATTTCCCCATTAATTTGAGCGAGGATGAAAGATTTGTGGATGAGTAAAGTGCAAGTGAAGGACTAGTGGGGAGTTGAAGCTATTCAGATAGGGAAGATGCTGTGAGAGCCGGGGGTGACCTGATATTCAGCTGGGAATGACTACAACAGTAAATAAACACAAGACATGCTAGCTCCTAGCTCCTCTGCTAGCTCCTAGCTCCATAGAACACGCCAATACAATTCAAACACCTGATCAACACACACAATCACTCAGCCCAAAAGACCGTTTACCTAACCCAAGGTTCATAGAGCTTATATATTTTTAAAAAGTTACGTACGTGACGCGCACATACGGTCAAGTTATCGAATGTTTAGCAGCCAAGGCTGCATACTCACGGTACCTGATATTCAGCTGGGAATGACTACAACAGTAAATAAACACAAGACATATATATACTCTATTAGCCACAACACAACCAGGCTTATATTTAATATGCCACAAATTAATCCTGCATAATAACACCTGCGTGTTTGTTATGCTAGCTCCTAGCTCCTCTGCTAGCTCCTAGCTCCATAGAACACGCCAATACAATTCAAACACCTGATCAACACACACAATCACTCAGCCCAAAAGACCGTTCACCTAACCCAAGGTTCATAAAGCTTATATATTTTTAAAAAGTTACGTACGTGACGCGCACGTACGGTACGGTACGTGTTATGCTAGCTCCTAGCTCCATAGAACACGCCAATACAATTCAAACACAT
Source organism: Entelurus aequoreus (assembly GCF_033978785.1). Lineage (NCBI taxonomy): Eukaryota > Metazoa > Chordata > Actinopteri > Syngnathiformes > Syngnathidae > Entelurus > Entelurus aequoreus. Next base: position 15,657,636 of record NC_084756.1, read on the forward strand.
GATCAACACACACAATCACTCAGCCCAAAAGACCGTTCACCTAACCCAAGGTTCATAAAGCTTATATATTTTAAAAAAGTTACGTACATACGCAAAAAAAAGCCAAAGCTGCATACTCACAGTAGCACGTCTGCGTCTTTGTCATCCAAATCAAAGTAATCCTGGTAAGAGTCTGTGTTGTCCCAGTTCTCTACAGGCGTCTGTGTATCCAAGTCAAAAGTCCTCCTGGTTAGAGTCTCTGTTATCCGAGTTCTTCCATCTTGACTGCATCTTTCGGGAATGTAAACAAAGAAGCGCTGGCTGTGTACTGTTGTGGCTGACTATGTTCGAAAAATACGTCCATTTCGCACCGACAACTTTCTTCTTTGCTTGCTCGGCTTCCTTCTCCATAATGCAATGAACATGATTGAAACAGATTCACGAACACAGATGTCCAGAATACTGTGGAATTATGAAATGAAAACAGAGCTTTTTCGTATTGGCTTCAATGTGGAAGGCATACCCGTGTTCGCCGGTCTACGTCACGCGCATACGTCATCCTCAGAGGCGTTTCGAACCGGAAGTTTAGCGGCAAATTTAAAATGTCACTTTATAAGTTAACCCGGCCGTATTGGCATGTGTTATAATGTTAAGATTTCATCATTGATATATAAACTATCAGACTGCGTGGTCGGTAGTAGTGGGTTTCAGTAGGCCTTTAATTATTCACATGTGAATAATGCTGTATAATAGACTGTATTTATATTATTCACATCTAAAAAATACCTAAGTGTTTATTGTTTATTGTGAGCGAACTGTGGTGCTGAATTTCCCCCAGGGATCAATAAAGTACTTTCTATTCTATTCTATTTCTATAAGCACCAGATGTACAATTGGTACCAATGTTAATCGTTTAGCTATCCACTGGTAGCTGAATTCAATTGAATCCTCTTATATCAGAAAGTCATTTACACGAAAAGGTCCGTCTCAATTTTCCAGCACAATTGCCAGGAGCGGCTCAAGCCCTGGTTGGATGCATGAACAATAATAGTATATAAATAAATCACGCATTTCTGTCTTTAGACCCAACAGAACTTAGTCATGGCCAAAAATATTGGCACCCCTGCATTTCTGTCAGATAATGCACCACTTCTCCCAGAAAAGTCTTGAAATTAAAAATGCTTTGGTATTCACATGTTTATTTTGTTTGCATTGGAATAACACAAAAAAAAAAAAAAAAAAGCCATATCTGATGTTATTTTACACAGAACTTCCAAAAATGGAATGGACAAAATTATTGGCACCTTTTCAAAATTGTTAGAAATAGTTGTATTCTAAGCATGTGATGCTCCTTTAATTTGTAATTAAACTCACCTGTAGCCAATAACAGGTGCTGGCAATATCGAAATCACACTTGCAGCCAGTTAAAATGGAGGAAGGTTGACTCAACCTTTGTGTTGTGTTTACCACACTTGAGCATGGAGAAAAGAAAGACGAGCAAATAACTCTCAGAAGATTTGAGAACTACGATTGTGGAAACGCATGGACAATCTCAAGGCTACAAGTCCATCTCCAGAGATCTAAATGTGCCTGTGTCTACTGTGCGCAATGTCATCAAGAAGTTTAAAGCCCATGGCACTGTAGCTAACATCCTTGGACGTGGACAAAGAAGAAACATGTATGAAAGACTGCAAGGAAAGATTGTTAGAATTGTGTATAAAGAACCTCGATCCACTTCCAAAAAAATTCAAGCTGACCTGCAGAAACAGGGCACAACAGCGTCAGCTCGCACTATCCTTCGCCATCTCAATGAAAAGGGGGCTGGCTGTCCCCTGCTTCTCCTGTGCTTTGTCCTCTGCTGAGCGCGTCTATCTATGGCCCGCCGCTGACCCTGCTGGGCGGCACCGTGGGCCCGGCTCTGGGGTTCCTGTCGTGAGGCCGGTGATCCCTTGTTCCCCAAATTCACATACACACAATTAATCATACATATATATACACATTCATTCTTTAATACATACATACATACGCGCACACATTGGTACTTACCCACATACATAGGTACCTACGCACCCACATACTGTACATACACAAATGCAGTACATATATACACACTCTCGGTACATACAGTACATCCACACAAAAACATACATATACACATATTGTACATATACAAGCACGTATATTTATTATTGCATTTCAAAAAATTGTATTGTTGATAATAGAGTTAATTATTATTATTCATTATCGATAGTGCTATTTCTATTGGTATTGTTATTCCTCCACTTGTAGTGCAATAATGTTCATTGTCATTTCTATGTTATTAATATTTATTTCACTAGTTGCTTCTTCGCTATCACTTTTTGTCTCATATTTGTACATATTTTATTTGCTGATGCTGTTCTATTGTTGTTGTTGTTGTCTCTCTGTCTTATCCCCCTTTTGTCCCTGCAATTTTCCCCTCTGTCTTCCTTTTTTTCTCTTTCTATCCTCTCCTGCTCCGGTCCGGCTGCACAAAATAACAATATAAATCCATTTAATAAAGTCAGATACAAATAAGGCAACTAGAGAAGTAGCCCCCAATTCTCTTTTGTCAAGTAAATCTTTACAGCAAATATGGGCATCTACATTAACAATATGATTTTCCTGAGTAGCTGGACAGGACAAAAAGAAAACCCACGCCCCCACAGCCACAGGTATCTTGGCAATCTTGGGGAAAACCTGTGTTACTGCATAGGTCAACAGCCAAATTTGGAGCCTTTTAACCCGTTTGCTTACTTGCTTCTAAAAGAGAAGTTGCCTAGTATGTTCACTGTTATTTAATGCTAACATTGTTCTTTGTTTGCAATTAGAAATGTTTAATGTATTGCAAGATTTTCTGTTAAAGGCAATACTGATATTTTTTGTAGTTCCCTTTATTTTGGAAAGTATCAAAATACATTTTGGTACTTGTACCAAATACAAAATATTGTTATCGGTACAATACGTTCAATAAATCACCAACAAATAAACAGGTAATTTTCTTAATAGGGCCTGCTATATATGCATATTTCGTACTCTGCATGCATTTTGACCCTTGAATAAGCGTGTACCCTCAAGGTCCACATTTTGTTACATTTTGACTCTTTCAGTTTCACACACCCACAACACAGCCTCTCTTCTTCCCTTGCAAACCCTCTTGCAACACCCAAAAACATCCAACCTCACAAAGACAGTGAATGGTTGGCTTGTAGAACATTGTGTAGTACTTTGAGGTTGTTTACTCAATGTAAAGTGCTTTTTACAAATAAAATCTATTACTATTATTATTGTTAATCTGTGTGTATACATTTCGTTCAGAGGGCGTACAGCGCCTACCCCCCCCCCCCCCCCCACAAACACCTCTTCGGTGGGCAGCACAGTGATACACTACTGTGTATGTCGGCCCCTCATGCCACCCTCATAGTCTGTTTGGACAGGAGCATACATACAAATGGACTTCTAGTACTACCAGTTCCACAAATGTGTAAATGGCCCTCCGATGGCCACTTCCACCTTTTTGAGTGTAATGGCCTGTCTCCTGCTATCTCGTCTCCACTTGTGACATGACCATGCATATGGATGTTGCTTTTAAAAACTACCTGCAGGCAATTAGGAGCTCCATTATTTCAGACTTGAAGCTCTCTTTTTCTCCTTCTGCAGGAGCTCAACGTGCGGCAGCTGACAATATCGACGGACAAAGATAAGTACGGCATCTGTCTGAGAGCCGAACCGGACCACATGGTGTTAGGCAAGAGACTGAAGGGGGCATTCAAAGCCATCACCGCGTCAATCAAGGAGCTCAGCAGCCAAAAGCTTGAGGCCTTCCAGAAGAAAGGTACTACCGTTTTAATCCACTTAAGCTGTCTAAATTTTTAACCAGTTTTAAGGGAGACTGTAAGTGTATGATGGAGGATTTCTACTGTCACTCAGTTGGCAATGCTCTTAGGTGCTTGATCTTAGTCCACAATATGACTCTGCTCAAATAGGTCACCTGTTCTCTCTGTGACAATGAGAAAGATGCCAGTTTCTTTTTCACAAGCCAGTGTTTTATCCTAATGACTCTCAACAATATAAAGTTTAAAAGCTCTGCTAATCTTAAAGTATGTTCAGTATCTTACAAAATTCCATGTATATCATCTCAAAGGATAATACTCCAGTGAAACATACTTAAGTTGGTCCCTTTTGTGCTGTCAACCAACTTATCAGGTCCACTGTGTTCTTATTACTAACCCGCCTAAACCATCGCTGACTTGCATGGTCATGAACCCATACTTGCCAACCTTGAGACCTCAGAATTCGGGAGATATTCAAAAGTGTGTGTGTGTGTGTGTGTGTGTGTGTGTGTGTGTGTGTGTGTGTGTGTGTGTGTGTGTGTGTGTGTGTGTGTGTGTGTGTGTGTGTGTGTGTGTGTGTGTGTGTGTGTGTGTGTGTGTGTGTGTGTGTGTGTGTGTGTGTGTGTGTGTGTGTGTGTGTGTGTGTGTGTGTGTGTGTGTGTGTGTGTGTGTGTGTGTGTGTGTGTGTGTGTGTGTGTGTGTGTGTGTGTGTGTGTGTGTGTGTGTGTGTGTGTGTGTGTGTGTGTGTGTGTGGGTGGGTGTATATGTATATATATGTATATATAGCTGTAATTCACTGAAATTCAAGTATTTCTTATATACTGTATATATATGTAGCTGTAATTCACTGAAATTCAAGTATTTATTTTATTATATATATATATATATATATATATATATATATATATATATATATATATATATATATATATATATATATATATATATATATATATATATATATATATATATATATATATATATATATATATATATATATATATATATATATATATAAATAAAAGAAATACGGCGCCCAGTGAAGGATAGGGATGATGTTCGTAAAGAAATTATCGATGCCGATGCCATTAGCGAATCCTCTTATCGAACCGATTCTTTATCGAATCCAGATAGGTTGTCGTGTGTGCACTGAGTTCCAAAAGCCATAGATGTTATGTGACTTGGCCGCCACGCTGTTTATATGGAGGAAAAGTGGACATGTCTGAGGACAGCATGCGGCCGTTAAAGGGTGAAGGGTTTCAGGTGAGAGAGGACGCTATATTGTTGTCCGGGTGGAAATCGGGAGAAATTCGTGAATGGTTGCCCCGGGAGATTTTTTAGAGGGGCACTGAAATTCGGAACTCTCCCAGGAAAATCGGGAGGGTTGGCAAGTATGGGCTAGGCTAGACCAGACTTAGGCAAAATACATTTGATAAGCTTTGAACAATAAGCTTTTCAATCCGGATCGATTGTCTCCAAATACTGTAGCCGCCAATATGATGTGCAGTGCCATTTTGAAATTACGGTGGACTTGAACTATACAAAGTATTCCAATGAATACAATCTTAACTTTTGTGAGTGGATGTATGTGTGTGCGTGTATACAGTATATTGCCAAAAGTATTTGGCCACCTGCCTTGACTCACATCTCACATATGAACTTGAAGTGCCATCCCATTCCTAACCCATAGGGTTCAATATGATGTGGGTCCACCTTTTGCAGCTATTACAGCTTCAATTTTTCTGGGAAGGCTGTTAACAAGGTTGCGGAGTGTGTTTATAGGAATTTTCGACCATTCTTCCAAAAGCGCATTGGTGAGGTCACACACTGATGTTGGTCGAGAAGGCCTGGCTCTCAGTCTCCGTTCTAATTCATCCCAAAGGTGTTCTATCGGTTTCAGGTCAGGACTCTGTGCAGGCCAGTCAAGTTCATCCACACCAGATTTTGTCATCTGTCTTTATACACCTTGCTTTGTGCACTGCTGCACAGTAATGTTGGAAGAGGAAGGGGCCCGCTCCAAACTGTTCCCACTAGGTTGGGAGCATGGAATTGTCCAAAATGTTTTGGTATCCTGGAGCATTCAAAGTTCCTTTCATTGGAACTAAGGGGCCAAACACAACTCCTGAAAAACAACCCCACACCATAATTCCTCCTCCACCAAATTTCACACTCGGCACAATGTAGTGTAATCGACGTAACATTTTTGTATAAACAGTGGTCGCAACTTGGGAGGCGCTTTTTTTCTTTTCCCTTAACAGCCTCAAGTTGCCTTTTTACTCTTCAAGCTGAGAACAACAGCACAGCACACTTTACGTGGACCCCGACTTAAACAAGTTGAAAACTTATTCGGGTGTTACCATTTAGTGGTCAATTGTACGGAATATGTACTGTACTGTGCAATCTACTATTAAAAGTTTCAATCAATCAATCAATCCCCCCTTCACAATAATAGCGCGGCGTGCCACATCCGGTCTGACTGCCCTAACAAAATAAAGGTTTCAGAAAAGTACCTTGCACAAGCATAATGTACTTAAAGCACTTATTGATACATATACAAAATTGTTATGCTTTGACCTAAAATACTGGTCAAAATTGTCCAAAGATATATTGCACCAATAAATGCGATTTTTTTATTTTTTGCATTGAATTACCTAAAATTTTATTAAATTGTATTTCACAAAAAAAGCACACATTTTATGGTGGTAAAATAAGTGTAAAAGGTAAACAACTGAATTAAAAATAAAACAGGTGAACTGAATTACTTTTTTTATATTGCTATTTTTTTAAAATTGGTTATTTCACCTGTGTTTTTTTCGTTACTAATTTATATCCAGTTTCAATTTTTTGTAACTATATTTAAAGTAAGCTTTGGTGGTGCAATGAATACTAGGGCTGTGAATTTTTGGGTGTCCCACAATTCGATTCAATATCGATTCTTGGGGTCACGATTCGATTCTAAATAGATTTATTTTATTTTTTTTCCCAATTCAACACGATTCTCGATTCAAAAACGATTTTTTTCCCGATTCAAAACGATTCTCTATTCATTCAATACATAGGATTTCAGCAGGATCTACCCCAGTCTGCTGACATGCAAGCAGAGTAGTAGATTTTTGTAAAAAGCTTTTATAATTGTAAAGGACAATGTTTTATCAACTGTTTGCAATAATGTACATTTGTTTTAACTATTAAATGAACCAAAAATATGACTTATTTTATCTTTGTGAAAATTTTGGACACAGTGTGTTGTCAAGCTTATGAGATGCGATGCAAGTGTAAGCCACTGTGACACTATTGTTCTTTTTTTTTTTTTTTATAAATGTCTAATGATAATGTCAATGAGGGATTTTTAATCACTGCTATGTTTAAATTGTAACTAATATTGATACTGTTGTTGATAATATTCATTTTTGTTTCACTACTTTTGGTTTGTTCTGTGTCGTGTTTGTGTCTCCTCTCAATTGCTCTGTTTATTGCAGTTTTGAGTGTTGCTGGGTCGGGTTTGGTTTTGGAATTGGATTGCATTGTTATGGTATTGCTGTGTATTGTTTTGTTGGATTGATTAATTTTAAAAAATAAAATGAAAAATTTAAATAAATTTTTAAAAAAATAAATACATTTTTTTTTAAATGAGAATCGATTCTGAATCGCACAACGTGAGAATCGCGATTCGAATTCGAATCGATTTTTTCCCACACCCCTAATGAATACTCATGTTTTTAAATACATGAATACCGGTAATCGAGATTACAATATCAATCAAAATAATAGTGATTATTATTTTTTACATAATCATCCAGCCCTAGTACGTGCACACTGTGAATCCCTGTTCAGTGCAAAGTAAGCTTAAAAATAAAATAAAATGCTAGTATTAACCTGGATTCTACCAAAGTGTATCGAAAAGAAATGCAACGGTCCTCTGTAAAATACTGGGCCATACGGGACAATACGCCTTATGGATCGTTGTTCGTGTATGTGTGTGTTTAAGTGAAGCCCTGAAGAAAAGGAAAAAAAAATTAAATATGACCAACACTATCATAGAAGATGAACAGCAACATTTTAAAGAAGGAGCGACTTCTTTTAAATGCACTTCGCAAGAGCCAACGCCTTACTTAGTGTGTCCATGCAATAAATTAGTCCCATTTCTCAAATAGTTCGGCTCCAAAAAAGCCTCCTACAATCCATGGAAACACCTCAATCTGATCGTTTTCGGTTTTTGAAAAGTCTGACTCTAACACAGCTGCATTATGCGATTGGAAACCAGATCTCTGGACCGCCGGAAGGGACCCTTCGTATCGTGCATGTGCCAGTCTCAACACGCGGGATACAACGCTGAAGCAGATACCATTTACGGTAATAAAAACAGCAACAGTTGTCATGAAGAGGAGACTGTCATGAAGAAACGGACGTTTATTTAAGAAGGTAGCGAAATATAAAATGCCGGCTTAATTCGGACTACTGAACAAAATACGAATGCGATGAAAGATAATGAAGCAGGTAAATTAAAGACGAATAATAAAGCATACACAAACCTCTTCACGCTGCATTTGTGCAAGCCAACTAATTAACTGAAAAGATGGTCCAGAAAAATAGCAACTTTCCTTTGGATATCAGTCGGGGCACGAACGGTCATTTATTTCGTATTTAAAACTCCTTCCATCAATCCACAGAGCCTTTTGAATGAACGTCGAGACATTCAAAAGGTTTTTTTGTCCAAAAATCCCTTGGAAAAAACTCTTCCACCGCCTTTCTTTGCATCCGACTCGATACATTCTTGGTAGTAGCGTCATGTCCATAGCGCAATCCAAGATCATTTGATGCTGTCTACTATTTACCATCGGCATAGCCATTAGAGACGTACTATTTGTAATTGTGCCAATATTATTGCGGACATCAGTTAAAACAAATTGTAAGGATTCGCAAATCCTAGTACTTCAGTTATCCGCGCCCTTCAGTGTATGGGAGACACACGGCGTATGAACAATCGTCGCATTTGAGAGTGTGCAAGGACACTTGGACTTCATATGTAAGCGTGAAAATACAAAAAAAATAAGTATTTGAGAAATCAGACTAATTTAATGCATGGAAACACAGTGACTGACTGCTGCAGCTCTTATTGTGTTGTGTGTGGAAATTCTGCCCTCTGTACTCGCGGGCACTGAATGTCTATAAGACTCAACTATTCCTCCAGACTAGGAGAATAAATGTACCTACTAAATTAATTGGATTTAGATATAACATGTAGTATGTACTAAAAATAAAACCTGTACAGGCACTTTTCTTCAAATAAATTTTGATTTTGTGGACAAGTGGTAGAAAATGGATGGATGGATGTATAAAAACCTTTTGTTCCTGAAATGATCATTGAACCTGTTTTTGTGTTGGCAATATTTTACACTACCTCAAATTCAAACTGTAATGTATTTTAAATAAATGTAAGCATTTGAGTTTTTGGGTCACCACTTGCCAATCCACTGGTGAGACGCACTTATGTTACGTATAAAAGTAATTAAGGAATAAAAGGTCATTTACCATTTGAAAGTGTTGTTCAGTAACTGTTAACTTGATTACAAAAAAGTCTTACAGTGTTCAGTCCAACACTGATATTTACTACGTTACAAGCAAAATAAAGAACTTTACTCACAAACACACACTGAAACAGAACTAAAAACTGTGGCCCAAAAACCGAGGTACATACCCTACTATGGGTTAACTGCATCGTTGCACATCTTACAGAATGGACCCATTAAGCGTTATTTTAATCAAGACATACAACAAAGTTACTGCAGCGACTCTGTTAGATAAAAGTATAAAATATATGAAAACAGAATAATCAAAATCAGCATGGTATACTGTGGTAGCGTCATTATCTGGGGTTGTACAAGTGCCGCTGTCACTGGGGAAGCTACGGTACATTAGGGAAATAGAGAGGGGGATTCCAACATATACTGTGACACTGTAAGCAAACATCCAGGTTGGAAAGTGCCTTGCAGAGTGAGGAAGGTGATGACGATGGAGCAGTCAAGTATGTCTCCTCCAGACTTGAACTCAATTAAGCACCTGTGAGGCATCCTCACGTGGAAGTAAGGTGGAGGAGTGCGAGGTGTGTAACATCTCCTAGGTCCACCATGAATGTCATCATGGAGGAATGAAAGAGAATGCCGATAACAGCCTGTGCAGCATGTCAAGAGGATTAAGGTAGTGCTAAAAACAATGTTGCTCATACTAAATATTAATGTTGTTAACAATAAACAGATGCAACCGATATCCGTTTTAGGAGGTGGCCAGTTCGGCTAAGCCGGTTACAGCCCCCTCAATCGATAAGAATCAGCTGTGAATACTTAGTTAAATCGAGTGTAGAAACAAACTGGTTATTGCGCCGGAATAGAAATCAGTTGATAGTTTCTGTCTTAAAAACGACACAGTAGCCAGGGTTCTCCGTGAAAAGAGTCACTCGCTTGTTACGTTACTTATGCAACTGGAGACGAGAATAGATGTAGATATGGACCTAGTGTAGCGCGAGACTAGCAATCTGTAGACCGTTTCTCTTAAAACAATGCGAGAGTCGTGGCTGTCCGCCAAATAATTACCCACCAGATACCATCTCCGTGCTTTGCTGTCCGTCAATATTGTAACATACCAAGGAATGGAGGCTCAGACCAATTTCCAGTTTCTATCTTTATTTTACAAAATGCAATATTCTCGTACAACGGGCTCAATCTGCGTGTCTTGCTCTCTTTTCTGGCACCACTCAAACGACCTTTGAACTCCACAACACACGTCACTTCCCATCCGTGTCCGGGAAGTCCCGCCGCCCCAGTCATGCCATTGGCTCGAACCCGGAGGCGTCTGTGACGACACTGGCTTGACTCGTGGAAAATAAATATATTTGACTTGTGACACGGTTGCTTTTTTACTTTATGAAACATCTTTGGGGATACATGTTGTTTTAAAAAATTGATACTGGAAGCATGTCACAGTTATAGAATGTGCTTTTTTATACTTGAAGATTAATGTGCTTATGGATGTTCTCATTCATCAGGTAAGTGTTATTCTCATGGCATTCAGCTGATCAGTTGTCTTAGAAGACGTTTGGCCTCTCATCTGAGTAGTTTTCATCAGTTCATGCTCACAGACTTTGTTGGACAGATGTAGTCTGAGCGCTTGGTGCCATCGTCCTAACTATTTATCCTCTAACATGAGTGCATGCACTGGAAGAAAAGCTTTTGTTCCTTTTCTGTCCATCAACAAATGCCAATCATAGAATTTAATCATTAATTCACTTAATCAAATCTAAATTAATCGTTCATACACTAAATCGAATCGCATTGAATTGTTCTGTTTTATAAATAACTTGTTTTTGAATCACTTCGTAACCCATGTATCAAGAAGTGAATGGAATCGTCCGTCACAAAGAGATTTACATCCCTAATAAATATACACACCGCAAGGACACAAATCGGTCCTATCCACTGACTACTATAACGTATGTCCAAGTTTGCCTTCTATTGTATTGTCCCACGGTTGTTGAAATGTGAATTGTACTGTGGGACCTCTTGTGCCAGTGAGCTAACAAGCTGCTGTCTGGATCAAAGCAGTGCAATGTATCTCATACCTCCAATTAGCCAAGGAAAGAGGCGCAGAGCCCCCCAAAGTCTCTTGGGAAGGAAGCTGCTGGGGTCATCTGGACTGTGAAAACCTAGCATTGCCAATCACTCTGTCAGGTGTTTTGAAGTCTAGCCGGTTGGACAAGAGGAAAAGGTTGGCTAATGGATAGCAATGCCAATGGATAAAGTGTGCACAGTGGCTTACACTGGCAGTTCATTGATCAAGATGCATTTGAGCGAAGAAAAAAAGCCCATTTTAACACACTGACTATTTCAACACAACTTACAGGAATCTTGTGTTAATCAATGAGCGCTCGGTTACTGCATCCTTTGCTTACGTCTCACATTCAGTTCGGCGTCTACATCTGACATTTTGAACTATTGGTAGCCGCTGAACTTGTTCACTTTCATCAATCAGGCCAGAAACATTGCTTAGTTTTGTCCTTATTCGTACATTACCATTTGATCCTGAGGTTTTGACTTAGTGTACTAAATAGGTGAATGGTGGGAGCGAGCAGAAAAGAGAAAAGGCATTCAGGAACTCAAAGCGTGGAGATGAAGGATTAGACAGATATGGAATGACTCCCCCTACATCCCCTCCCCTCTCGCCTTAGGCGGTGTAGAAGTGAAGAGGAGGACGTGGCCATGGTTTTTAGCAAGAACATAGAGATGGTTAACTGCTGCCATGGGCAAACGTTTGGACGTAAACCTAAAGAGATGCTATCGAGCCTATTGTTAGATGCAGCCTGGAAGCATATCCTATTCTAAACTTTATCGTAATGCACCAATATTGTTTCACATTGATAACAGTTTCTGAGCCTTTGGAGTGTTTTCTTTTTGGTGTGAGTGCCAAGAATGTACCGTATTTTCCGGACCATAGGGCGCACAGGATTATAAGGCGCTTTAAAGGAGTCCTATTATTATTATTTTTCTAAATTGAAAACACTTCCTTGTGGTCTACATAACATGTAGTGGTGGTTCTTTGGTCAAAATGTTGCATAGATTGTTTTACAGATCATCTTCAAGCCGCTTTCTGACAGTCTCTTCCGGATTCGCTGTTTTGTGGGCGGTCTTATTTACATGGCTCACCTTCGACAGCGTCTTCTCCCCGTCATCTTTGTTGTAGCGGTGTAGCGTGCAAGAACGGGAGTGGAAGAAGTGTCAAAAGATGGAGCTAACTGTTTTAATGACATTCAGACTTTACTTAAATCAATAAATGAGCAGCATCTCCTCATCCGGAAACAACCACACCGGAAATGTGTCCCGTGAAAAACCGTCCGATCGGAACTCTCTAATAACTAAAGTTCCTTGGGTGAATAATGTAAACTCACTATACCGGTATGTTTTAGCGCTTTCATGGCGAGTTTACTGACAGATATAAGTAAGAACTTTACACTACTTTATATTAGAAATGGCAACAGCGGAGGATGAATGTCCCATAACAAGAAGATAGAGAAAAAGAAGAGGCTTATCGACTACGCCATCAGCGTGGACAAGTGCAATTTTTCAGTATTTACGCATATCCCAAATACAGATCAGCAGGTACCAGAAGGTAAGAAAAGTTGCTTTTCATAATATTGCGAAACAAAACACCAGATATGTCTTACCTTATACACACACCATAATAATACTCCTATGTTGAAGCACATCAAGCGGTGCGGCTTCATAGCTTACCAAAGTCGTACTAAAACATTTTGATAGATTTTTGAGCGCCGTGTGTAATGTTCTATATTCTCAATGGAACATTTAAAATGTTGGTGTTTACTTGAGACATATTGCCATCATAGTGGCAATATACACTTGTCTCTTATGTTTGACTCCCATCTACTGGTCACACTTATCATTACACCATGTACCAAATAAAATAGCTTTGAGGTCGGTAGCTCAACCAAACTTATTCCTTAGATTAGGTGCACCGGGTTATAAGGCGCACTGTCGAGTTTTGAGAAAACAAAATGATTTTAAGTGCGCCTTAGTCCGGAAAATATGGTAATCAAAAGCAAACAGCTGGAATATTAATATTGAGCAGCTCAACATTCAAATGGCCCTTGTTATTGCAGTCTTCATAATTGGCTCTGCAGCACTTTACATGGGGTTTTAATAAGAATATCCCCAACCCAAAAGGGGAAATCCTCACCTTTGTGGACTGTTTTTCTTTTCTTTTTGTTGCCTTAATTATGGTTTGAGTTACTTTGTTGCTGACCCCTCCCACTACTGTGAATGGAATGTAGTGTACAAAAAAAGACGAGCTCTGCTGGATACTGCTGTTTCTGGTGTACATATCCTATGAGTCATACGTTGACATATTGTGTGTTTTAAATGCAGGATCTATCGTGGTGGACGGCCATGAGCTTCACGAGGAGGACCTGAGGCTGATGTACACTTTCAACCAGAGCGGTGACTCAGCGGCGCAGTACGAAGCCCACTCTGACTCACAGGTGAAGTGTCTGGGTGTAATACATCTGTACAGTGTCTTGCAAACATTACTTATAAAGGATACCATTTTTCTTTTTCCTTGACAGTCAAAACATTATAAATATTATTTTAACTAATGCTATTTTCAGGTTGTTTACTGTAGTGCAGTATTCAGGAGAAAATTAAAACACTTTACCAAAAGGTATCAAGGAGTTAAATGACTTGGAAATATAGTGTTTTATTTTAATTAAGTCTTCCTCTTTAGACCGCAAACGAGTTGAAACTGAACCAACTGTTTTGCCTCCATTGCTTCAAGACCTTGTCAATCAGAAATACTTTCCACAAGGAACTCTTAAATCATTCAATTAAACCAGGGGTTCTAAACCTTTTTGACCTTGGGGTCCAACTTTTCCACTACAGAGGGCCCAGCGGCCTACTCAAATATTAACACTGAATTAGTAATCTTACTCTTAATTTTAATCGTTTTCAATATTATATGTAACTTACTTACAGTTTACATCCTTGTGAAATTATATTAAAACGTGTTAATCACAAAGATGGGGGCGGTATGGCGTAGTGGGTAGAGCGGCCGTGCCAGAAACCTGAGGGTTGCAGGTTCGCTCCCCGCCTCTTGACATCCAAATCGCTGCCGTTGTGTCCTTGGGCAGGACACTTCACCCTTGCCCCCGGTGCCGCTCACACTGGTGAATGAATGATGAATGAATGATAGGTGGTGGTCGGAGGGGCCGTAGGCGCAAACTGGCAGCCTCGCTTCCGTCAGTCTACCCCAGGGCAGTTGTGGCTACAAATTTAGCTTACCACCACCAGGTGTGAATGAATGATGGGTTCCCACTTCTCTGTGAGCGCTTTGAGTATCTAATAATAGAAAAGCGCGATATAAAATCTAATGCATTATTATTTATTTATTAAAGATTATTATTTAACACACAAACCTTATCCATTAGGAAAAGACATTAACCAATGTTCATTATACATACTTGTCCTTTAAAGCTGACTTTGGCCCCTTCTACACTAAGCCGATGAAGGTTATCCAGGGTAAATCCCACCTAACCTTATCCTTGTCCACACACACACACAACGCCACCGTTTAAGACCCCCTCACCCCTCCGTCCGCCAGCGCAACACGACCTAGTACGCATGCGTGCAAAAAAAAGGGCTCGTCATAGCACTGTGCAATCTACTAATAAAAGTTTCAATCAATCAATCAATACCTCTGACCTGGAAGTGTATCCTTAACCTGTGTTTTAATGTAGACTATTGCCACATTTCTGTTAACAGTAAACCTTGCTTGCCTCACCATCAGCAGCTGTTAGAATATTGTAGTGAATCACACCTGGGCAATCATATATGAATCATATCTTCAATGGACGTGTGAAAATAAACAATGTGATTAAGAACATTATACAAAAATCAATCTAGGGATCTAGATATCTGGTCAGGACACTGTGCTTGTAGGCTGAAATTGGCGGTCGTACTGACAGCTGCAACCACTTCATGGCTTCACAAAAGTTATGGAGTACAAAAATAGAGGTTGAGTAATCGCTTGACATAGAACACCGACAATAACTGATAGTCTGCTCTGCCAGTGCAAATGCATTTGCTGTTTTCCCTCGTCCACGGGAGCCTGCATTCTCATTGTCTCCCCTTCGACAAATGGACAAAGTTTTTCGCTAAGTATAATCACAGCTGACCTGGACATTCGAAAGTTCTCTTGCCGTTTCTCTGGCACAACACACTCGTTGACAAACATATCCCACCAGGCTGCCGTTCTTCCAGGCCTTATCCAAAACCGTCGCTCAACATTGCAATGTTGCTGTCTAAAATGTGTTGTATCCGAAATAGCTGCAATCGCGCGTTTCCTTTTTTTAAGGTATTCATGTGTGATTTCCACAAGCGTCTGTTATGAAGCTGGCTGTGGCGCGGTCTTTCTGACGTCACTTCCTGTGTGGGGCGCGGTCTTTCTGGCATAACTTCCTCTCCGAACTCAGTTTGTAAACGATCAATGAGTCCATACAAAGCTAAGAGCCGGAGATTCAAGAAATAGAAGCCTTAAACGATGGTTTTGTGTGGCCGAAACAGGGCTTAGGCTAAATAATTATTCGTTTAATGGGTTGTCCGACTTAATGTAGGCAAGGTCTTTGAAACAACCTTGCAGAGTAGTTGTATTTGTAAATTGAGACATCATTGATGTCTAATGTTGGATCAACATTGTTGGTTGGAAAATGGCCCAAATTCAATGGGCAAATCAAGATCAGAACCAGACAATAAACAATGTAAAAAAGCATGCTGTTTCAACATTGTCTGTGTTGCAGAATATTGGTTGAGATATGACCAAAATTCAATAGTCAAATCAACATCAGAACCTGAAATATGTAATCGTTTGACAGCACCAATATAACAGATATTTCCTCAATAACCATGTTAGCCACACCCCCTTGGATAGCCACACCCACCAAAAGACATGTGCATTTCATTGTCCAACTGGCGCAGCTCGAGAGGCACAATTATATCACAGAGAAACATTGATATTTGCATTTTAATGATGTGCTGTATTTGAATATTTAAATAGTCACTGTAATACACGTGGGTGAACTTTTGAAATCTTACTGACACAGTAGTCATGATGCACACATACAAGTACAAAACCACCAAGATTAAGATTGTGTCGGGCAGAGAACAAATTATAGTGTGCCCGCGTCTGACAGCCTTCTCTCACACACCACGAGTGCAATGCAGGGAATCATCTCTCAGCTAAGTGGAAACCAGGACGTCTGGCTTTCCCACAGGCCATCACTAATCAGTGCTCTACCAAGCGTATATATACACCCACACACGCACACACACACAGCGCGCAACTGCACGTTAATACCAGTTTACCGAGCTACTTTTTTAATTTGCCGCTATTCTCGCCTGCTCTTTCCTTCTCTACCTCCCATCTGTCTGCAGCGCTCTCGGCTCAGTGTTGCCTTCACCCCGGTTGCCTCTTTCCCTTCCCCTACCCTCTGCATATGCAGAGGGTAGGGGAAGGGAAAGAGGCACATTAACACCTGCCAATAACACATTAATCTTGTGTATATACACATTGTCGCCTCTTTACACAAAGATCATGAGAAATTGATGCATAAGCTCAACCTGTGCCTTGCACACTCAAACCATGGGAACCAATTGCTTCAACTTTGCGATATCCGCCCAAAAGCCTCAAAAAATTAAAAAATTGTATTTTACAGTATATATTGTACAGTGGTTTCTCAATTTTTGTTAGTAATGCTAGAAGGTTTAAAAAACATTAACTTATTTATTATACCGTTCAGAATAGGCTTGTGCTGTATTTAAGGTGAAGTCACAAGTGAAGTGGTTGTTTTTTTGGCGATACCTAATGGCCACAATCATTTATTAGGTTAAGCTTATGATGCAGAAAGTTGAATGATACGGGCACATTTGTTACTGGATACCTTTTTAATATGCTTTGCCTTGGAGACTTTGAATATTTAAGTAATATACAACTATAATTACTTGATTTGATTGCATACACTACCGTTCAAAAGTTTGGGGTCACCCAAACAATTTTGTGGAATAGCCTTCATTTCTAAGAACAAGAATAGACTGTCGAGTTTCAGATGAAAGTTCTCTTTTTCTGGCCATTTTGAGTGTTTAATTGACCCCACAAATGTGATGCTCCAGAAACTCAATCTGCTCAAAGGAAGGTCAGTTTTGTAGCTTCTGTAACAAGCTAAACTGTTTTCAGATGTGTGAACATGATTGCACAAGGGTTTTCTAATCATCAATTAGCCTTCTGAGCCAATGAGCAAACACATTGTACCATTAGAACACTTGAGTGATAGTTGCTGGAAATGGGCCTCTATACACCCATGTAGATATTGCACCAAAAACCAGACATTTGTAGCTAGAATAGTCATTTACCACATTAGCAATGTATAGAGTGTATTTCTTTAAAGTTAAGAGTAGTTTAAAGTTATCTTCATTGAAAAGTACAGTGCTTTTCCTTAAAAAATAAGGACATTTCAAAGTGACCCCAAAATTTCGAACGGCAGTGTATATTGACACATTTGGTTTTTGACTGCAATATTGTTTAATTTGGGACATTTATTACATATGTCTAGCTTGTGCGCGATTGTGTGCTTATTAGGGTTGTACGCTATACCGGTATTAGTATAGTACTGTGATACTAATGAATCATAGTCGGTACTATACCGCCTCTAAAAAGTACCGGTCCTCAGACCCCTCGTCGTTGTCACGTCGTGACATTGCTGGTTTACGAACAGACGAGCATGTTCGGCAGCGCACAATCACGGACTACTTACAAGCAGACAGTGTGTAGACAGAAAAGGGAGAACGGACGCATGTTGGCTTAAGAACTAAGGATAAAGGTGAAGTTATAACACTGAAACAACCTCAGGAAGAGGTGCTTTAAGACATGGCTAGCTAGCTAGCGGCTAACGGCCGTCTGCAGTCTGCAGTGTTTTAGCTACTTCTAAATCACTAATCCTCGCCTCCATGGCGGATCAAAGGATGTTTCTTACAAGTATCATCCCTGCAGGACGAGGAATAGCTAAACATGCTTCACACACCGTAGCTCACCGGCGCCACAATGTAAACAAACGGCATTGGTGGATCTATACCTGACATCTACTGTAATGATACCAATTACAGGAGCATATCTAGTCGATACTACTATGATTAAATCAATATTTTTTATCATCACAAAATTTTATTTCATTTTTTAAAAATTTATATTACCCTATGTTTATAAACTCAGGAAATAGGTCCCTGGACCCATGAGGACTTTGAAAATATGACCATGGTATGATCCTGTAACTACTTGGTATCTGACTGATACCCAAATTTGTGGTATCATTCAAAACTAATGTAAAGCATCCAAACAACAGAAGAATAAGTGATTATTACATTTTAACAGAACTGTAGATAGATCATAGAACATGTTAAAAGAGAAAGTAAGCAGATATTAACAGTAAATGAACAAGTAGATTAATAATTAATTTTTTACCACTTGTCCTTAATAATGTTGACAAAATAATAGAATGATAAATGACACAATATGTTACTGCATATGTCAGCAGACTAAATTAGGAGTCTTTGTTAGTTTACTTACTAATAAAAGACAAGTTGTCTTGTATGTTCACTGTTTTATTGAAGGACAAACTTGCAATAAGAAACATATGTTTAATGTACCGTAAGATTATTTGTTCAAATAAAGCCAATAATGCCATTTTTTGTGGTCCCCTTTATTTAGAAAAGTATCAAAGTACCGGAAAGTATCGAAATACATTTTGGTACCGGTACCAAAATATTGGTATCAGGACAACAATAGTGCTTAGATGTGTGTAGCTGCTAGCTTGTAGTACCCTGTAGCCTATAAGTACCATGAACCATTGAAGGACATTATGTTAATGGACTTTCCAGCTAGTATCAGAGCACTTATATTGACAATTAAATGCATGCCCAATTGTCCATATGATCCGTTTTTTTTTCTGATATCAGACTTATATCGGATTGGAACAACCTTAATTGTTTCCCATAAGAAACATTGTAAATCGAATTAATTTGTTCCAGACACCCAAAATTGTGTCGCAATCAACAATATGTATATTTATTGTCGCTCATCACCAACAATCTCTCTCTTTTGTATTCTTGTCCTGGCTGTGCTGCGTAGGTGCTTGTGCTGCTGGACGTCAGCCCCGACCAGTCCATGATGGATGAGGGCGTGGCCAGGGAGGTCATCAACCGCATTCAGAAACTACGCAAAAAGGTGGGGCGTCTTTTTTCGAGGAGCAAAACTAATTATGTTACAGACTGTCAACACTCCCCTATTGAATGTGGCTACTAGTGCTTAATGAATTACATCATGTTTCTTTATCATTACATCGATAACATTCTGCCTTCACAGGGATATTAATGCTCCGTTTTGACTGACAGTATCAGAGAGGTATTAATTTAACAGTAAAGATGTACACCGTTTATTATGAATGCAGTTTGCCTGTCTAAAGTAGCTCTGTTTTCATATTTATAATAACAAAAAACATTATTAGTCATTTAATATTATAGGAGTTTTCAAAGTGTTGCACACTGAGTCTCCCCTTAGAACAGTGCTTCTCAAATATTTTCTGGTACGCCCCCCGCCCCCGGAAGAAAAATAAAATCTTTTGTGCCCCCATACTCTCCACCGTAACTATAAATAGTATAATTTGTCTATAAAATTGTTATAACTTTACATCTGCATTACATTGCAAGTTTATTAACATAAAGGGAAACAACCCACCTGGCTTTCCTCGTCTCCCACCGTGGTTACTGTGAAGCCATGTTCTACATACGCTTCATCATATTCTGGTAAGGCAAACAAAAAGCATGTTCCCCGAGGTCAGAATGGGATGGCACTTCAAGTTCATATGTGAGTCAAGGCAGGTGGCCAAATAGTTTTGGCAATATAGTGTATCTACCCGATACTTATTGTGCACCACTGATAATAATTTATTATTTACACAAGAATTAGTTTTTGTTACAGGTTTTTATGGAAATGTCCAGTGAGTGTATATTGTAACCTGTCAAACTTCTGATAGTCAACACGATCAATCAAAAGTAAACAAACACCAAATTGGTTGCATAATTAAAGCAGAATTTCACTTTTAACTCTACAATTTCCATCCAGCATAAACTGAGTTGTTTGTTGTTTTTCCTCCTTCCTTTGATCCCCCACCGCGGCCCCTTTACTCAACTTCATTTTTACGGCTCTCATGTTAATTTGATTGGTTGCGAAATCTTTCCATTTGCGCGTCACAGTTAGACGTTTTTCTCTCCATCATAAGGCAGGATTAATGGCAGCTTAATTAGAGTCTGGCCCCTTTCAGATTCTCGCATCGGCGCTTTGAAGTGCTCTGCGGAGTAAAGACGGATTAGCCAGCAGCCTCTTGTTTTCTCAAGAAACAAACAGGGTTTTTTTTTTTTTCCGTCCGCACAGTAGTAACAACAGCAGCAGCAATAGCAGCGTTGTTGGTTGGATCCCGGCCAGGCTGCATTCCAACTCTTATTTCAAACCGCGATCAGTAAGGAATTTTCCACCGCGAGGAAGGGACTTAGTTTACAAGTGTTCTTTATATGTGGGGTAGTACTGCGCTCTACTTGTGTGCACGTACAGTAAGTATTGTTATCATCTTATGCAAGGCTGGGAAGCAGGAGGTGAACTCCTTCTTTATAAGGATCTTCTCTACTGACTGGAGTTCTCCCTGTTAACTATCCACACTCTCGCGTGCACGCACACACACAGAGAAGTGGTAGCCCCCATCAGCAAAGGGTCAGTACCTTGACTTGGCAGAAAAAGCCTATAAACCTTTCTCCATTGATTGACTGCTTCTCTGTATCCAACTGTATTCCTCTGCCCTTGAGCTGCGTGCTGCAATTGCAGTATATACAGTAGTTACTGTCATGAAATTGCACCGGCCTGCACTTGCAGAGTAGGATGAAATCAATGTTTTTCAGCATGTCATCCAATAAATAAATAGAAATCTACACTCAATGCAGTTATTGGTTCTCACAGTTTTTGTTCTTTCTAATCCTACCATCTCATGTCTTCCTCCTGTGATGTTAATCTGGGGCTGGGTGATATATCGAGTTTGTAAGATATATTGATACATTTTCAAACAAGATATGAATTAAGAAAATATCGTAATATCAATATAATTTATTTCACGTTAAAATTACCAAACGCCGCTTATTTGTTGTGTTCCTTGTTCTCCCCCGTTTCCTCTCCATGGGCTACTAAACCCCTTCCTCCTTCCAAGACGTGCTAGCACGTATAAGAACATCCATGATTGGTTGGTTGTTTACTATGATGAGTCACGATTGGCTAGGGATAAGCCAATCAGGGGCAAAATAGGGCGGGTCATCGAACCAGGAAGGGAATTAAAAAGTGCCTGCGTGCAAATGTATTTTTCTATCTGTTTGATACATTTTGTATTATTTGCACAGCTGTTATTTATTTTACGTAGAAATAAATTTTTTCTATTTTATTTATGTTATGTATTTCTGTGCTACTTAAACAGTTTATTTTCTGTGCTGTTAATACCCATCTTGACTAATTGGGTTAACAAAAGTGCCACTGACTGTTTACAGTACAGTTGTCATTCACTTAAATTTCACTGAATATCGCTCAAAAATGAATATCTTTAGATATATACTTTCACCGAAAAATATATCGAGATATATATCTAATATCGAGTTTAAGTAAAATTATATCGAGATGTACTTTTTTGTCCATATCACCCAGCCCTATGTTAATCCCATCATCCTTACCTTCCTTCTTGCAGGTAACCGCTTCCTCCGGATGTATCACAGTAGAAAACCTTTTGCTGCATTTTCTAATAAAAAAAAACAAAAAACACTTATTAAATTTATGCCCTGTTTCTCACCTAGGGCCAGTTGGTGCCATCCGACGAGATAACGGTGTACTACCGCTGTCAGCCAGAGGGGGAGTACTTGGATTCTGTAATCAAGGCCCACACAGACTTTATTCTGGCAACGACGAAAGCTCCCCTCAAGACCTTTCCAGTACCTAAGGCTGCTAGCGTCATTATCGAGGAGAAGATGCCGGTATGAGTGCAAATGTACACAATGTTACACCTCCAAAGGTGTTTAAACGATTGGCATGTGTTTTTTTTTTGGCTGTTTTATGGCGCCACCACAGAAGTATACCAAATATGGACAGGAGGGTACGTGTAATGCTAACCATATCTGAGAATACTCTTTCATTCAGTGTCATTGTATGCTTAGGGCAGGGGTCGGTAACCCAAAATGTTGAAAAGCCATATTGGACCAAAAATACAAAAACATATTCTGCCTGGAGCCGCAAAAAATTAACAGCCTTATATAAGTTTTATAATGAAGGCAACACATGATGTAAGTGTCTATATTAGCTATATTAGCCTACTATCAAAGGCTGACGCAAATCTTTGTTGACAGAAATGTTGTACTTTAATTCAACATTGTAAATCATTAGTAAAACGGAGGCTTCTCACAGGATGAGATAACTCCTGGAAACTACTGGTTTAGAATGGCCAAAGGTATAGATGTGTTGGGGCGGGGGGCGTGGTTATTTACAGCTAGAACTCACCAATCCGAGTATTTCATATATATATATATATATATATATATATATATATATATATATATATGAAATACTTGACTTTCAGTGAATTCTAGCTATATATATATATATATTTATTTATTTTATTTACATAAAAGAAATACTTGAATTTCAGTGTTCCGGTGGCTATCCATTAGATGGCAGTATTGTCCTGTTTAACTTCTCCGTTCATGATGAGTATCATTTCGGCCACCGTGTTCAATGGAGAAGTCTGTTCTACATATTTACAGGCAACATACACCTTCCCCTTCGAACTGTCCTGGATGAACTGAAATTGTTGTTTCCATTCGTTTGAATTCGTTAGGCAAGCTGTTTATATTGTGGGAAAGCGGACGTGAGAACAGGCTGTCCCCACTCAGTCTCAGGTCCGCATTGAGCTGGAGGTGGCGTGGCCTCCAGCTCCGGCTGAATACCGGGAGTTTGTCGGGAGAAAATCTCTGCCGGGCGGTTGTCGGGAGAGGCGCTGAATACCGGGATTCTCCCGCTAAAAACGGGAGGGTTGGCAAGTATGTGCTAACTGTAAATCAGGCACTATACATACAATGGAACCAACTACAATTTGGCGTTCAATCAGCAAAAGATGCCTTAAAAGTCAAAAAAATAATTTTTTCCAAATGCACCGTAGTCAAAATTAAGATACGGGAACCAAATTTAGCCCGCCACATTGTATTTATGGCCCACAAAAGCCTAAAAATAATGTCACCATTTTTTTCTCGTGTCAAATCTCATTTGAAATTGATCATACTGTAGTTTTATACATTAACATGTAGACAGACATCCCTAATATACACTGGTTAAATACAACTTTTTTTTAAAGGAAATTTTAGGCCTACTACGCTACTGTATTTTAATGTTGGTCATGATGGTGGTGCTTAGAGAACCAAGTGTTTTCTGAAGTGGTACTTGGTGAAAAAAGTCTGAGAACCACTGCCTTATGGGATAAGTTGCTTTGAAGTCAATACAACTGTGTCATTGTGTTTGACATTGCAGGTTCTACTGTGTTAGCAAAAATACACAATTGTTAGTGTGTATTGATTGACGTATGTTTCCCCTTTTTTTTCTCTTTTTCGACCATGTTTGGTGCAGCTGAAGGGCTCACACTTGGAGCTAACGATTGTAAAGGGATCTTCGGGGCCTCGAGCTCCTTTAAACGGACCGGCGTGTGCTTACGTCAACCTCAGAGTGACCGTCAAGGGCAAAGAGCAAGGTTGAAGATAAAAAGATGGAAATGCACACTGCTTGTTGATTCTGATTTTAATTTGTTTCCCATATATCCTGCTTTCTTGTTCAGCGGGTGTTGTGCTGCTGGAGAACCCCAAAGGTGATAACGGTCTGGGGTTGGACAAGCTGAAGAGCGTGTGCGGCAACATTTTTGGAACCAACAACACCATACTTAAAGTCTTTAACGACGGCAAAGGTGAACACTTTTTGTCTCAGATGTTACACTATTCCAACACAAACCGCGTTCAAATGAACGACAATGATAATGTGTTGTCAACATCTTTCCACAGAGTTGACCAAAACAACAAATCTGCAGACTCTGAGCGGCAAAACCTTGTTGACGACAGACTACGCCTCCCCCGGTCCTGACCCCAACAGCAGCGCCCCCTTGTGTCCTTACGTTAACCTGGTGCTCTGCAACGCACAGCCAGCTGGTAAGAGAACAAATTAAAAAAAGAGTCACAATTCCCACAAATATAAACCACTTTAGTGCAACCTCCTAAATCGTACAATTCGGAATTTAAGCTGTCATGCATAATGTCACACAAGACCTTTCTAAATTGTAGGCTTTGGGAGCCTTCCATTTGTACTCTGAAGTCTGCACAAAGTCGAGGAGTTCTAGGATATAGAAGCTTCTGTAATATCCATTATTAGCACTTTTGACTATTTTTTGTCGCACTAAAACATCTGTAAACGTTATATTGTAGGACATTTATATATACAAAACCCAAAACCAGTGAAGTTGGCATGTTGTGTAAATGGTAAATAAAAACAGAATACAATGATTTGCAAATTCTTCTCAACTTATATTCAATTGAAAATAGACTGCAAAGACAAGATATTTAATGTTCGAACTGGTAAACTGTTATTTTTTGCAAATATCAGCTCATTTGGAATTTGATGCCTGCACCATGTTTCAAAAAAGCTGGCATAAGTGGCAAAAAAGACTGAGAAAGTTGAGGAATGCTCATCAAACACTTATTTGGAACATCCCACAGGTGAACAGGCTATTTGGGAACAGGTGGGTGCCATGATTGGGTATAAAATCAGCTTTCATGGCATGCTGAGTCATTCACAAACAAGGATGGGGCGAGGGTCACCACTTTGTGAACAAATGTGTGTGCAAATTGTCGAACAGTTTAAGAACAACATTTCTCAACGAGCTATTGCAAGGAATTTAGGGATTTCACCATCTACGGTCCGTAATATCATCAAAAGGTCCAGAGAATCTGGAGAAATCACTGCACGTAATCACTGCACGTTGAATGCCTGTGACCTTCGATCCCTCAGGCGGTACTGTATCAAAAAGCGACATCGGTGTGTAAAGGATATCACATCATGGGCTCAGGAACACTTCAGAAAACCACTGTCAGTAACTACAGTTGGTTGCTACATCTGTAAGTGCAAGTTAAAACTCTACCATGCAAAGCGAACGTCATTTATCAACAACACCCAGAAACGTTGCCGGCTTTGCTGAGCCCGCGCTCATCTAAAATGGATTTGTCAGTGATCTGACGAGTACACATTAAAGATTGTGTGGCGCACTATGCAGCGTAAAATACGACAACAGAGAGCCCGGACTGTTGAACAACTTAAGCTGTAAATCAAGCAAGAATGGGAAAGAATTCCACCTGAAGTTTAAAAAATTGCTCTCCTCAGTTCATAAACGTTTACTGAGTGTTGTTAAAAGGAAAGGCCATGTAACACAGTGGTAACAATGCCCCTGTGACAACTTTTTTGTAATGTGTCTAAGTTAATGATTATTTGCAAAAAAATAAGTTTCTCAGTTGGAACATTAAATATCTTGTCTTTGCAGTCTATTCAATTGAATAGATAGATAAAGTACTATCTATCTATCTATCTATTCAATTGAATATAGGTTGAAAAGGATTTGCAAATCATTGTATTCTGTTTTTTTTTTACCATTTACGCAACATGCCAACTTCACTGGTTTTGGGTTTTGTAGTAATGTTTACTGTATTGTGAATCAAATTTTTTCATGTCTTTCATACGTTTTATATTGCTAGCAATGGCCTCGTTGGGTTACCTCTTCATCCACCGTATCTGAGGGTTGCAGAAAGAGTGCATATTTTTCCATAAGTTGTTTATATTTAGATGAGGCAAGCACATAAGTGGCCACCTTGATTTCCGACTTCATAACTGGAACGCTCTAAACTTGGCCATGACATCTTTCCCAGCTCCGACTTCCAATTTACGAGGTTAATGGAAAGCACCGTTTTTCTTTAGCACAAGGTGTCCTAACTTTGGGGTTTGGGTGTCAAGAAAAAACACTCAACATCAAAGCTTTGTGTTTTTCTTTTATAGTATGGCCTTTAATGTGTGTACAAGTAAAATGTAATCCATCCATCCATCCATCTTCTACCGCTTATTCCCTTCGGGGTCGCGGGGGGGCGCTGGAGCCTATCTCAGCTACAATCGGGCGGAAGGCGGGGTACACCCTGGACAAGTCGCCACCTCATCGCAGGGCCAACACAGATAGACAGACAACATTCACACTCACTCTAATGTGATTTCATTTATTTTTTATTTAAAATCTTTTATAGCCCCCACAAACAAGCCCCATCCATCCATCCATCCATCCATTTTTTTTTACTCCTAGACCCCTGCGGGGGGCTGGAGCCAGCTGCACTTTTTTTTTTTGTACACAACTCCAACTTAACTACATCAGCAGATACAATATATACAGGTACATATATGATACCAGTATTTAGTATTTAAAGAAAAAATATGGAATTAGATAAATAATAACCACTGCTAGAAACGTTATTTTTGCCGCAGCCCAATTTTCTATTTATTTAATTCATTTAATAATAAAAACAATTTTCATTGTCAGTATCCATCCATCCATCCATCTTCTTCCGCTTATCCGAGGTCGGGTCGCGGGGGCAGCAGCTTAAGCAGGGAAGCCCAGACTTCCCTCTCCCCAGCCACTTCGTCCAGCTCCTCCCGGGGGATCCCGAGGCGTTCCCAGGCCAGCCGGGAGACATAGTCTTCCCAACGTGTCCTGGGTCTTCCCCGTGGCCTCCTACCGGTCGGACGTGCCCTAACACCTCCCTAGGGAGGCGTTCGGGTGGCATCCTGACCAGATGCCCGAACCACCTCATCTGGCTCCTCTCGATGTGGAGGAGCAGCGGCTTTACTTTGAGCTCCCCCCGGATGGCAGAGCTTCTCACCCTATCTCTAAGGGAGAGCCCCGCCACCCGGCGGAGGAAACTCATTTCGGCCACTTGTACCCGTGATCTTGTCCTTTCGGTCATAACCCAAAGCTCATGACCATAGGTGAGGATGGGAACGTAGATCGACCGGTAAATTGAGAGCTTTGCCTTCCAGCTCAGCTCCTTCTTCACCACAACGGATCGATACAGCGTCCGCATTACTGAAGACGCCGCACCGATCCGCCTGTCGATCTCACGATCCACTCTTCCCTCACTCGTGAACAAGACTCCGAGGTACTTGAACTCCGCCACTTGGGGCAGGGTCTCCTCCGCAACCCGGAGATGGCACTCCACCCTTTTCCGGGCGAGAACCATGGATTCGGACTTGGAGGTGCTGATTCTCATCCCAGTCGCTTCACACTCAGCTGCGAACCGATCCAGCGAGAGCTGAAGATCCTGGCCAGATGAAGCCATCAGGACCACATCATCTGCAAAAAGCAGAGACCTAATCCTGCAGCCACCAAACCAAATCCCCTCAACGCCTTGACTGCGCCTAGAAATTCTGTCCATAAAAGTTATGAACAGAATCGGTGACAAAGGGCAGCCTTGGCGGAGTCCAACTCTCACTGGAAACGTGTCCAACTTACTGCCGGCAATGCGGACCAAACTCTGGCACTGATCATACAGGGAGCGGACCGCCACAATCAGACAGTCCGATACCCCATACTCTCTGAGCACTCCCCACAGGACTTCCTGAGGGACACGGTCGAATGCCTTCTCCATGTCCACAAAACACATGTAGACTGGTTGGGCAAACTCCCATGCACCCTCAAGGACCCTGCCGAGAGTATAGAGCTGGTCCACAGTTCCACGACCAGGACGAAAACCACACTGTTCCTCCTGAATCCGAGGTTCGACTATCCGGCGTAGCCTCCTCTCCAGCCCACCTGAATAGACCTTACCGGGAAGGCTGAGGAGTGTGATCCCACGATAGTTAGAACACACCCTCCGGTTCCCCTTCTTAAAGAGAGGAACCACCACCCCGGTCTGCCAATCCAGAGGTACCGCCCCCGATGTCCACGCGATGCTGCAGAGTCTTGTCAACCAAGACAGCCCCACAGCATCCAGAGCCTTAAGGAACTCTGGGCGGATCTCATCCACCCCCGGGGCCTTGCCACCGAGGAGCTTTTTAACTACCTCAGCAACCTCAGCCCCAGAAATAGGAGAGCCCACCACAGATTCCCCAGGCACTACTTCCTCATAGGAAGACGTGTTGGTGGGATTGAGGAGGTCTTCGAAGTATTCCCTCCACCGATCCACAACATCCGCAGAACACCATCCTCACCATACACGGTGTTGATAGTGCACTGCTTCCCCTTCCTGAGGCGGCGGATGGTGGTCCAGAATCGCTTCGAAGCCGTCCGGAAGTCGTTTTCCATGGCTTCCCCGAACTCCTCCCATGTCCGAGTTTTTGCTTCCGCGACCGCCGAAGCCGCACACCGCTTGGCCTGTCGGTACCTGTCCGCTGCCTCAGGAGTCCTATGAGCCAAAAGGTTTCACTGTCGCTCCAACATGAGCATTGAAGTCCCCCAGTAGAACGAGGTAATCACCCGGGGGAGCACTCTCAAGTACTCCCTCGAGTGAATCCAAAAAGGGTGGGTAGTCTGAGCTGCGGTTTGGCGCGTAAGAGCAAACCACAGTCAGGACCCGTTCCCCCACCCGAAGGCGGAGGGAAGCTACCCTCTCGTCCACCGGGTTGAACTCCAACATGCAGGCTCTGAGCCGGGGGGAAACAAGAATTTCCACCCCAGCCCGTCGCCTCTCACTGCCGGCAACGCCAGAGTAGAAGAGAGTCCAGCCCCTCTCGAGAGAACTGGTTCCAGAGCCCTTGCTGTGCGTCGAAGTGAGTCCGACTATGTCTAGTCGGAACTTCTCCACCTCGCGCACTAGCTCAGGCTCCTTCGCCCCCAGCGAGGTGACGTTCCACGTCCCAAGAGCTAGCTTCTGTAGCCGAGGATCGGACCGCCAAGTGCCCTGCCTTCGGCTGCCGCCCACCTCACATCGCACCCGACCTCTATGACCCCTGCTATGGGTGGTGAGCCCATTGGAGGGGGAACCCACGTTGCCTCTTCGGGCTGTGCCCGGCCGGGCCCCATGGGGACAGGCCCGGCCACCAGGCGCTCGCCATCGTGCCCCACCTCCGGGCCTGGCTCCAGAGGGGGGCCCCGGTGACCCGCGTCCGGGCGAGGGAAATCTGGGTCCATAAGTTTTATTTTTCATTGAGGTCTTCGAGCTGCTCTTTGTCTGATCCCTCACCTAGGACCAGTTTGTCTTGGGAGACCCTACCAGGGGGCATAAAGCCCCCGGACAACATAGCTCCTAGGATCATTGGGACACGCAAACTCCTCTACCACGGTAAGGTGGCAGTAATTCTCCCCAAATATGTTTTGATATATGAGGATACTCCTCAACCGAGGCGTTCATGCGGCCACACACCCTCTCCCCCCTTTTTTTTTTACTCCTCCTTGCATTGGTCGGTCGCCTGCAGTACATCTCCTTTCCTTGCCTGTCAAAACTTTACATTTTTGGCCAGGACATCCAGATTTTGTCCTTTCCTGGCGTATTCCTGGTCCCTTTGTGTGTGTTTTTGCTACTGCATTGATCGAGTCGCACGACAAGCCCCCGTCTACAATTCCCGCAGTGTGGGCTCATTAAAGGAACCCCGTGAGTTTCATGTTTTCTGATTCAATCAAATAACGTGACAGAGATGGATGAACATAAGGACAACAGAAAATATATCTTTACCAAAAATCAAAACTTTGTGTCAATATCTTGACAAATAGGAGACTTATTATGTAGTTAAAGAACAGGCCTAAGCTCACACATTCCCATTTTTTCTGTAACTTCCAGGAATAAATTATGTGCGCCAGCTTGAAAAATGTCTCAACTTTAAGCCACATAAAGGTGCCCAGCGGAGACTTAGACAAACTTTATTGATCCACAAGGGAAATTGTTCCACACAGTAGCTCAGTTACAAAGGATGGAAAGGATAACGCAGGTATAAAGTAGACTAAAAATGTACCATAGTAGCAATATAAAATGTAACATATGTAATATTTACATATTATATATACAGTATAAAATATATACTGATATATTATATCATTATATTGTAATCTATTTTCATATAATATATACAATATATAACAAATCCCAATTGCCATGTACAATATTACAGTATATGTAACAGCTGCAGCAAAAAAAAAAAAAGGAAAAGTACAGCATAAAATGGAGAGTAGATCCAGCAGAAAATATACATTATAAACAAAGAGAGGTAGCTAACATGGAAGCGGTCAGGTAATAGACAGATATCATCTATTGCTGTATGACGAGTGATTGTACAGCTGGAAGAAGGAGTTCTTGAATCGAACACTGTGGGAACGAAGCTGAAGGAGCCTGTTGGAGTATGAACTCCACTGTCTCTCAATTGTCTGGTGGAGTGGGTGGGCAGGATTGTCCATGATGGCGAGCAGTTTGTCCAGTGTCCTCCTGTCCCTCACTGACGCAAACGCCTCCAACTGCGTGCCAATAGTTTGGCCGGCTTTCCGGATCAGTTTGTCAAACCGGTTTAAGTCCCTTTTGCTTGTGCTGCTCCCCCAACAAAACACTGCAAAGTACAGGGCACTGGCCACAACAGACTGAAAAATATCTCCCATAGCTTGCTGCACACATGAAAGGACCTAAGCTTCCTCAGAAAAAAAGTCTGCTCATGCCCTTCTTGTATACAGCTTTGCTGTTTTCTTTCCAGTCCAGTCTGCTGTTCAGGTGGACTCCAAGATCAGAATCAGAAATACTTTATTACGGTAATCCCCGAGGGCAAGTTAAGATTTTCAGCACAATCCCATTCAAGATCAGACAAACATTACAGGGAGACAGAACAGGATCGCTGACGGGTCTGCCAACTTCCGGCGCCCCTTATAAAAAAGGTAAGAAACAGGTAAACGTTTGGGGGTGAGAAAAAAAAAATCAGTCTAAGCCTGGGCCCCTGGATAGAGGTCCAGACTGAGGCCAAAGAAAAAAAAAACTCAAAACCCTAGCACACATAAACATGTGTGTAAGAGGGAAACGTCAAAGAACACAAAGGACATTAAAGACATTAAAAGAGCAGAGCTGATGCAAACAGCCACTTCTACATACAGCCACAAAAGTAAAACAACAACAAAAAAAACTAAACATACACACTGTGATGGCCTCTGCAGTGTTCCATGCCATCGTCTGCTGGGGTGGGGGTAGCATGGCCAGAGACAGGAGCAGACCCAACAAAGCAACCAAGTGAGCCGACTCCACCCACTAACTCTCGGCCAGTGTCCAGTCTGCATGGATGAGCGAGGATACGTCCAAGGAGACCGAGGTGTCCGATACCTGCTCATTCAGCCAAGACACTGTGAAGCTTGTCTGTCCTGGCGCTGAGCCCTGTCTCTTCTTCCGCATCTCCTCCAGTCTCTCCAAACGGACTCTGGTGTGGCAGAGACCCAGCAGCTGGTCTTCATGGCCAAAAGGCTCCCGGTTGTACTGCCCCACAACTGCCACCTCCCGGCCCTGGATGTTGATGGGCTCTAAAGCATTGTTTTATTACATTTTTCAGGGTTCCTTACAAGCAGTATTAAAACCATTAACCGTCATAAATGTTTATAAAATTTAGTAGATGGCGATTTATTGTGTCGAGTAACCTTATAGTTTTCCAATTTTCCCAGGAGATTTCCAATATTTTAAATTGCAAATGTCGATGTTACTCTTAGACACACATAATAAAGGTGTTTGTGAAATCCCCTGATGTTTTTGGTGCTACATTAACCACAACATTAGCACTCCATAACATTATGTCGCTACTGGGCCATCCATCCATCTTCTTCCGCTTATCCGAGGTCGGGTCGCGGGGGCAGCAGCCTAAGCAGGGAAACCCAGACTTCCCTCTCCCCAGCCACTTCGTCCAGCTCTTCCCGTGGGATCCCGAGGCGTTCCCAGGCCAGCTGGGAGGCCGACGTTTCCTAAATAAATATGTTGGAGAAAAAAACTTAAAAGCTTTGTCCCGCTGTTTTTTACTGACATATTTTAATCATGTTTAGATAACTTTTACTGCAAATGAATATCGGCTCCAAATATCGATTATCGGCCTCTTTGACTGCCAATAATCAGAATCTGTATCGGCCTTTAAAAAACATATCGGTCAATCTACCGTATTTTTAGGACTATAAGTCGCAGTTTTATTCATAGTTTGGCCGGGGGTGCGACTTATACTCAAGAGCGACTTATGTGTGAAATGATTAACACATTACTGTAAAATACCAAACAATATTATTTAGCTCATTCACGTAAAACACTAGATGTATAAGATTTCATGGGATTTAGCGATTAGGAGTGACAGATTGTTTTGTAAACGTATAGCATGTTCTATATGTTATAGTTATTTGAATGACTCTTACCATAATATGTTACGTTAACATACCAGGCACGTTCTCAGTTGGTTATTTATGCGTCATATAACGTACACTTATTCAGCCTGTTGTTCACTATTCTTTATTTATTTGAAATTGCCTTTCAAATGTCTATTCTTGGTGTTGGGTTTTATCAAATACATTTCCCCCAAAAATGCGACTTATACTTGAGATCGAATTTAAAAAAGTAAATAATGGGGGTATAAATGGAAACAAAATAGAAAAATATTACAGTGCGACTTATATATGTTTTTTTCCTTCTTTATTATGCATTTTCGGCCCGTGCGACTTATACTCCGAAAAATACGGTAGTAAAGATTGCCACACCCTGGACAAAGCATGCATTGAAAAACATCCGAGCATACCTCAGTCATTTTCTCCAACATCAAAGATTTGCATGTGTGATGCTTTTTTTTTAGATTTTTCTTGCGACAATCGTTCCTAAAAGACTCGATGATGATGATGATGATGGCTGTCAATAGAAGAACGTGTGAATTGGACAACATGTCACTCTCATTCAAAGCAATCCAGCATTGTCTCAATACTTTTGTCAAAATCATCACTTGTCCTTCAAAGTAAAGGTGTGTTCTGTCCCAAATATTTTAGGATGGTGCAGTTTGACCTGAGACCAGACAATTTCAAAATTCTAACAGGTCAACCAGCACCCAAAAGCGTTGGACCTTAGGTCTTCTTCCATGCATTGCTTGGTGGTTGTTTTGCATCAAAGCGCCTCCTTCTGGTCGGCTAGATCAATGTCCTCATTTGTAGACTCATTAGTAAAGTTTGTCTGCCTCCTGCAGAGTGCCAAACAGGAGAAGTGGCTACCCTCCTGCTGGTCAACCCAGCTGGCCAAAAAGGGTTGGATTATTCGGACCTGCTGTTAGAGGTTGCCAAGGTTTTTGGCCTGCGCAGCAGACTGCTCAGACTGTACCTGGACCAGGAGCTCAGTCGAGGTAAGATACAAAGATGGTACTGTTTTGCTATCTAGTTTAGTCACTGGTTTGGAAGTTGTAAGAACTCTGGAGCGATTATTAGGTAAATTGTCATATCAGCGAATGTGATAGACTTGTCTATGATCAGGCGT
The DNA here is from genome assembly GCF_033978785.1 of Entelurus aequoreus. NCBI lineage: Eukaryota > Metazoa > Chordata > Actinopteri > Syngnathiformes > Syngnathidae > Entelurus > Entelurus aequoreus. The sequence goes on from NC_084756.1 coordinate 15,691,660, forward strand.
GTGCAACGGTACGTGACAGTCCAGGTTCAATACCTACTTCAGTTTTAAGGTCACGGTTTGTTTAAAGGGAACAAAATGCAAAACAAAAAACTGCTTACTTTTAATGATTTTTAAAATTAAGCATAAAAACTTGCAAACTACGAGACCATAGGCCTGGGGCGATAATCCATTGAGCGATAAATTAAAATAAACGTGCTAATTTTGTTGTCCTCGATCAGTTTCGTGCGTGTTCGTTGTCCTCAAAACAAGATGAAAGAGGGTTCACTCTCTGCACCGGTCTTAATACCTGGACAGGTTTGTTCCATAGTGGAACACAACAAACTTGGATGCCCTCCTAAAACATAACCACCCAACCCAGTTTTCCCAATTTGGGAAAAAATCTTACCTTGAATTGTTCAATATTTATTTAAATGTGGTTTTGTTTGACAAGACCTGATCATTCATCTTGTTTATGATATGATCTATTCATTTCCTCCACTATCTGAATTTTTTTAGTTTTCCTTGTCTTTTCTGAACACATTCCCCTCATAGGATGAACAAATATACTACAGTACTAAGACTACAGTGGTCATAAACAGTTAGCATCTACAGCAGGGGTGCCCAAAGGATATCAAACAAGGTATCCACAGGATATCAAATTTGACTAAAGAGAGGGAGTAAATGTCGTAACAAAAGTGTCTGTATGTAAACCTGTCTAAGGATTATTAGCTTTGCAGCAGAAAGCTACACCTCCGGGGCGAAGCGGCGCGTCTGGCCTTGGTACGGAGAACAATTAGCCCATGTAGAACAATCTTACCAACATTATTAAGAAAATATTCTTGTGTGCATACAACTAGTTTTTAGAGAGAGAGATGTGGCAGGCCAAAATAGATGGCCAGCCATATTAAACACACAACGATACACCAGGAAGCAGCAATCGCTTTCTAGTGACAACAAAAATTTTAGGTAGATAAAAATGATCCATTACACTCTAAAGACTATCTAAATGTAGGTCTTCTGTATCAAATTTTTTTTTTTGTTGAAAGGACTAGTTGGTACAATCCCTGGGGACTCTGCATGGCAGGGGCGTCCTCCTCCCTGAGCCAGGCTTGCACCTGACCGCATACCTAAGTGAGGCTAGGTGACACTGCTGGGAGGCTTTTCCACCATTGGGACACATCTTCAGTTGTGTGCCCCAGCGTCACGGGGTGTTTCGGCCCGGCTTACCACAAGACACCCTCTGCTGAGGAAGGGCCCACCCCAGGGTGATCAAATCCCTGGGTGTGTGTGTCCCATTAGGTGTTAGCCTTAGCAGCCCAGCTGGTGTCACTCCTCCTCAACCACAACCAATGGCTCGTCCTCTCTGCTGTGTTGGCCAGCTCTTTAATGGCCTGTCTGTGAGCCTGCCCCCTGACTCCAACCTCCCTAAGGAGCTTTGCTGTTGTGCTAGCTACAAAGCCCCTACAGCCCACCTCCACTGGGCACACCCTTACCCTCCAGCCTCTGTCCTGTGCCTCAGCTGCAAGGTTGGAGTACCGCAGCTTCTTGCGTTCATATGCTTCTTCGATGGCATCCTCCCACGGAACTGTCAGTTCAATGATATAGACAATATGGGAGGTTTCAGACCATAGGACGAGGTCTGGACGCAGGGTGGTCGTTGCGATCGCCGGGGGGAAAATTAGCCTCTGATCTAAGTCGACTCGCATCTGCCAGTCCCTGGCTGCATTCAACGGGCTTAGATCAGGATTTGAAGGTCCTGTCTTCAGCTTTTCCCCCTCCCGAACAAACGCTGGTAGGTGTCGGCACACATCCTGGTTGTTGATGGGTTGGGCGTTGATGGATATCCTCCTGCACTCAAGTTTGTCAGCTAGACATCTGAGGACCTGGTTATGTCTCCACGTATATCTGCCTTGAGTGAGGCTGGTTCTACAGCCAACCATTATGTGCTTGAGTGTTGCTGGGGTTGTACACAGGGGACAGGATGGGTCCTTTCCAAACCATTGTTGCAGGTTTATGGGAGATGGTAGCGCATCATATGTTGCTCGAACAATGAAACTCAGCCTGTTGGATTCCATGCCCCAAAGTTCGCTCCATGTGAGTTTTTTCCTTTCAACACCCTCCCACCTTGTCCAGCGGCCCTGTTTGGCTTGTGTTGCAGCTTTGGAACGTCTGGCTGTTTCCTCCTGACGACGCACTTCCTCTACAACCATAGTTCGACGTTCGGTTGCAGATGCCTTTTGCCAGAGAGGAGTTACGGTTCCAAGGCCAAAGCCTCCTCTGCCTTGTTGGACGTGGCCCACTACGTCACGATGGAGCAAAGCTGATTTGGCCTGTAGCACAGCTGTGACTGGGGTCCACTTCCGCCCTGTAACGAGGCAAGGAGCGGCGGCTCTCACTACAGGGTCCCGGGAGTCAGTGAGGGACATCTCCAGCCTCACCTTGGCACATTTGAACTCTTCGACCAGGCTAGAAATTGGCAGCGACAGGGCTCCGTCGCTGTAGAGTCCAACGCTGCTGAAGCACTTTGGAAGTCCGAGCCACTTCCTTACATGCGAGTTCACTAGCCTTTCCAAGCGAGTAGCATGGCTTATTGAGACCTCGTACATAGTTAACGGCCACCGGAGTCTGGGTAGCAACCCAAACTGGAGGCACCAGAGCTTCAGTTTCCCTGGTAGTGCAGTGCTATTAATCTGCCTGAGGCCGTTAGCCGTGTCCTGCCGCAGTTGTTCAAGTTGCTGGGTGTCTCTGAGATCTGCATTATACCATCTTCCGAGGCTCTTGATGGGCTTCTCTAGGAGTGTTGGAATTGGTTCCTCGCTGATGTGGAACCGCTCACCTGTTAGTTGGCCTTTTATGATGGAGATGCTGCGTGACTTGCTTGGCTTGAAGTCCATCCGTGCCCATTGAATGTTTTCCTGAAGTTTCTGCAGCAAGCGTCTGGTGCATGGTTTTGTTGTTGTAATGACGGTCATGTCATCCATAAAGGCTCTAATTGGCGGAAGACGTAGGCCACTCTTGGTCCTCTCACCTCCCACTACCCACTGGGATGCCCGTATGACCAACTCCATTGCCATGACGAATGCCAGAGGGGAAACTGTGCAGCCCGCCATAATGCCAATTTCCAGATGCTGCCAGGAGGTGGTGTTTCCCTCAACTGTTACGCAGAACTGGAGATCCTGAAAGTAACTCTTGACCAGTTCAGTGACTTGGTTAGGTACACCAAAGAAATTGAAGGCCGTCCACAAGATCTTATGAGGGACTGACCCAAAGGCGTTGGCAAGGTCTAAGAATACCACATGTAGGTCTCTCTGTTCTTTTTTTGCAGTTTGTATCTGGTGCCAGATTATATTGGCATGTTCCAAGCATCCTGAGAAACCCTGGATCCCAGCTTTCTGCACCGATGTATCAATAAAGCTGTTTCTTTGCAGGAACGTAGAGAGTCTCTGGGCAAGGACACTGAAGAAAATCTTCCCCTCTACATTCAGCAAGCTGATCTGGCGAAACTGGCCAATGGATGACGAGTCCTTCTCTTTGGGGATCAGGATGCCTCCTGCTCTTCGCCAAGCTTTCGGTATCACTCCCTTCTGCCATGCTACCTTCATCAGCTTCCAAAGGTATCTTAAGACTCTGGGGGTGTTCTTATAAAGCCTATACGGGATACCATTGGGCCCGGGTGATGATGCTGATCTTGCCTGCTTCACGGTCTTCTCCACCTCGCTCCATGTGGGAGATCTTATGTCCATTTGGTGTTCAGGTGCATGAATTGGTGGCATGTCGGGCGGGACAGTTACTGGCTCATGCCTCTGGCCGTCGGTGTAGGTCTTCCTCAGGTGCTCCTCCAGGTCTTTTATGGGCACTTTGAGGCTCCCACTCTTCTCTTGCTCAAAAAGACCTTTGACAAAACTGTAGGGATTGCTATAGAAGAGGGTTCTTGTCCGTTCTTTCCTCTTGCGTTGTCGTCTGAGGTGCTCTGCTCTTCGCAGCTTTGTCAGTCGTTGCTTTATTTCAGCCTGCAGAACTTCAATCCCCCCTCTTTCTATTTCGGTTGCCTTTCTCCATTGCTTCCTCAATTGTCTTCTTTCTTTCACCAAGCTGTCAATTTCACGCTGCCTTCTGGACTTTGGTTGGTTCGAGGAGGGAGGGCCTTTTTGCTGCCTTTGAGCCTTGCTCTTTACCCCAAATCTTTCGGCACCATAGCTGTAGATGGTGGCTCCCATGTTGTCCAGTTTTCTTTCAACAGGACCCTTCTGTTGTTCTAGAAGGAGGACCAAGTCTGAGTCAACGGTCTCCCACTCTCTCTTCTGGTTGGACTTGGGCCACAGGATCTGGGCTTTCCTTCCTTCCATCTTCCTTTCTGTTGCAGGCAGAGGTTGGCTGGGCTCAATGTTGGAGACTGCAGCTGGCTGCTGCAGGACTGGTGCTGGCTGGTTGGGCTCCGATCTGGAGGCTGCTGCTGGCTGTGGCTGGTTAGGCTCCAGGCTGGAAAATGCTAGAGGGTCTATGCGACGTGGAGCTTCTTTCGAGGTACTGATACCCTGAGGACTGTGGGGGTTCTCCTGCCTCCGGGCTTCACTCGACTGATTTGGCCTACTTCTTAAGAAGTACTGGTCAATGCGAGACACTTCGTTGAGCTTGCTGAGGCATTTCCTCTTGCCTTGATGGATTTTAAGGCCCTTCGCTGTTGTTATTTTTGACCAGCCACAAATGCAGCTCTGCAGCGTTTGTCCTGTTGGCGGACCATTAGTTGTGCTGGTCGTTCTGTTCGTTGTCTGTTCCGTTCCGTGGTCTGTCACTGTGAGATCCGTCCGTAATGGGTCATCTTCCGCCCCCGCAGACCCAAGGGGTATTTTCTTCTTTGGCTTTTCCGTAGCAATGATGGGTGGAACCAGGAACGCTATGCAGCGCTGGGTCCTGCCGGTAGAGTTGCTAACCCACACCAGCCCCGTTGGGGTCTATTCCCTCCAGTCAGCAGTCTTTCCAGGCCGTCATCTGGTCTTTCCCTGATTGTCAGTTGCTCTTTCGCAGCGGTCACTGGATCTTCTCCAGACTTCATAATTTGTTGAAAGGACTAGTTGGTACAATCCCTGGGGACTCTGCATGGCAGGGGCGTCCTCCTCCCTGAGCCAGGCTTGCACCTGACCGCATACCTAAGTGAGGCTAGGTGACACTGCTGGGAGGCTTTTCCACCATTGGGACACATCTTCAGTTGTGTGCCCCAGCGTATCAAATATCAAAATATGATATTTAACAAAAGTGGAGACATTCTATGTGGAAAAATGTATGCTCAGCAGCAGCCATGGGCACCCCCATGTAGTCAAATGGTACTATCTTATGCCTATAATATTTACAAGATGCTAAAATACATTTCCAAGACGCTAAAACAGCCAGATAAACACGGCAAGGATTGAATAGTTCAGTGAGGTCCTTGGGTTTGTGTCAGCTTTAGCTCTGGCATAGCGACAAACTTGACGTCGTTAACAAAGTTTCCGTAGTTGAATGGGCATAAGAATCATTAGTTTCCACAAGGGAGCAGTGAGGGGAGCCTCCTGCCCGAACGAACTGACAGGCGGCTCGTCCCAGCTTCAGTCCACCGGAGATGTTTGGTGGCACGACAAGCTTTGTGTTCGACGACTGTTGTCTTGGGAGGAAGGAAGGGGGTTCAATGTCAGCCAATTCGACTGCACGCTTGATAGTCGAATCAGATTCTGGCGAATTGAATGATTTTGTTCCCATACTGTACCCAAAATGAACCAAACAGTGACCTAAAACCGAGGTACGTAGCGAACAGTATTGTTAAAGTACAGCCTATTTACCAAGTGGTGTGGCGTGGCTCCGATAAGAGCGGCCGACCATTAACTTGAGGGTTCCTAGTTCGAATCCAGGTTCCGCCTTCCACGTCACTGCTTTTGGGCAAGACACTTCACCAACCTGGCTCCCCGTGCGCTCCCCCGCACTGGTGTAAATGTGGCTTAAATGTAGATAATGGGTCTCTCAATGTACAGCACTTTGAGTCACTAGAGAAAAGGCACTATATAAATATAAATCACTTCACTACCAAATGTACCGACTGAAAAAGGAACACATGTACCGTATTTTCGGGACTATAAGGCGCACTTAAAATCCTTTTTTTTTTATTTTCAAAACTCGACAGTGCGCTTTATAATCCGGTGCGCCTAATGTAAAAAATAAGTTTGGTTGAGTTTACCCACCTCGAAGTTATATTATTTGGTACAAGGTGTAGTGGTAAGTGTGACCAGTAGATGGCAGTCAAACATAAGAGATACATGTAGAGTGCACTATGATGGCAATATGTCTCAAGTAAACAACACCAACATTTTAAATGTTCCATTGAAAATATAGAACATTACACACGGCGCTCAAAAATCTATCAAAATGTTTTAGTACGACTTTGGTAAGCTATGTAGCAGCACCGCTTGATGAATTGTCGGTGCATTAAACATAGGAGTATTATTATGGTGTGTGTATAAGGTAAGACATTATCTGGCGTTTTGTTTCGCAATATTATGCAAAAGCAACTTTTCTTACCTTCTGGTACCTGCTGATCTGTATTTGGGATTTGTATAAATCCCAAGAAATTGCGCACGTCCGCCTTTGTAGTCCGTGGCGACGCCGTGGTCGATAAGCTTCTTCTTTTTCTTTATCTTCTTGTTATGTGACATTCATCCTCTGCTGTTACAATTTCTAATATAAAGTAATGTAAAGTTCGTAGTTATATCTGTCAGTAAACTCGCCATGAAAGCGCTAAAACATACCTGTGTAGTGAGTTAATCACCCAAGGAACTTTAGTTATTAGAGTTCCGGTCGGATGGTTTTTCACGGGACACATTTCCTGTGTTGTTGTTTCCGGATGAGGAGATGCTGCTCCGTTATTGATTGAAGTAAATTCTGAATGTCATTAAAACAGTTAGCTCCATCTTTTGACACTTCTTCCACTCCCGTCCTTGCACGCTACACCGCTACAACAAAGATGATGGGGAGAAGACGCTGTCGAAGGTGAGCCACGTAAATTAGACCGCCTACAAAACGGCGCATCCTGAAGTGACTTGTCAGAAAGCGTCGTGAAGATGATCTGTAAAACATCATCTATGCAACATTTTGACCAAAGAACCACCATTACATGTTATGTAGACCACAAGGAAGTGTTTTACATTTAGAAAAAAATAATAATAATATAACTAATTTAATGTGCCCTTATATATGAAAACGGATCAAAAATAGACCATTCATCGGCAGTAAGCCTTATAAGCCGGTGCGCTCTATGGTCCGGAAAATACGGTACTGTTACAGCCCTACTTGGTATGATCACCTTCTTTTATGGATCTTTTTTTATCGTAACACTTTTCTGCTGACTCACACTCACACAGTGAAGACTATTAACCAAGCCACTTGTCATCTTTTTTCTTTCAGAGGTGCCGGCAGATTCGGCAGTAAAATCTCTGGACACCAAAACTCTCTTTGTGCGAGTTCTTCCCACTACGGCGGAATCCTAGAACTCCCCCCCCATGAGTTTCTCATGCACATTCTTAATGGCTACCACGCAGGTTTTAAATCCACTTGACATTTTGAAGACTCTCAAAAGGGTTCATTGTCTTCTTGTTCATGTACTGTACGTTCACATTTTCTTCAAGTCAGACATTATTTTCCATGAAATGGTAAAAAATATATCCATTGTACCAAAAATATTGTCTGAATTG
>NC_084756.1:15704353-15739353 GCF_033978785.1 Entelurus aequoreus
TTTTTTTTAGTTGTGGAAGTCTTTCAGCAGTTGTGTAACATTGTTTTGCCCACTGGAGCTGTGCCTCGTAGCAGAAAAACGGCAGCGACAAGCCGATATGGGTGGAGCCAAAAACTGTACGCTAGAGTATTGTTACCTAAGAGCAGGGGTCACCAACGCGGCGCCCGCGGGCACCAGGTCGCCCGTAAGGACCAGATGAGTCGCCCGCTGGCCTGTTCTAAAAATAGCTCAAATAGCAGCACTCTCGTCAGCTGATGCGCGAGCGTGTAACTGCGGCTGCTTGGCAACCAGCCAAACCCCACTTAATAAAATTATATTTTATTTTAGAGCACATCCACATCCCTATTCACCTAGGCAACCCCAGGAAATGTATATAATTCGGCATTATCAGTTTACGTTCACGCGCAGGTATAACGCGGCGCGCTCCCGTCTCGTCTGCTGGTGCGCGAGCCCGGTAATTAGACAGCTGTTGTCAAATAAAGGAGGACAAAAGACGCCAGCGCAGAGTGGAAAAAGGTTTGGTTCATTACAGATAACACAGAGTTGTGCCAAAAGTGTACTATAACCAAAAGCTGAACAGACAGCCGGTAAGATTGCACTTTATTTCTCTTTGTGGGTGTGGCGCACCTGTTGCGCTGGTGAGATGGGGGGGGGGGGGGGGGGGGTGCATGTAGCGTGCTTAGTCTGGAGGCTAAATACACACTGTGTTTTGTGTAACTGTTGTTTGGTAAGGAAGTGTTGATATTCTTTGCTTAGTTTGATAAATGTTGGAGCAGTTTGCTTCATCAGGAGGGTGAAGTCACTCAACTTAAAGTGTTGGATTTAACTGTGTTGGATCATTGGCTGCTAGTGAGGGCATAGAAAAGGGGTATTTTTCTACCAGCAGACAGCGTTTAAGATTGAGTGTTTCACTGCTAAATTAATAATATATTTATATTGGATATGGATTTTAAATATGTATCTAAAATAGGTGGTTAATTGGTTAGGTATTTATGTATTTGCATATTGGGTTTTCTGCTGCATTTATCTATTGTGTTTCTGGTGTTAAATGTATTTTATATGTATCTTGGTGCATTTATGTTGACACAATTTATTTAAAATCTGAATTAACTTAAAGGGAAAATATTAATCCATTTTCTTGCACTTGTTTAATTGTTAAGTGTTTGATAGCCTGATTAATAATTGTAAATTATGGGATTGATAATTGATAGATTTTTTACAGCATGTTAATCTTGTGGTGTTTTGTCCTTAAAGGTTTTTCACCTACTAAAGAAGCTAAAGGCTACTAAAGACAGCTAATGACAGCTAAAGAAACTAAAGTCTACTAACACTGCTAAAGACTGCTAAAAAGACTAAAGAAGAAAAAAGAAGCTGTTTCTTCGTTGGAAAAACTTGCAAACTAAAGGAAAATAAAAGGAAAAAAGTAACTACGGTCTGGTCTTTTGAGTGAAATCCAGAAGCCACATTCAGCATTGGTACATCCCTTCAAGTGTGGGATAAGCACAGTGAAAAAAGCAAAACACTTGACAAGCACTTACCAGTGAGCTGCCTCTATTTTTTAAATGTTATTTATTTACTAGCAAGCTGGTCTCGCTTTGCTCGACATTTTTAATTCTAAGAGAGACAAAACTCCAAAAAAAATTAAAAATCCAAGAAAATATTTTAAAGACTTGGTCTTCACTAACTGACAAAGAAACAGATAACAGATTTGGTGTCCAGTTCAAAGTGTGACATGATTTATTTAAAAATTTGAGAGTTGACTTTTGTATTTTACATGAGTTATTATTCGTACAAACATGGTGCAAAGTAATTCATGATTTGTTCAAAAATGTTAGTGGCTAGCTAGTTAAAATGGGATATTGTGATTTCACAAGACTGTCTTAAAAGTGATCATTTGAAAATGTTCAATTTGAAAAATGTGCACTTAGAGAAAATATAAAAATAAAGTGTTGCATATTGATATTTATCTGTTTCTATATACAGTATATTTGTGAGAAATCATTAAGATGATCAGTGTTTCCACAAAGATAAATATCATTAATTATCAATAATAACATAGAGTTAAAGGTAAATTGAGCAAATTGGCTATTTCTGGCAATTTATTTAAGTGTGTATCAAACTGGTAGCCCTTCGCATTAATCAGTACCCAAGAAGTAGCTCTTGGTTTCGAAAAGGTTGGTGACCCCTGATATAAATGTTCTGTTTCCCAGTTTGTATGCAAACTTTGGAAGGTTGTGCTGCCATGTCGCTTTTTTACAGTGAAGTGCCGAGTGCGGTCATGTGACTGTCAGCCGCCGTTTGATTGGTAAGATGGAGTCATGTGACAGTGCCCGCAAGAAGGTCTCTTTTTTTGCAAGCAGTAATCAATAGTTAACTCATGTGATTAATCACAAAAATGTCACATTAATCCTGTATCAACATAGATTTAAAAAAATAATAATTTATGACGTTAACAAAATTACCATCGGGTCAAAATATTAGGGTATTTTTTTAAAGTTAGTATACATTATGCCAGCACATAAATTACTGTGATTAATCATGATCAAACAATTCAAAAGTATGATTAATCTGATTAAATAAATTAAAAAAATAATCATTTAACAGCACTAAAAAATGTAGACATTGGAATTAAGCTCAATGTAACAGTAATAGCAGCGTTGGTTTTTCCCCCAAAATATGTTCCATTAAAACTACTCTTGACAAGTACCTTTTATCCACAAAGTTACTTAACCCTCAGAGTATACTAGGGACTGTTTTTGAGGTAAAATTGTGCTCTATTTTGGCCACAACTTTGCTTGTGTTAATCAGAATGGAATCACTTTAGAATGTTCCCAAAGAAGTGGGGGCGTGTTGCCAGAGGTGGGTAATAACATGCTACATTTACCTAACCCCCTGGGGAATACTTAATTTGATAGCAATAGGGTAGTTAAAGGATGAAAAAGTCAACGGGGAGACAAGAGTGTATACAAATACTAAGTATAAATTATTTTTTAAGCAAAAAAAACAAAAACAATGCTTCAAAATAAGTTTTATTACTATGTACACTATATTGCCAAAAGTATTTGGACACCTGCCCTGACTCACATATGAACTTGAAGTGCCATCCCATTCCTAACCCATAGGGTTCAATATGTCGTCGGTCCACCTGCAGCTATTACAGCTTCAACTCTTCTGGGAAGGCTGTCCACAAGGTTGCCGAGTGTGTTTATAGGAATTTCCCACCATTCTTCCAAAAGCACATTGGTGAGGTCACACACTGATGTTGGTTGAGAAGGCCTGGCTCTGTCTCTGTTCTAATTCATCCCAAAGGTGTTCTATCGGGTTTAAGGTCAGGACTCTGTGCAGGCCAGTCAAGTTCATCCACACCAGACTCTGTCATCCATGTCTTTATGGACCTTGCTTTGTGCACTGGTGCACAGTTATGTTGGAAGAGGAAGGGGCCCGCTCCAAACTGTGCCCACAAGGTTGGGAGCATGGAATTGTCCAAAATGTTTTGGTATCCTGGAGCATTCAAAGTTCCTTTCACTGGAACTAAGGGGCCAAGCCCAACTCCTAAAAAACAACCCCACACCATAATTCCTCCACCAAATTTCAAATTCGGCACAATGCAGTCCAAAAGGTACTGTTCTCCTGGCAACCTCCAAACCCAGACTCGTCCATCAGATTGCCAGATGGAAAAGCGTGATTCATCACTCCAGAGAAGGCGTCTCCACTGCTCTAGAGTCCAGTGGTGACGTGCTTTACACCACTGCATCCCATGCTTTGCATTGGACTTGGTGATGTATGGCTTAGATGCAGCTGTTTGGCCATGAAAACCCATTCCATGAAGCTCTCTGCCTACTGTACGTGGGCTAATTGGAAGGTCACATGAAGTTTGGAGCTCTGTAGCAACTGACTTTGCAGAAAGTCGGCGACCTCTTTGCATTATGCGCTTCAGCATCCGCTGACCCCTCTCTGTCAGTTTACGTGGCCTACCACTTGGGGGCTGAGTTGCTGTTGTTCCCAAACGCTTCCATTTTCTTATAATAAAGCCGACAGTTGACTTTGGAATATTTCGGAGCGAGGAAATTTCACGAGTGGATTTGTTGCACAGGTGGCATCCTATGACAGTTCCACGCTGGAAATCACTGAGAGCGGCCCATTCTTTCACAAATGTTTGTAGAAACAGTCTCCATGCCTAAGTGCTTGATTTTATACACCTGTGGCCGGGTCTAGTGATTAAGACACCTGATTCTGATCATTTGGATGGTTGGCCAAATACTTTTGGCAATATAGTGTATATTTGCATGATTCGTCGCTATAGTTAGTCGTTTAAGATATGACAAAATGCCCTAAAAGTGCATCGTGTAATCGTACAACTTCATATTATGATACTGCATTTGTGTTGTACTGTAATATTTCTGTTTTTGTCTTTAAGCCTTTTTATGCATTTAGTCTCACAATATACGAAAATGGCCGCTACTACCGCCGTTCTCCCTTTTATTCAGTGTTGCAGCATTTATTTAGGCTTAACATTCTTGCCACGAGTACGACTTTGAGGTGCAGCAGCGACCTTCTGAGGAGGTGACCTAAGTTCCCCCGTGCAGTCACACAAGCTAGTGCCAGTTGTATTGATTTTTGAATACAGTAAAACACAGTAGCAGTCAAAAGTAAACAGGCATTTTCTCATGTATTCAAGAAGGTGTGTCCAAACTTTGACCCCTATTGTTTGTGTCACCCTTGTTAGCAATACATCACTTTGTTCTCACTGTTGGGGGCGAGTGTGTGTGTGTGTGTGTTTGTGTGTGTGTGTGTGTTTGAAGGTTTTGGGGGTGCGGTCTATTTAGAGCTCAGCCTGTGGGAGATGTCTCAGTCCAAGGAGAGGGGCAGGAGGGCGTGGGAAGACCTCAAAGTTGCCTCCTGTGTCACTTTGTGTGCGCATGAGCATGCAATATTCCTTTTTTTTTTTTTTTTTTTCACTGTCAGGCACAAACCGTAAGGAAACATTTTTAGTAGATTATCCCTACTTAGTTAAATATCCCTGGTAAAATAACTGAAGTCGTTTTGGGGGTTCACATTTACAGAAAGCTAAGGACCAGTGGGGGTGAAATTCTTCCTAAACTATTCGTTTTTGTTTTTTGTATATTCCCGGGCAATTATTTTGACTCGGGCAGGGGGCAAGTTTAGAGACAAAAATGTGTCTGGGGGCTGGTATATCTGATTTTTAGGAACAATAATACAAAACTTTACAATAATGTCTGATTGAATGCTAAAAAAGTTATGACAGACCACCTTAAAAAACGGAATGTAATTTTACATTTTTTTTTACTGAATGAGACACCCAGAATGTACATGAAAATAAAGAATGTGGGCTTTACGATATTAACTATGAACGACATACTTGCCAACCTTGAGACCTCCGAATTCGGGAGATTGGGGGCGGGGTTAAGGGGGGAGGAGTATATTTATAGCTAGAATTCACTGAAATTCAAGTATTTCTTATATATATGTATATAAATATAAGAAATACTTGAATTTCAGTGTTCATTAATTTACACACATAACACTCCTCTACTCATTGTTGTATTTGAAAGTGCAATGCTTTGCAGCCAGTAGCACAGCCTTTGAAGGAGCATAGGTATGGGCAGCATCTGTGAAATTTAATTTGCAGGAAAGGAGTGAGTTTAGGGTTGAATTGTCTTATCCTCGTTCTATTCTCTGTCACTCGTCGTCACCATGACTGTCTCTTCTTTGTTCTTCTTCGTTTTTCTGCTTCATCTCCTTCTTGTTGTGTGTGCAGTTGTGCACTCTCCAAAAGCCGTAGATGTTATGACGTGACTGGGCCGGCACGCTGTTTATATGGAGGAAAAGCGGACGTGACGACAGGCTGTCCTCACTCAGGTCCGCACGGACCTGGAGGGGGCGTGCCTGTTGTCCGGCTGGAAATCGGGAGAAATTCGGGAGGATGGTTGTCCCGGGAGATTTTCGGGAGAAATACTGGAATTCGGGAGTCTCCCGGAAAATTTGGGAGGGTTGGCATGTATGATGAACGATAAAACACTGAATATTGACAACATATGAACGTCATACCCCTTCTCGATCGACATATTTTACACAACAAAAATGCAACAAACACAGCGAAATATTAAGATTAAAGATTAAAGTACCAATGATTGTCACACACACACTAGATGTGGTGAAATCTGTCCTCTGCATTTGTCCCATCCCCTTGGGGAGCAGTGGGCAGCAGCGGCGCCGCGCCCGGGAATCATTTTTGGTGAATTAACCCCCAACTCCAACCCTTTGTTGCTGAGTGCCAAGCAGGGAGGTTATGGGTCCCATTTTTATAGTCTTTGGTATGACTCTGCTGGGATTTGAACTCCAACCTACCGATCTCAGGGCGGACAGAACGCGAAGGGTAAAAACCCCACCTACAATCTGATATATATGATATATCACTAAGATTTAGAACTTTTTTTTAAAAATTCTCCTTCCGCGTCTGTGCCTGTCACCCACATTTCAGGCTCCAGAAACACTCTGTGGAAACGCTCCCCACCCACACTGCTTGGTGCCTCGTCTGAGCTGCTGTGACTAAAATTACCATAGTAACTAATTAGATGACCATAGTAACTAGTAAATCATGCAAAAGTGCAGATTTCAACCATTGAAATACTTTGTATAGTTCAAGACTTACGGTCATTTGAAAACATCACTGCACATCATAATGGCAGCTACACTTTCCATCTTAAAGATTTACAACAATTATTTGGGAATGTCCAGCGGGCCAGATTGAATAACTCAACCGGCCTTAATTTGCCCAGATCTGATCAAAAGCAGACATTTAATTTTGGTCTATATGTTTTGACTTAGTTACAGAAACACGCTGCTGTCTTTAAACACCAACTGCAAAAAACTAGTCGAAGATCATCTCTATGACACCATTTTAAGAATCTGCTGCAAAAATTAGTCTCTCACAAGTTTTTTTGAAGTCAACTCGCGGGGCCACAAGTTGATCTTCCCGAATGATTATAAAAAAAGAGAGGACCTAAAATGGAACCTTGAGGAACACCACTAGTGTAACTAGAGAAGCTAAACTAATGAAGTAAAGAAGCGACATTAACACATTGGTTACATAAATGACCTTACGTAAAAAATGCGTAAATGCCGAACAGGAGAGGACTTAAAAGGGTGTCTTGAGGAACACCCCGGAGCAAAAATGTTCGTCCCATAAGTTTTGAAATGAACTCAGGGGGGCGCTATGGTGTCATTCTCAGGCCGCCTATAAAGTAGTTCTGGCCTACAGGTACACTTTGTACCGTTCAGTTTTTTTACAATTATTCTCTATTTTGGCTGTGTTGCATGAATATGGGGCAGCACGGTACAACAGGGGTTAGTGCATGTGCCTCAAAATAAGAAAATCCTGGGTCCGATCCCCGGGCTCTGGGTCTTTCTTTGTGGAGTTTGCATGTTCTCCCTGTGACTGCGTGGGTTCCTCCCACCTCCAAAGACATGCACCTGGGTATAGGTTGATTGGTAACACTAAATTGGCCCTGCGATTAGATAGGCTCCAGCACCCCCCGCAACTCCGAAAGGGACAAGCGGTAGAAAATGGATGGATGAATGAATATAAGTTCAATTTGTCAAAGGATATTAGCTTTTTGAAAATGTTACAATTGCCACTCTGTTCCTTAAATGATCCTAAAATGGCAAAGCTACTCGAAAAGTGACATTTGTCACCAACAATGTCCAGTTGAAAACCATCGAAAATGCCACTTTAGATACCACATTTAGCTTAAAGGGGTCATATTATGATCATTTTTCCCACATTTAAAACATTCTACATCAATCAGTCAATCACAATGTATTTATGTAGCCCTTAATCATAACATTTGCCTCAAAGATCTTCAGAAACCACCACGACATCCTATGATCAGGTCAACTGGTCTAAACAGGATCCATCATTTCATTTCATTTTTATTTATCTCCTTCATTCATGTGCATTTTTGATAAATAGACAAACTTTAGCAACTAAACACATATTTACACACCTATGCTTGAGAAGGAACAGGATGAAGAAAACCTTATATTTCCTGCAACCTTCAACATAATAAGTAGTCTTACTTAATGGACAGCCCAGATTCACAAGCATACAAACCAAAAAAAAATACGTTGAAATATAATGAAAAAAAAAAAAAAAAACAAGTGCAAAAACTTCATGAAGTACAAACCGAACAAAAAAAGCAATATACATCTCACAGGATGATACAAAACCAGACAAAAAATAAGTAAAATAATAAATATAAAGCAAAATGTAGACCCTTACGGCATATGATCTTATTGTTCTGTCTTTATATATTTTTTTTAATTGGAATATATTTCTACGATCTTTTATCTCATTGTAAAGAGAATTCCATAGTTTAACCCCCACCGCTGATATGCACATTTATTTTAAAGTTGTCCTTGAATACTGATGTTGGAAATTACCTTTTCTTCTATGCTCTTCATTCTCAGAAGTGATGACAAACATTTTTTGTAAATTTGCTGGTAATACTTTACTTTCAGCCTTAAACATAACACATAATGTCTGTAACTTTTCTAGCTCCTGTATTTTCAATTAACCAGAATTAGGGATGTCCGATAATGGCTTTTTGCCGATATCCGATATTATCCAACTCTTAATTACCGATACCGATATCAACCGATACCGATATATACAGTCGTGGAATTAACACATTATTATGCCTAATTTGGACAACCAGGTATGGCGAAGATAAGGTCCTTTTTAAAAAAAATTAATAAAATAAGATAAATAAATTTAAAAAAAAATTTTAATAAAAAAAAGTAAAACAATATAAAAACAGCTGCATAGAAACTAGTAATTAATGAAAATGAGTAAAATTAACTGTTAAAGGTTAGTACTATTAGTGGACCAGCAGCACGCACAATCATGTGTGCTTACGGACTGTATCCCTTGCAGACTGTATTGATACATATCAGGGGTCCCCAAACTTTTTGACTCAGGGGCCGCATTGGTTTAAAAAAATTTAGCCGGGGGCCAGGCTGTGTATATATATACAGTGGGGCAAAAAAATATTTAGTCAGCCACCCATTGATTGTCAATGGGTGGCTGACTAAATACTTTTTTGGCCCACTGTATATATATATATATATATATATATATATATATATATATATATATATATATATATATATATATATATATATATCAATCAATCAATGTTTATTTATATAGCCCTAAATCACAAGTGTCTCAAAGGGCTGTACAAGCCACAACGACATCCTCTGTACAGAGCCCATACACACATTGTCTTTATAATCCGTTTTGTCATTTAACATCAATTAACATTGATGTTCATCAACATTTAACATTGTCACGTTATCGATGGGAAAATTCATTTTTAGACAATATGATTTGCCTTAGTGGCTAGGAGACACCGAGAGTAACAAGCGGTAGAAAATGGATTAGAGAGGAAAGATTAAAAAAAAAAAATTTTTTTTTTTTTTTTTAACTTTGGACTTCCAGGATTTTGGATGCTGGGGATCTGGCCCGCGGGCCGTAGTTTGGGGATTTATAATGTAGGAACCAGAATATTAATAACAGAAAGAAACAACCCTTTTGTGTGAATGAGTGTAAATGGGGGAGGGAGTTTTTTTGAGTTGGTGCACTAAGGAATCAATAAAGTACTATCTAATCTAATCTAATTGTAAGTGTATCTTGTGTTTTTTATGATGATTTAATTTAAAAAATTTTAAAAAAGATACCGATAATAAAAAAACGATACCGATAATTTCCGATATTACATTTTAAAGCATTTTCCTCTAACCAGAATTAATAAATATGTTAGTGTGTTCTAGATAATCTGCTTTATGAATAATCCTTATTGCTCTTTTCTGCAGTTGATACAATGCCTTTATGTTACTCTTATGTGTTCCCCCACACTTCCACACAGTAGCTGATATATGGCAATATAAGTGCACAATACTATAATCTAACACATATTTTACCTTATTTTATATAAAAATACTCTTAGAAATCTTTTTCCGTACATGTGCAATATGAGATTTCCATGTCAGACCGTCATCCAGTATCACTCCTAAAAATCTAAATTCAGAAACCCTCTCGATATCAACTCCATCTATTGACAGTTTGATCATTTCCTCCCTTTTCCTCTTACAAAAAAATCATAAACTTTGTTTTTTTTTTACATTTAATGATCATTTATTGACATCAAACCATCTCTTAAGTTTAATAATTTCCTGTTCAATAATGTTTAATAGTGCTTTTAAGTCATGTCCCGAACTATAAAAGTTGGTGTCGTCCGCAAATAATACAAATTTCAATAATTTTGATACCTCACATATATTATTAATATATAAAATAAACTATTTTGTTCCCAAAACCGAACCTTGTGGAATTCCGCATTCAATCCTCATTTGTTCAGATGTATTACCCACAAAATCCACAAACTCTTGTCTATTATCTAAATAACTTCTTAGCCAGTCTAAAACTACTCCTCTCACACCAAATGAATGCAACTTGGACAATAATATAGAATGATCTATAGTGTCAAATAATTTTTTAAGATCGATAAACACCCCTATAATGTATTTCTTATTATAAGTTGCTGTTGCTATATCCTCCATTATATTCATCACAGCTGAAGCAGTGGATCTATTGGTCCGGAATCCATACTGGCTCTCACTCAACAGCATGTTCTTTTCAATAAAACTGTCTTAATTTTTCTACAAATATTTTTTCTATTATTTAAGAAAATTGTGACAGCAGTGCACTGCAAAAAGTCAGTGTTCAAAAACAGGGAAAAAAAATACAAAAATTAGGGGTATTTTATTTGAACTAAGCAAAATTATCTGCCAATAGAACAAGAAAATTCGGCTTGTCAAGACTTTCTAAAACAAGTAAAATTAGCTAACCTCAATGAACCCAAAAATACCTTAATGTAAGTATATTCTCACTAATAACAAGTGCACTTTTCTTGGTAGAAAAAAAAAGACCTTTTTGCTCAATATGTGGAAACATATTCTTAAATTAAGTAAATGCTAGTACCATTATCTTGACATAATAATATGCACTCGGCATCATTTTTTTTTTCATGCTTGAAGAAATTATTACTTTAAAAAAGTAGTTTTATACTTGGGAGTGTTGATGACACAGCTTTGCATCAGTTGATATTCTAGTTTCAAGCATGTTTTACTCAATATAGGTCATCAAATCTCAGCAACAAGCTGTAATATCTTACTCCGATAATTTAGGACCAAAACCCTTAAAACAAGTTAAACACTAACATAAAATCTACTTAGTGAGAAGAATTATCTTATCAGACAGAAAATAAGCAAATATCACCCTTGTTTGAGATATTTAATCTTACTTAGATTTCAGTTTTTTGCAGTGTGACGCTGGTCTGTAATTAGTAAATCTATGTGTGTATCTCACGTTTTAAAGAGTGGAATTACCTTTGCTACCTACATTTTATTTGGAAAGGTCCCTGTTTGAAAAGAAAGATTAAAAACATAACAAAGAGGTTTGATGATACAGTCAATAGTCTTTTTCACAAGTATCATGTCTATACCATCACTGTCTGTTGATGTCTTATTTTTCAGTTTTGTTACCAAAAGCTAGAGTATATAAATGAGTTTCAAGGTGGGACTTAAATACATCTACTGAGGGAGCATCTTTAACTATTGCCGGTCGGTCATTCCAGAGTACTGGAGCTTGATTAGAAAACGCTCTAGCCTGCAGACTTTTTTTGGGGCTCCGGGAATCACTCATTCTTCTTTTTACTGTGTTTTAGTCTCCCGACTGCCTGGTCCTGCTTGTGGAATTCCAGATGAATTTAGCAAGTTTATATCATCTATTGTTAGGGCGAAGAGTGTATCATTTGTTTGTGATTTCTACCTCCTTGCTGATAGCTCTTCTTGTCCCTTGGTAGCCGAGCTGGTATCGCTTATGGACTCCTTTCGCAAAAGGTCATACATCAGATTTGGTCGTTTCTTTTTGGAGTAAAAAATTGACCAACTCAGTATTGAACATTTTCAAAAGAGCAACCACTATTGTATCTCAAGAGCACGGACTACTTCCAAAGTGAAGAGACTTAGACAAACTTTATTGATCCACAAGGGATATTGTTCCACACAGTAGCTCAGTTACAAAGGATGGAAAGGATAATGCAGGTATTAAGTAGACAAAAAATGTACCATAGTAGCAATATAAAATATAACATATGTAATATTTACATATTATTTATACAGTATATAATATATTCTGATATATTATATTTGTATATAATATATACAATACATAACAAATCCCAATGACCATGTACAATATTACAGTATATGTAACAGCTGCAGCAAAAAACAAACAAACAAAAAAAAAGTACTTTCCTAAAAAATACTTTTATTTGGGTCAGTGTTTACTGTGTTTGGCGATGGACGAGTAAGTTCTATAAACCGTTATTACGTTTGCTCAATTTATAGCCTTGAACCTCCATTGTTTACAAGTCAAAGTAGCTGCGCAGCTGAGTTAGACTTACACTTCTTTTTTATTGTCATTCAAATTTGAACTTTACAGTAAAGATAAGAACGAAATTTTGTTGCATTAGCTCATGGTAGTGCAGGATGAAAAAGCAATAAGGTGCATATATAAATAAATAAATAGGTTACTGTACAGATAAATTTATATTGCACTTTTTCGTATGCATCCACATTTATGGATGTGTGTTATATTGTCTTTTTTATTCAAGCGAGTTAATCCATTTTGGGGGGAGTTGAGGGGATAACTATGATGCGTTCAAGAGTCTTATGGCCTGAGGGAAGAAGCTGTTACAGAGGTTCTGCTTCGGAGGCTGCGGAACCTCTTTCTAGAGTCCAGCAGTGAAAACAGTCCTTGGTGGGGGTGGGAGGAGTCTTATTTACATGATATAGAATTGTAAAGCCTTTTTTTTTGTCAATATAGACATGTAGTTGTCCAAGGTTAGACATTAGAAAGTTACAGACTTGGTAGAAGTTTAATCTTAGCCAGCCTACAGTTCCAACCTGTATGTCGGCCGGGCTTTGTTCCTCTCTCTCGTCCGCCAGCATTGTCGCATCCTTCGTTATTGTCGACAACAAACCACGGTAAGTAGCTGATCCCGCTATATCATCTGGTCTTATCTTACTCATTAAGTCTAATTTGACACGATTGAAAAGACATGTTATGCATCATGGCCTTCCTTCACTCCTGCATACTTGCCAACCCTCCCGTTTTTAGCGGGAGAATCCCGGTATTCAGCGCCTCTCCCGACAACCTCCCGGCAGAGATTTTCTCCAGACAAACTCCCGGTATTCAGCCGGAGCTGGAGGCCACGCCCCCTCCAGCTCAATGCGGATCTGAGTGGGGACAGCCGTTCTCATGTCCGCTTTCCCAGCAGCTTGCCTGCCCAATGACGTCATAACATCTACGGCTTTTAGAGAGTAGAGTGCACAACAAGGAGAGAGAGTTCTTGGTTTCTTATGTGGGTTTATTGTTAGGCAGTTTCATTAACGTCCTCCCAGCGCGGTAACAACACACAACAACAGCAGTCACGTTTAGTCTACCGTAAAGCAGTTCGTCTGCCGTAAACAGCAATGTTGTGACACTCTTAAACAGGACAATACTGCCACCTACTGGATAGCCTTCAGAACACTGAAATTCAAGTATGTCTTTTATTTATATGTTTAATAAAATAAAAAATAAAATACAAATATACGTATATATAGCTAGAATTCACTGAAAGTCAAGTATTTTATACATATATATATAGTTGAGCTCATAGGACTAGATAGTACAATCCCTCAGATTAATCAGCAGTTAGTGTTGAGTGGGGTGTGGGGGGTTAGGGGAAAAAGCTTCACTGGGGTCTTCAGGTGGGCACCCTCCTTCACTGGTGTTTCGTTGATAGGCCCACGACACCTCCGGAGGGCTCAACGGCGACATCTGGCGTCCCAGGTGTGCCCCCCTCTGCCTTTACCCCTAGATGTCATTTAGCAGCCCAGTTTGGGTCCTTTCTCTTGAACCATATCCATCTGCTACTTTGTTCAGCAGCATCCGACAGCGATTTGACAGCCCGCCGGAAGGCCTGACCTCTCAATCCCATTCCTTTGAGGAGCTTGGTTGTGGACGTAGCAACGAAGCCTCTGCACCCGACTTCAACTGGAAGCACTCGGGCACGCCAGCCGCGCTGCTCTGCCTCGGCTGCTATGTCCGCATACCTCAGTTGTTTGCGCTCATATGCTTCACCAACTGCTGCTTCCCATGGTACAGTTAGTTCAACAATGAACACAGTCTTCTGGGAGGTTGACCACAAGACCAGGTCCGGCCTGAAGCTGGTTGTAATGATTTCAGGCGGGAAGATGAGTTTGTGGTCCAAGTCAACCTGCATTTTCCAGTCCCGGGCAGAGTCCAGAAGGGTTGCCTCCACTCTTGCAGATGGTTTTGGTGGGAGTTGTCCTGCTCTTACAAACTGAGTGGTGATTGAGTGACTAGGGATTGGGGGAGGGAGGGCCTTGTTGTTATTTCTCTTTTCCTCCAGGGTGATCGCCAGCTGTCTCAAGACCTGGTTGTGCCTCCAGGTGTAGCGGCCTTGAGACAAACTGATTTTGCAGCCAGTGAGGATGTGACGGAGTGTTGCAGGGGTTTGACAGAGTGCACAAGAAGGATCTTCTCCAAACCATTGGTTTAAGTTCTTGGGTGTGGGAAGAACATCGTAGGTGGCTCTGATGATGAAGCTGATTTGGCTCCCTTCCATTTCCCAAAGATCCTTCCATGTGAGCTTACGATGCTCCAGGTTTTCCCAGCTAGTCCACTGTCCCTGTTTGGACTGTGCCACTGCTGTTGCACATCTGTCTGCCTCCTCTTGTTGTCGAACCTGATCAACCACCAGCTTTCTCCTCTGGGCTGATGTTGCTTTGTGCCATGTGGGTCGACTAGCCCCAAGTCCAAACCCACCTCTTCCGTGCTGCACTTGTCCCACTATGTCTCCATGCCTGAGAGCAGATTTGGCTTGTTGTACGGCCTCAGATGGGATCCATTTCCTCCCGGTTGTCAGTCTGGGAGCAACCGCTCGGATCACCTCATCTTGAGACTCAGTCAGTGTCATGCTCAGCCTCACCTTGGTGCATTTAAACTCCTCCGTGAGGCTAAAGATGGGCAGTTCCAGGGCACCATGACCATATAGGCCGATGTTACTGAGGCACCGTGGAAGGCCAAGCCACTTCTTGATGTATGCACTGACTGTTCTCTCCAGCTTCTCGACTTTGGACATGGGGATCTCATAGACCGTTAGTGGCCACATCAAACGGGGGAGCAATCCAAACTGTAGGCACCACAGTTTCAACTTGCCAGGAAGTAAGGTCTTGTCAATGCGGGCAAGGCCTTTGATGGTTTCTTCCCTCAGCTGATTGCTCTGGTCCGAGTCTTTGAGACTTGCGTTGTACAATCGCCCTAGACTCTTGACTGGCAGCTCTGACACCAACGGAATGGGAGTATCCTCGATGTAGAACCTCTGGTCCGTGAGTTTCCCCTTGACGATAGATATGCTCCTGGACTTGCTGGGTTTAAACTTCATCCGTGCCCATGAAATGTTGGCATGAAGCTTTCCCAGCAGATGTTTAGTGCATGCAATGGTTGAGGTCAAGGTGGTCATGTCGTCCATGTAGGCACGGATGGGAGGTAGACGCTGTCCCCCTTTCAGACGTTCTCCACCCACAACCCATTTGGAAGCTCGAATTATCACTTCCATTGCCATGGTGAAGGCTAGAGGGGAGATGGTACATCCAGCCATTATTCCCACCTCCAGAGATTGCCATGATGTTGTGTATTCTGTTGTTTTGACACAGAATTGCAGATCACGGAAGTAGTTTTTCACGAGGTTTGTGATGGTATTTGGGATGTGGAAGAAGTTGAAGGCTGTCCAGATGAGAGAATGAGGGACGGATCCAAAAGCATTGGCTAGGTCTAGGAATAAGACGTGCAGGTCTCTTCCTTCCCTCTTGGCAGATTGGATTTGGTGCCATATCATGCTTGTATGCTCCAAGCAGCCTGAGAAACCAGGTATTCCAGCTTTCTGCACGGATGTATCAATCAAGCTGTTTTGCTTCAGGTACGTTGTCATCCTTTTAGCAACGATGCTAAAGAAGACCTTCCCTTCAACGTTTACCAGGTTGATCTGCCGGAATTGATCGATGTTTGAGGCATCTTTTTCCTTTGGGATTAACACTCCCCCAGCTCTGCGCCACACTTTTGGGATGGTTTGCTTCGTCCACATCACCTTCATCTGCCTCCACAGAAAGCGTAAGACATTTGGGGAATTTTTGTACAGCTGATATGGAACTCCATTTGGTCCTGGAGCTGAAGCTGCCCTTGATTTCCTCATTGCTTCCTCAACCTCGCTCCACCTTGGGGGACTGTCGTCCAGTTGGTGTTCTGGTTGAGGTATTGGTGGCATGTCTGATGGTATCTCTCTCTCTTCGAATCTTTGACTGTCTGTGTGAGTGGTTTTCAGGTGGTCTTCCAGTTCCCTCTTTGGCACCTTAAGTGATCCACTCTTTTCCTTTGTGAAGAGGCCTTTCACAAATCTGAAAGGGTCCTTGTAGAAGGATGTTCTCGCCCTTTCCTTCCTCTTGCGTCGAGTCCTGAGGTTTTCAGCTCTCCGCAATCTTCCCAGGTGTCCCTTCAGGTCTGTTTGCAGGAGGTCAATGCCCACTCTTTCCTCCAGTGAGGCTCTCTTCCATTCCTTCCTCAAAAACCTTCTCTCTTTGACCAGTCGTTCGATTTCCTTTTGCCTTCTGGACTTTGGAGGGGTTGTTGATGGCATGTCCTTTTTCCCTGTCATGCGTGTTCCGAATCTTTCTGCTCCATAGGAGTAGATCAGATCTCCCATCTTCTCTAGTTTCTTCTCCACCGTTCCTTTGATTCCGTCCAGGATCTTGATCAGGTCTGCATCGATTATTCCCCACTCTTTCTTGCTGCTGGACTTTGGCCACTTCACATGAGGTCTGTGGCCTTGCATGTTCTTCTCCAAAGCAGGTTGCAAGTGGCTTGGTTCCACAATCTCTGATGTAGTGCTTGAATTACTTTCAGCCTCTGGGGTATTGATGCTCGGTGGACTGTGGGTTAAATCCTGCCGCTGAGCTTCACTCGCCTGACTTGACCTTTCTCTCAAAAGATAGAGATCAATGCGAGGTCCAGGCTTCGTTTTCTTCAAGCACTTCATCCGCCCTTGATGTATTTTTAGGCCTCTGATGGATGTTATTTTGGACCAGCCACAGCTGCATACTTGGCGCTCTTGTCCTTCAGCTGATGTTACTTGTTCTGTGCTGATTATCTGTTTCGTCGTCGTGTTCAATCCAGGGTCATTTGCCGGGTGTTCATCCGATGAGTCTTCTTCCGCCCCCGCTCTCGCAGACTCTAGGGGTATTTTTCTCTTTGGGCGTGTCATAGCAATGAGGGGTGGCCTTTGTCTACTTATTTATTATATATATGAAGTACTTGATTTGGTGAATTCTAGCTGTAAATATACTCTCCTCTTAACCACGCCCTTAGCCACGCCCCAACCACGCCCCCACCCCAAACACGCCCCCCCTGACCACGCCGCCGCCCCCGCCCCACCTCCCAATATTGGAGGTCTCAAGGTTGGCAAGTATGCTCCTGTCAGCCTACAGGATGTTCAGGTTTTAGTGGGCAAAATGAATCATCGAGCCCTGAGGACATTGTTCCTACCCCACTGCTGTTAGATTTTTTTGGTGTTTGCAGTCCTCGGGTGGTAAAATTGATAAACCTTAGACTTCAGTCTGGCTCGATCCCCAGCTTTTTTAAACATGCTCAATCCTAGTCATAAAAGCCAAATCTTGATCCTGGTGGAGCCTATAAATTACCTGCCCTTATCAAAACGTCCCTTAATGTCAAAAATCATGGAAAAAGCAGTAGCTGAGCTGCTAACCTCATCTTTGGAACAGCATGATTTTTATGATTAATATCAATCTGGCTGTAGGTCAATCCACTCCACCAAAACTGCTCTCTTGAAAGTTTCCAATGACGTGAGGATGGCCTCTGTCTCTGGTCGCTACACAGTTTTGGTTTTACTCGATTTGACATCTGCCTTTGACACCGTGGATCACAGTGTACTGATTCATCGACTCAAATCTGAGATGGGCTTTTCTGGTGCTGTCTTCCAGTGGTTTACTTCTCATATAAATTGAAGAACTTTGAATGTTGATTTTAGTGATGTAATGTTCAATGTGTCCAAACTGTCATGTGGAGTTGCCCAGGGCTCTGTTCTGGGGCCCGTTTTATTTGTGTTGTACCTGATGCCTCTTGGTCGGTTGATCCGTAGTTTTGAAAAATGCGTCTTATCCTTTCTTTGAAGATTATATTCAACTGTACTGCTCCTTCAAAGTTTCAGTTTCACTTTGTATCTCATATATCCTGTATCAAAGACTGGTTGTCTTTGAATTTCCTTCAGATAAACTCATAGGCATCCGTCTGTCAGTAGTGACGATGGGTTGCACCTGGCGGAGTTCTTCCTCCCACCATCTTAGCTGGCGCCAATTGGGTGGAGTTTAAGACTGCCAGCTTCCGTTTTGTTTCCTCCCTTTAGGGGAGAGGCTGGAGTGACCTCTCCGTGGCGCATGCCTGGGCAGAAAAATATGGGGATCCTGGGTTGCCCAGTCATCAAGATCCCCCTCTCGGCCGTGTCGATGTGGCCCAGAGGAAAGCAAGGCAATACGTCTGGCATCGGCTTGGCTGCAGGAGCTGCCGGCAGGGGGTCAGCAATGACACAACGGAAACTGATCATTGCTCCCAGTAAAAAAAATCCCCCTGATTAAGAACTTCCATGATGCTCTGGGTGTATCTGTAAAAACTTCCTCAGAAACCTTGGGGTTGTGTTCGATTAATGGAGGGTCACTGTTGTTAACTCACCAAACACTGTTTTTATCACCTGAGAAATATATTTTAAGTAAGAAATTTGTTGTCAAAATCGGATCTCGAAATTGATCATTCACACGTTCATCTTGTCTCGCATTGACTATTGTAATTCTGTTTTAACTTGTTTCAACAAGTTAACACTAAAGAGACTTTAGACTGTACAGAATGCGGCTGCCACACTTCTGCCCAGTGCACCCAGAATAACCCACATTACCCCCATTTTATCCAGTCTTCATTGGCTTCCAGTCAAATTTCGTATACCGTATTTTTCGGAGTATAAGTCGCACCGGAGTATAAGTCGCACCTGCCGAAAATTCATAATAAAGAACGAAAAAAACATATGAGTCGCATTTTTGGGGGACATTTATTTGATAAAACCCAACACCAAGAATAGACGTTTGAAAGGCAATTTCAAATAAATAAAGAATAGTGAACAACAGGCTGAATAAGTGTACGTTATATGACGCATAAATAACCAACTGAGAACGTGCCTGGTATGTTAACGTAACATATTATGGTAAGAGTCATTCAAATAACTATAACATATAGAACATGCTATACGTTTACCAAACAATCTGTCACTCCTAATCGCTAAATCCCATGAAATCTTATACGTCTAGTCTCTTAAGCGAATGAGCTAAATAATATTATTTGATATTTTACGGTAACGTGTTAATAATTTCACACATAAGTCGCTCCTGAGTATAAGTCACACCCCCGACCAAACTATGGAAAAAAACTGCGACTTATAGTCCGAAAAATACGGTAGTTTAACATTTTAATCCTGACTTTCTGTGAGGTGAGGCCCCCGAAGTATATCGCTGATTTGTTGTGCCTCTACACTTCAGGGCGCAGCCTTCGGTCTACAGGCCAGAAAACCTGTAGAGACCTGGCATTACAGGCTGTAGCCCTTACACCCTGGAATGACTTGCACCAGTCCCTCTGTGAGCTTGACTGTGTTGACTCTTTGGGAAAAAAACATTTGAAGTCTTTTTAGAAAAGCTTTCAGTTGTTGGCTTTTTAACTTTTTTTTTAATCCTTTTTATTCTTTTTATAGCATTGACCCCGTTGTTTTAATTCAATTGTTGTTTTAATTCACCTATGTCTTGTACAGCACTTTGTGATTTTTATCTGAACAACGCTTTATAAATAAAATGTACTTACTTACTAATAAGCCGGCGTTCTTGGCACGCAGATTTTGAGACGGAACATACGGCACAATACAATCAGCAAGACAAGATGGTGCCCGACCATTTAGAAGGAAGTGTATTTCTGGTCTTGTCGTCCTCGTCAAAGATCAAAAGAGAAGACGGAGATGCTTTGCTGAACGAAAAGTTGCTTTATTACAAGCCAGCGTCATTAAACAGGTCTGCAGTACCCGGAGGAGCCGAGGTCCAAAAATGAAGGACCCCCAACCTGGAGAACCAGACCATCAGTTTTATATTCCTTCTTTCCCTGTCTGGGTGTGTGCTAAGTCAGGAGAGCACAACCTGACCATGTAAAGAGTTGTTTGTGTGTAGTGACTGGAAAACAACTGCTTTTAAGTCATAACTTAAATGTTGGCGTTGAGCTAGACAGGTAGTCTTTTCTCAAGGATAGGGCTATCACTTTTGCATTCCGACGTCCCAATTAGGGCCTCTTTCCTACGAGAAGTGATCCAATCCACCTGTGAATATCAATCTAAGGGGCCTTATCTTATTATGTGCTCAAACTAAAATACCACTATTTACTTAAACTTGGTGGTTTGCTTTCCCCATATGTAGAACATAATATGAGTTAATTAGTTCACTCCAAGAATTTTACATGTAAGCAAAAAAACCTTCAAATCGCACCTAAAGTGTACCCGGCGCCAGGTGAGTCAGTATAGGCGTAATATGAGGAAACTTTCCTGTCCTCGTCAAAAGTCTCGCGGCCGCATTTTGTACCAATTATAAACTTTATTACTGGACATTGAGAGACCCGAAAATATTACGTTACAGTAATCAAGATGAGACGCAACAATCCTATTTATCCCTACTCAGTGGCCTAGTGGTTAGATAGGTAGGTTGTGAGTTCAAACCCCAAAGATACCAAAGACTATAAAAATGGGACCCATTACCTCCCTGCTTGGCACTCAGCATCAAGGGTTGGAATTGGGGGTTAAATCACCAAAAATGATTCCCGGGCGCGGCCACCGCTGCTGCTCACTGCTCCCCTCACCTCCCAAGGGGTGATCAAGGGTGATGGGTCAAATGCAGAGAATAGATTCGCCACGCGTAGTGTGTGTGTGACAATCATTGGTACTTTAACTTTAACTTTATAATGATCTCAGTGTCATTGGTGGAGGAAATTTTGCGATATTACGGAGATGAAAAGAGGTTGTTTTAGTAACACTCAATATGTGACTCAAAAGAGAGAGATGGGTTGAAAATAATGCTAAGATTTTTCACAGAGTTGCTTTGGACAACACATCATTGTATGTGGCCCGCAAAGCCTAGGAAGAAGTGTTTGTTAATAAAATACTTAATTTTTTTTTTACTAAATGCAAATAATTAGGAAAAAAATGCTTCTTTTAAACGTTATCTAATCATGCCAATATTACATTATTATATAGTGTATTACAAAAATATGTTAGTAAAGATAAAAAAATAAACAGTTGAATATTTGCTTGTCACCTTTACGGATGATGGATCCATTAATTTGTACATGAAAAAATCTAATCAAGTGCATGGGCAATAATGTAATAATATGAGGGGATTACTGGTACACATTTATATCAATGCTGTCAAATTATTTGTTTATTTATCAAAGGTTATTGCCCGCATGCATAATTTAAATACATTTGAAAAAAGTGGCCCTCTAAAGGCAACCATTACTGCGATGTGGCCCTCAATAAAAATGAGTTTGACACCCCTGCTTTAACAAGTGCCTTTGTTGAGCAGGGCCGTAATCAGCATTTCTGTTTTCTTAGTGTTAAGATGCAAAAAGTTGCAGAACATTCATTGTTTGATATCGTTAAGACATTTCTCCAGGTGACTACAATCTGCACTGCAAAAAGTCAGTGTTCAAAAACAAGGAAAAAAATACAAGAATTTGGGGTATTTTATTTGAACTAAGCAAAATTATCTGCCAATAGAACAAGAAAATTCGGCTTGTCAAGACTTTCCAAAACAAGTAAAATTAGCTAACCTCTATGAACCCAAAAATACCTTAAAATAAATACATTCTCACTAATAACAAGTGCACTTTTATTGGTAGAAAAAAAACGAGACTTTTTTGCTCAATATGTTGAAAAATATTCTTAAATGAAGTAAATGCTAGTGCCATTATCTTGACATAATGATATGCGCTCGGCATTACATTTCTTGAAACCAGCAAATGTATACTAAAAACTAATTTATTGTTCTCAATGGAAAGGCAACAAGGCAACCGCTTGTTACTTCTCGGGGTCTCCTAGCCACTCAGGCAAATCATATGGTCTAAAAATGCATTTTTCCATCGATAACATGACATCATCGCGCCAAGTGCGTGCTCTTTCAGTCAATTAGTGCGCTTGTACCCGCGGCCAAATTTTTTTTAATTGTAATTTTGAAGAATTTACCTGATTGTGCATGAACTATTTCTGTTCAAAATTGTTAGAAATGTCACATGTTAAATGTTTAAATATTAACTGTAAGTTTATTGTACTGTGCCAACTGTACTACTATAATAATAATAATAATACCTGGGATTTATATAGCGCTTTTCTAAGTACCCAAAGTCGCTTTACATGTAGAACCCATCATTCATTCACACCTAGGAGTACCGTATTTTTTGGACTATAAGTCAGTTTTTTTCATAGTTTGGCCAGTGCGATTTATGTTTTTTTCCTTCTTTATTGTGCATTTTCGGCAGGTGCGACTTAAACTCTGGTGCGACTTATACTCCGAAAAATACGGTACGTATTTTCTATTGTGTCATTGAAAATAAAACAGCAAAATCCATTTGGCTGTCATCTGTTTTAATTATGAGACACTATTATGTCAAAATCATGATTTTTTTTTTCATGCTTGAAATAAGAAATTTTTACTTTAAAAAAGTATTTTTATACTTGAGTGTTGATGACACAGCTTTGCAACAGTTGATATTCTAGTTTCAAGCATGTTTTACTCAATATAGGTCATCAAATCTCAGCAACAAGCTGTAATATCTTACTGAGATCATTTAGGACCAAAACCCTTAAAACAAGTAAAACACTAACATAAAATCTGCTTAGTGAGAAGAATGATCTTATCAGACAGAAAATAAGCAAAAATCACCCGTATTTGAGATATTTAATCTTACTTAGATTTCAGTTTTTGCTGTGTAACTAAGGTGCTGGCAAATATACTCATTTAATTAGTAATTGTTCACAGGTGAGCCTCTTAATCACCAAACAGAGACAGGTGTGTTAATCAGCGCTCCAAAAAGACTGATGTGGCAGAGGAAGCATACAGGAAGTGGGGGGAAAAAAATACAGGGAGGAAGGAGTGCAAAACACAGGGAAAATTATATACTAAGTCTGACCTCAGCTTCTCTATCAGCAGCTTCCCTATATTTTCATGGATACATGTCGTTAATATATTATTTCGACGACCTTGGCTGGTGTTATCGACTCATTCCAAGCAGTGATACGCTTCACCATGTGAGTAGCGACATTTTATTATTTACATTTGATTATTTACAATCCGGGGAGGTGGGATGTGGAGGGGGGAGGGTGTTAGTCAAGGGTTAAAGTTGCCTGGGGGTGTTCTTTGAAGGAGGATAGAGATGCACTTTTTCTTTTACACCTGTTGGGAGTGCATTCCATATTGATGTGGCATAGAAGGAGAATAAGTTTAGACCTTTGTTAGAGTAGAATTGAATAGAATAGTTAGATCGGAATCTGTGTTTAATATGGTTTGTGGAGCTCCCCCTGGTGTTGTGGTTATGGCGGTCATTTACGTTCTGAGCTGACGTCTCGTGATGTTTGAAGTTTTTTGGGGAGTATTTTTCCTGAAAGTGTGCCGAAACATCTCCTCAAGCCGAATAATGAAAGTTAAAGTACCAGTGATTGTCACACACACACTAGGTGTGGCGAAATTATTCTCTGCATTTGACCCATCACGGTTAGAGTGTCCGCCCTGAGATCGGTAGTTCGTGAGTTCAAACCCCGGCCGAGTCATACCAAAGACTATAAAAAAAAAATGGGACCTGTTACCTCCCTGCTTGGCACTCAGCATCAAGGGTTGGAATTGCACTGCAAAAACTGAAATCTAAGTAAGATTAAATATCTCAAATAAGGGTGATATTTGCTTATTTTCTGTCTAAGATAATTCTTCTCACTAAGCAGATTTTATGTTAGTGTTTTACTTGTTTTAAGTGTTTTGGTCCTAAATGATCTCAGTAAGATATTACAGCTTGCTGCTGAGATTTGATGACCTATATTGAGTGAAACATGCTTGAAACTAGAATATCAACTGTTGCAAAGCTGTGTCATCAACACTCACAAGTATAAAACTGCTTTTTCAAAGTAATAATTTCTTATTTCAAGCATGAAAAAAAATCATGACTTTGACACAATTGTGTCTCATATTAGACCGATGACAGCCAAATGGACTTTGCTGTTTTATTTTCAATGAAACAATAGAAAATAGGTACTCAAATAGTAGTACAGTTATTAGTGGGAATATACTTATTTTAAGGTATTTTTGGGTTCATTGAGGTTAGCTAATTAGGGACCGCAATGTCCCTTTGGGACAGAGGACCCTACTGTATTTCATGCATTTTATTCTTTCTTTCTTTATTATTATACCGCCGCGTCTTTCAGCTGTAATTTGACCCCCTTAACATGCTTCAAAACTCACCATATTTGACACACACATCAGGACTGGCGAAAATTGCCATCGAATCAAAAAACCAAACCCCAAAACTCACAATTTTGCTCTAGCGCCCCCTAGGAAAAAACACAGACAAAACTGCTTGTAACTTCCGGTAGGAATGTCGTAGAGACATGAAACAAAAACCTATGTAGGTCTGACTTAGACCTAGATTTCATACATTGACATCCTTCAGCAAAAATCAACAGGAAGTTGGCTATTCCCCCTTCAAAACAAAAGTTTTGTAAAAACAGTCACTTTTGCCTCTTTGAGCTGTAATTTGACCCCCTTAACATGCTTCAAAACTCACCATATTTGACACACACATCAGGACTGGCGAAAATTGCCATCTAATCAAAAAACCAAACCCCAAAACTCACATTTGCGCTCTAGCGCCACCTAGGAAAAAACACAGACAAAACTGCTTGTAACTTCCGGTAGGAATGTCGTAGAGACATGAAACAAAAACCTCTATGTAGGTCTGACTTAGACCTAGATTTCATACATTGACATCCTTCAGCAAAAATCAACAGGAAGTTGGCTATTCCCCCTTCAAAACAAAAGTTTTGTAAAAACAGTCACTTTTGCCTCTTTGAGCTGTAATTTGACCCCCTTAACATGCTTCAAAACTCACCAAACTGGACACACACATCAGGACTGGCAAAAATTGCGATCTAATAAAAAACAAAACAACAACCCCAAAACTCAAAATTGCGCTCTAGCGCCCCCTAGGAAGAAAACACAGACACAACTGCTCCTAGGAAGAAAACTCAGACAAAACTGCCTGTAACTTCCAGTAGGAATGTCGTAGAGACAGGAAACCTCTATGTAGGTCTCACTTAGACCTACATTTCATGTATTGACAACCCCCAGCAAAAATCAACAGGAAGTTTGCAATTCCCCCTTCAAAACAAAAGTTTTGTAAAAACCGGTCACCTTTTTTCAAACATTATCTCCTCTGAGCGTGTTTGTCGTGTCGGCTTCAAACTAGCACAGGAGAGAGATTGAACCCTTCTGATTAAAAGTTGACGAAAGAGTTTTAATTACTGCTCCGGTTTGGATTTTATGTGCCGTCAAAGTCGGTCCCGTCCATCGCTGCTTGCAGCTTTAATTTGACTTGTTTTGGAAAGTTTTGACAAGCCAAATTTTCTTGATCTATTGGCAGATAATTTTGCTTAGTTCAAATAAAATGTTCCAAATTTTTGTATTTTTTTTCCTTGTTTTTGAACACTGACTTTTTACAGTGTGGGGGTTAAATCACCGGGCGGCATAGCTCGCTTGGTAGAGTGGCCGTGCCAGCAACTTGAGGGTTCCAGGTTCGATCCCGGCTTCCGCCATCCTAGTCACTGCCGTTGTGTCCTTGGGCAAGACACTTTACCCACCTGTTCCCGGTGCCACCCGCACTGGTTTGAATGTAACTTAGATAGTGGGTATTACCATGTAAAGCGCTTTGAGTCACTAGAGAAAAAGCGCTATATAAATATAATTCACGTCACGTCAAAAATGATTCCCGGCCGCGGCCAACGCTGCTGCTCACTGCTCCTCTCACCCCCCAGGGGGTGATCTGAACATATTGATATGAATACCTGGGACACAGTCAGCCTTCCAATGATCAGTAACAGTTCAGTTGTTTCCTGCATCTCTCTTCCTCTTCCTCCTCCTCCTCCTCCTCCTTCAGTTGTAGGAGCGAGCAGCAGAGGAGTGCAGCCTCACAATCATGACTTTGCTGCTGCTCTGCAAAGCCTCTTCCTGCTTTAAGAAGCTCTCCACCTTGTCTTCATAGAGTCGGACAGGTGAGCCACCACCATCAGCCCAAAGGATATCTGTCCATTTTTACCGTGAGTACAATTCTGTCATTTAATTACCTTTTTGATGTTTGTCTCTATTTTTTGAAAGCCCTTTGCTCCTGTAAGTCGGACGTGTGCATCATTCAATTTTTTTTTTTTTTAAACTTTTTTACTGTTTCACATCGTTTATTCAAGGTGTAGCCCCGGTGTTTGAATAGGGAAAAACATGTTACACTTATTTACATGTTTGCTGCTCCAACGCCACGGTCGTACAGAGGTGGAATTAAGTGGGGGGAAAAGTCAGTTTCTCGTCAAAAAAAAGTGATGGAAAATTAGAAAAGCAAAAGTTGCTAGAGGGAGGGAGGGAGAGGCAAAGAGAGCGCCTGGTGGGAACATGTGGAAAGACAAGACCTTGTGACAAGTCTCCTGAGAGAAAGGCTAAAAATCACTCATAGTTACTACTGGGTTTCATTCAAATGCTTCTCCACAGTTGGGATAAACATCTCCGCTTATTAAAGTGGTTTGCTTAGCTTTTCCTTCTTCTTTTCTCTAATTTAGTTGTCGGACAAGTGTCAAACATGGCCACAAAGCATTTACTAGCCTTCGCATGCTAATGCTAACATGGCTAATATGGTGCCAAATAAGATTTCTATCTATTGCCCAAAGACATGAGTTAATAGCGGCATTACTTTCCTTTTGTTTTTCTTCTGGCTAATATAGTTTGCAAAAAAAGCTTTAGGACAAGTGTCAAACGTGGCCAAACACTTACTCGTAGGCTAATGCTAGTATGCTAAACGTAGGCGTGCTTTACCTTTTTCTTTATTTTTTGGGCTAATTTAGTTAGCAAACGGACTATTGGACAAGTGTCTAACATTGCCTACCATATTTTATGTGTAGGCTTATGTGGTTAATTATAATTACTAATAACCTTTCTAGCTCGTGCACAATTACATTAGGTCAGTGGTTCTTAACCTGAGTTCGATCGAACCCTAGGGGTTCGGTGAGTCGGGCTCAGGGGTTCGGCGGAGGTCAAAACACACCCGACTTATCGTGTAAATAAAAACTTCTCCCTATCGGCGTATTACGGATACGGCAACAGCTGACTGATTTGCAGGTGTGTAATTTGTTGTGAGTTTATGCACTATGTTGGTTTTGGTGTTTGAACAAGGTGATGATCATGCACGGTTCATTTTGTGCACCAGTAATAAAACATGGTAACTCTTTAGTATGGGGAACATATTCACCATTAATTAGTTGCTTATTAACATGCAAATTAGTAACATATTGGCTCTTAACTAGTCATTATTAAGTACTTATTAATGCCTTATTCGGCAGGGCCTTATTATAACTCTAACCCTCTAAACCTGGCCCCAACCCTCTAACCCTAACCAAATGACTCTAAATTAAGTCTTTGTTACTTAGAATATGTTCCCCATACTAAAAAGTTACCAAAAACATATAACTTTGTCTTGAATTTGAAAAAAACAACATTTTATTTTTCACTAAAGAAGGGTTCGGTGAATGCGCATATGAAACTGGTGGGGTTCGGTACCTCCAACAAGGTTAAGAACCACTGCATTAGGTAATGACGGAGGCTAACTTAGCTTAATTTTTTTCATATTTTGCCTGATTTAGTTAGCAAACAAACTATTGGACAAGTGTCAAACATGGCCACAAAGCATTTACTAGCCATTGGGCCAGTTACATGCTAATGCTAATATGGTGCCAAATAACCTTTCTAGCTATCGCCCAAAGACATGAGTTAATAATGGCGTTACCTTCCTCTTTTTGTTTTTCTTCTGGCTAATTCAGTTAGCAAAAAAGCTTTAGGACAAGTGTCAATCGTAGCCAAAGACGTACTAGTTGTAGGCTAATGCTAACATGGCTACTATGGTGTCAAATAACCTTTCTTGCTGGTTCCCAAAGACATGAGTTAATGACTGAGGCTTGCTTGACCTTTTTCTTTTATTTTTTTGGCTAATTTAGTTAGCAAATGGACTATTGGACAACATACTTGCCAACCTTGAGACCTCCGAATTCGGGAGATGGGGGGGGGATGAAATTAATTTTTTTTTTCCAATCATTTTGGAACTTGCAAGCGTACTTCTTCGTCTTACTCGTCGTCGCCATGTTCCTTCTTCGTTCTTCTGCTTCGTCTCCTTCTTGTTGTGTGTGTGTGCAGTTGTGCACTGAGCTCCAAAAGCCGTAGATGTTATTGTAGCGTTCCTAAAGAGAGGGACTCTGGGTATTTGTTCTGTTGTGTTTATGTTGTGTTACGGTGCGGATGTTCTACTGAAATGTGTTTTGTCATTCTTGTTTGGTTTGGGTTCACAGTGTGGCGCATATTTGTAACAGTGTTAAAATTGTTTATACGGTCACCGTCAGTGTGACCTGTATGGCTGCTGACCAAGTATGTCTTGCGTTAACATTAAACCAGGGCAAAGGTCATACGACGTGTCAGCATTTCTTGACATCTTCGAGTAAAGACCATTGTTAAACCCCTCCAATGCTACATTATTACGTGACTGGACCGTTACGCTGTTTTTATGGAGGAAAAGCAGACCTCTGGACAGCATGCGGCTGTTAAGGGGTGAAGGTTTCAGGTGAGAGAGGACCTTAAAGGCAGTGTCTTTAAGGCACGCCCCCAATATTGTTGTCCGGGGGGAAATCGGGAGAAATTCGGGAGAATGGTTGCCCCGGGAGATTTTCGGGAGGGGCACTGAAATCCGGGAGTCTCCCGGGAAAATCGGGAGGGTTGGCAAGTATGTTGGACAAGTGTCTAACATTGCCTACCATGTTCTAGTTGTAGGCTTACGTGGTTAGTTAGAATGACTAAAAAACCTTTTCCAGCTTGTGCGCAATTACATGAGGTAATGACGGAGGCTAACTTAGCTTGACTTTTTTTCTTGTTGCATCTTTTGGCTAATTTAGTTCGCAAAGAAACTATTTGACAAGTGTCAAACATGGCCTACCATATACTGTACTAGTTTAGGCTAATGCGGCTAGTATAATTACTAATTACCTTTCTCGTCGTCGGCGATCACTCGAAACGAGTATGATTGTCCTCCTGTTGGTGGGATTGCCTTCAGGAGAACACCTGTGCGTGGAATCTTTTAAAGTGGGGAGACAGCCACCACACAAAGAGAAGGCCAGGGTCCAATGGCATGGAGACCAAGACAATTCCGGGGGACCATCTTTGCTGCAGCCTTCTTCCGCCTTTGTGACCGTTGTGGAGCTTCTATGCGACCACTCCGCCGTTGAGGTCTTTTTTGACGAGGGAGACGCGTAGACTCCGACGTCACTTCTTCGCTGTGGGGAGCTGTATCCAGTGGCAAGGGAGACCCAGGACGACCGGCACCTGCTCACAGCTTCAGGAGGCTGCCGGAGCTCCGGTCTGTCGGAGGACCGCCTATGGTGCGCCTACCAGCACTTGCGTTTCTCTCAGGGTCTGCTCCCCTAGACTTTTGTCTTCCCAGACTAACCCACAAGGCAGCGGGGAATAACCTTTCTAGCTGGTGCCCAAAGACATCAGCTAATGATGGTGGATTACTTAGCTTTACCGTCTCCTTTTCTTCCCTTTTTGGCTGATTTAGCGATGACAAGGACTATTGGATAAGTGTTAAACATGTCCAACATTCACCAGCCAATGGGCCAGTTGCAGGCTAATACTAACATTTGTAATTATTGCCCAAAAACATGAGCTAATGACGGTGGTTAACTTACCTTCAACTTCTAGGGATTTAGTTAGAAAAAGTGTTTTTGGATGCTAACATGACTAATAGTTCCTTTGTGGCCTAATTAGCTTTACTTATTTTCATTTAGTCAGCAAAATGGTGAAATGTGTGAGAAATACAAACAGACCAATCACTATCAATTTGTAGTTGTGAGCTAATGCTAACTTAGCTATTATGTTGCTGAATAAACATTCTTTAACTGGTGACCAAATACATCAATCAATCAATCAATCAATCAATCAAAGTTTTCTTATATAGCCCTAAATCACGAGTGTCTCAAAGGGCTGCACAAGCCACAACATCCTCGGCTCAGATCCCACACCAGGGCAAGAAATAACTCAACCCAATGGGATACAATGAGAAACCTTGGACCTGGGCGACCGGTGCAATGGACATCGAGTGGATCTAGCATAATATTGTGAGAGCCCAGTCCATAGTCGATCTAGCATAATAGTTTGAGAGTCCAGTCCATAGTGGATCTAGGATAATAGTGTGAGATTCCAGTCCATAGTGGATCTAACATAATAGTGTGAGAGTCCAGTCCATAGTGGATCTAACATAATAGTCTGAGAGTCCAGTCCATAGTGGATCTAACATAATAGTCTGAGAGTCCAGTCCATAGTGGATCTAACATAATAGTCTGAGAGTCCAGTCCGTAGTGGATCTAACATAATAGTGTGAGAGTCCAGTCCATAGTGGATCTAGCATAATAGTGTGAGAGTCCAGTCCATAGTGGATCTAGCATAATAGTGTGAGAGTCCAGTCCATAGTGGATCTAGCATAATAGTGTGAGAGTCCAGTCCATAGTGGATGTAGCATAATAGTGTGAGAGTCCAGTCCATAGTGGATCTAACATAATAGTCTGAGAGTCCAGTCCATAGTGGATCTGGCATAATAGTGTGAGAGTCCAGTCCATAGTGGATCTAACATAATAGTGTGAGATTCCAGTCCATAGTGGATCTAACATAATAGTGTGAGAGTCCAGTCCATAGTGGATCTAGCATAATAGTCTGAGAGTCCAGTCCATAGTGGATCTAACATAATAGTCTGAGAGTCCAGTCCATAGTGGATCTAACATAATAGTCTGAGAGTCCAGTCCATAGTGGATCTAACATAATAGTCTGAGAGTCCAGTCCATAGTGGATCTGGCATAATAGTGTGAGAGTCCAGTCCATAGTGGATCTAGCATAATAGTGTGAGAGTCCAGTCCATAGTGGATCTAGCATAATAGTGTGAGAGTCCAGTCCATAGTGGATCTAGCATAATAGTGTGAGAGTCCAGTCCATAGTGGATGTAGCATAATAGTGTGAGAGTCCAGTCCATAGTGGATCTAACATAATAGTCTGAGAGTCCAGTCCATAGTGGATCTGGCATAATAGTGTGAGAGTCCAGTCCATAGTGGATCTAACATAATAGTGTGAGATTCCAGTCCATAGTGGATCTAACATAATAGTGTGAGAGTCCAGTCCATAGTGGATCTAGCATAATAGTCTGAGAGTCCAGTCCATAGTGGATCTAACATAATAGTCTGAGAGTCCAGTCCATAGTGGATCTAACATAATAGTCTGAGAGTCCAGTCCATAGTGGATCTAACATAATAGTCTGAGAGTCCAGTCCATAGTGGATCTGGCATAATAGTGTGAGAGTCCAGTCCATAGTGGATCTAGCATAATAGTCTGAGAGTCCAGTCCATAGTGGATCTAGCATAATAGTGTGAGAGTCCAGTCCATAGTGGATCTAGCATAATAGTGTGAGAGTCCAGTCCATAGTGGATCTAGCATAATAGTGTGAGAGTCCAGTCCATAGTGGATCTAACATAATAGTCTGAGAGTCCAGTCCATAGTGGATCTGGCATAATAGTGTG
Source organism: Entelurus aequoreus (assembly GCF_033978785.1). Classification (NCBI taxonomy): domain Eukaryota; kingdom Metazoa; phylum Chordata; class Actinopteri; order Syngnathiformes; family Syngnathidae; genus Entelurus; species Entelurus aequoreus. The sequence goes on from NC_084756.1 coordinate 15,736,555, forward strand.
AGAGTCCAGTCCATAGTGGATCTAACATAATAGTGTGAGAGTCCAGTCCATAGTGGATCTAGCATAATAGTGTGAGAGTCCAGTCCATAGTGGATCTAACGTAATAGTCTGAGAGTCCAGTCCATAGTGGATCTAACATAATAGTGTGAGAGTCCAGTCCATAGTGGATCTAACGTAATAGTCTGAGAGTCCAGTCCATAGTGGATCTAACATAATAGTGTGAGAGTCCAGTCCATAGTGGTTCTGGCATAATAGTGTGAGAGTCCAGTCCATAGTGGATCTAGCATAATAGTGTGAGAGTCCAGTCCATAGTGGATCTAGCATAATAGTGTGAGAGTCCAGTCCATAGTGGATCTAGCATAATAGTTTGAGAGTCCAGTCCATAGTGGATCTAGCATAATAGTTTGAGAGTCCAGTCCATAGTGGATCTATCATAATAGTGTGAGAGTCCAGTCCATAGTGGATCTAACATAATAGTGTGAGAGTCCAGTCCATAGTGGATCTAGCATAATAGTGTGAGAGTCCAGTCCATAGTGGTTCTGGCATAATAGTGTGAGAGTCCAGTCCATAGTGGATCTAGCATAATAGTGTGAGAGTCCAGTCCATAGTGGTTCTGGCATAATAGTGTGAGAGTCCAGTCCATAGTGGATCTAGCATAATAGTTTGAGAGTCCAGTCCATAGTGGATCTAGCATAATAGTTTGAGAGTCCAGTCCATAGTCTTAGCTTGATGTCAACACCTGTAGAGCGAAATTAGCTCAAGGCGGTGGTTTACTTGGTTTTCTCTTCTCCTATTATTCCTCTTATGGCTAATTTGGATAGCAAAAAGGCTTTAGGTGGACTGTCCAACATGTTCAACACACAAACATCAGCTGAACATGGAGCTAGCTCAGTTGCAAGCTAACGCTAACATGGCTAACGAATAAGCGCTTACGCCTGCAGAGTTTCATTCATAATGAAACTCCATGTGGCCGCCTTCTATTTTTAAAGGCTTTGTAATCTAATAGCATTCCATAGTTTTAGATATTCTCAGCGGGATTCTCCGGATTATAAAAACAGCTATTTTGGACGAAATTTGACCTCAATCATTGTTGGTTAATTGTGTCATGAAGCAATGGATGCACAAGCGGATATTGATAACAAACGACGAAAGAGAAATGTATTCTTATATTACAGAATTATATTTATCAAAATACAACGTTATCCCCCCAAAACATACGACTTTATATGAGTAAGAATATAAACATTTGTATTTATTTTATGTATTAGTTGTGAATTGATTTCAAATTTTTTTGTATTGATATTTACATAAATAAATAAATGATAAATGGGTTATACTTGTATAGCGCTTTTCTACCTTCAAGGTACTCAAAGCGCTTTGACACTATTTCCACATTCACCCATTCACACACACATTCACACACTGATGGCGGGAGCTGCCATGCAAGGCGCTAACCAGCAGCCATCAGAGGCAAAGGGTGAAGTGTCTTGCCCAAGGACACAACGGACGTGACTAGGAAGGTAGATGGTGGGAATTGAACCCCAGTAACCAGCAACACTCCGATTGCTGGCACAGCCACTCTACCAACTTCGCCACGCCGTCCCAAACATTAGGTGCACCTGAACAATCTATTCACAGTTTCCGTTTTTATTAAACTTTTAGTGTATTATTTAACTAGTTATAAGTTAATGAGCGCTAATGTTGCTAGGTTAAACAAGCTAACCAGGCTATGCCAATGAATGGCAGCGGTTTTAACTTTTGAAAGACGACTACTATAGATTTTCGATAAATTTCAAGGATTAAGTCGTATATTTTTAACAGAAAATGTTTAATTTTTTGAAGATTGAATTGTGTATATATATTTTCGTCAAAATATTTTAATCTTTCTAAGATTAGGTCATATATGTTTGGGAAAAATATCATCCTTCTATGATTAAGACTTACCGGTAGTATTTTTTTAAATGTTTTTTATATATGAAAAATAGTCTTGTGTTTTTGGGGAAATCTTTCTAAGATTAGGTCAATACATGATATCAGTTGTGCTGCTAACACTTTCGCCACACTGCAGTGGAATGTAAGGTAGGTTAGCTCGCAATGGTTGCGCGATATAAACGATATACATTTGAGAGTTCGATACTCTTGTAATATTGTGAAAATGCATGTAGATGCATATAGATGATCACATTTGACAGCGACAGGATACAACAAACATGTCCTCAAAGCAATGTAGCATATGTCAGGTTCAAACACTGATGACGTCTATTAAACAAGACAAGAGGCAAAGAATTAAACAAAGACAGAATTCAATTTGGACTCAATATTGAGGAGAGTCGTCTGTACACTGTACCCTTGCACAGTATCACAGCACGCTCTGCCAAAAGATTGCACGCCTCCTTCTTTTATTTTGGACCCTCCCCGACCACATGGCCACCGCTGTTTCCAAAGGACAAAGGTCGCAAAAAGTTCACAGAAAAGGTCGTAAACAATTCACAGAAAAGGTCAGTTCAAAAAGAGTTTGTAAAATAGTTCAAAAAGAGTTCGTCTGGAAATTGGGCGGATCCTGCCATCTCTCCGCTTTGAAGTCTTTGGGTTAGAACAATATCTTTCTGTTGATTACCATACATGGACGGAAGCCATTTCTTTGTAAAAAGTTTGCCAAAATGCACCTGTAAGACTCTCAGACCATAAGAAACAAAATTCACTTGCCTGATGAGACAAAAATGTAACTCTTTGGCATGAATGCCAACTGTCATGTTAGGAGGAAACCGGGTCAATACCATCCATACAGTGAAGCATGGC
>NC_084756.1:15746853-15759247 GCF_033978785.1 Entelurus aequoreus
TAAAAAAAAAAAATTATATATATACATATATATTACTGTACACTTTTTTAAAATTTTTTACTCTAGACTACCCGCGGGCTGGACTTTGGACACTGGTGGTCAGGGTCTGGCCCGTGGGCCGTAGTTTGGGGACCACTGTGGGAAAATACACTCAATGACTGCTAACGTAAGCTATCCAAATTGCTATTAATACTTAACATCTACAGCTAATGCACGTGCATGTGTTACGTACGTACGTAATTACGTCAAATATGATTTGCCAGAGCGGCTAGGAGACCCCGAGAGTAGCAAGCGGTAGAAAATGAATTGATGGATGGGCTAGAAAGGACAGATTATTTTTTAATATAATTTAAAAAAAAAAAATTGTTTTAGTCAGGACTACCCGCGGGCCGGATTTTGGAGGCTGGCAGGCCGTATCTGGCCTGCGGGCCTTAGTTTTGGGACCCCTGGTCTAAAAAAAACAAGACAATTCAGTCAGCCTTACAGTGAGACATGTTGCTGGTCTGAGGCTGCACGAGTGCTGCCGGCCGTCCAAACTGTACTTAAATCCCCCTTTTCAAGTATTTGTTTTAACCACAAAAGCTACATTGATAATATATTACTTTCTAATAATGTTCTACCTTTGGAAAAATAATGTCAGCCTGTTTTGAAAGGTTTAGATCAGGGGTCACCAACCTTTTTGAAACCAAGAGCTACTTCTTGGGTACTGATTAATGCGAAGGGCTACCAGTTTGATACACACTTAAATAAATTGCCAGAAATAGCCAATTTGCTCAATTTACCTTTAACTCTATGTTATTATTAATAATCAATTATATTTACACTTAATTGAACGGTTTAAAAGAGGAGAAAACACGAAAAAATGACAATTAAATTTTGAAACATAGTTTATCTTCAATTTCGACTCTTTAAAATTCAAAATTCAACCGAAAAAAAGAAGAGGAAAACTAGCTAATTCGAATCTTTTGAAAAAATTAAAAAAATAATTTATGGAACATCATTAGTAATTTTTCCTGATTAAGATTAATTTTAGAATTTTGATGACATGTTTTAAATAGGTTAAAATCCAATCTGCACTTTGTTAGAATATATAACAAATTGGACCAAGCTATATTTCTAACAAAGACAAATCATTATTTCTTCTAGATTTTCCAGAACAAAAATTTTAAAAATAATTCAAAAGACTTTGAAATAAGATTTAAATTTGATTCTACAGATTTTCTAGATTTGCCAGAATAATTTTTTAAAATTTTAATCATAATAAGTTTGAAGAAATATTTCACAAATATTCTTCGTCGAAAAAACAGAAGCTAAAATGAAGAATTAAATTAACATTTATTTATTATTCTTTACAATTAAAAAAATAAATTTACTTGAACATCGATTTAAATTGTCAGGAAAGAAGAGGAAGGAATTTAAAAGGTAAAAAGGTATATGTGTTTAAAAATCCTAAAATCATTTTTAAGGTTGTATTTTTTCTCTAAAATTGTCTTTCGGAAAGTTATAAGAAGCAAAGTAAAAAAATTTATGAATTTATTTAAACAACTGAAGACCAAGTCTTTAAAATATTTTATTGGATTTTCAAATTCTATTTGAGTTTTGTCTCTCTTAGAATTAAAAATGTCGGGCAAAGCGAGACCAGCTTGCTAGTAAATAAATACAATTTAAAAAATAGAGGCAGCTCACCGGTAAGTGCTGCTATTTGAGCTATTTTTAGAACAGGCCAGCGGGCTACTCATCTGGTCCTTACGGGCGACCTGGTGCCCGCGGGCACCGTGTTGGTGACCCCTGGTTTAGATGAAATACAAGGATCCTGTAATTAGTGTAAACTAAATATTAGAATTCCTTTTTTTTTTCTTTTTTTCATTTATTTATTTATTTCAGGCAATGACATAAAAAAAAAAAGTACAAAGTTGACTGTACATAATAATATAAATTAATATAGTGCAAAAGGTAATGTATAGTATGCAATGCATGAAGGATGTGGCATGTTATACTTTATTACTGTACATTGTACTGTATTACAGTATATTCCAATATCCCCTTCATTCCATGGTTGGTGGTGATGGCTGCTCTGCAGTCACTAGCAGCAGCTAATTAACAAGGAGCAGCGAGTGAACCGAGTCACCTCGCAAAAAGGGAGGCGGCCGGCTATTTTAGGTTCCCTGTGCAGGTCAGGCAGCATAGCATAGAGATAGTCTGCCTAGAGCGGGCAACCTAGACCGGAGCAGAAGGGACGCCGTTCCTTTTCTGCTCCTCGCTATGCTCCGGCCTTGGCCTACTGCACGGTGCAGCGAGTGCACGAGGTCACTGATGCTATCGCTCGCTCTAAGCTGCTACTTTAATGGCCGCGCTGCGTCGGTGTGTGGGGCCGACATTAGCATGGCCAAGTTATTTCCTCTCAGGGGTTATTTCCACTCGCTGGACAGGATTTTTCCGTTCACAAGAAAATGTCTTTCTGCTATCCCCATACGTTGACAGCAGACCACTGAAAAAGGGGGGCCGGCGGGGGATGGTTCATGGAGGAAGTCATCATGTAGCTGTTGGATGATGACGTTACCCAGTGACATGTTTTATTTGGCAGCCTAGTCCATGATGCTGTGTGGCCGTTGGACTATATTTTCAAGGTCATCAGGATGTATATTTTCTATATACACTATATTGCCAAAAGTTTTTGGCCACCCATCCAAATGAGAATCAGGTGTCCTAATCACAGGTGTATAATCATCATCATCATTTCTTTTTATTCCTTTCATGAAAATGCATATATACAAGCCATATACAGTTGACACTTTTGTTGTTTTTTTGTTTCTTATACATAATAAAATCAAGCACTTAGGCATGGAGACTGTTTCTACAAACATTTGTGAAAGAATGGGCCGCTTTCAGTGATTTCCAGCGTGGAACTGTCATTGGATGCCACCTGTGCAACAAATCCAGTCGTGAAATTTCCTCGTTTCTAAATATTCCAAAGTCAACTTTATTATAAGAAAATGGAAGAGTTTGGGAACAACAGCAACTCAGCCACCAAGTGGTAGGCCACGTAAACCGAGCGCAAAGACTTTCTGCACAGTCAGTTGCTACGGAGCTCCAAACTTCATCATCAGTGTGTGAATGTGTGAATGGGTGAATGTGGAAAATAGTGTCAAAGCGCTTTGAGTTCCTTAAAAAGATAGAAAAGCGCTATACAAGTACGACCCATTTACCATTTCATGTGACCTTCCAATTAGCCCACGTACAGTACGCAGAGACATACTTGCCAACCTTGAGACCTTCGAATTTGGCAGATTGGGGGGGAGGCGGTTGAGGTGGGCGGGGTTGGGTTTGGGGTTTGGTGGTAGCGGGGGTGTATATTGTAGCCCGGAAGAGTTAGGGATACAAGGGATTCTGGGTATTTGTTCTGTTGTGTTTATGTTGCGTTACGGTGAGGATGTTCTCCCGAAATGTGTTTGTCATTCTTGTTTGGTGTGGGTTCACAGTGTGGCGCATATTTGTGACAGTGTTAAAGTTGTTTATACGGCCACCCTCAGTGTGACCTGTATGGCTGTTGATCACGCCCTTAATATTGTTGTCCAGGTGAAAATCGGGAGAAATTCGGGAGATTTTCGGGAGGGGCTCTGAAATTCGTGAGTCTCCCGGAAAAATCGGGATGGTTGGCAAGTATGCGCAGAGAGCTTAATGGAATGGGTTTCCATGGCCGAACAGCTGCATCTAAGCCATACATCACCAAGTCCAATGCAAAGCGTGGGATGCAGTGCTGTAAAGCACGTCGCCACTGGACTCTAGAGCAGTGGAGACGCCTTCTCTGGACTGATGAATCACGCTTTTCCATCTGGCAATCTAATGTATGAGTCTGGGTTTGGAGGTTGCCAGGAAAATGCCGAGTGTGAAATTTGGTGGAGGAGGAATTTTGGTGTGGGGTTGTTTTTCATGAGTTGGGCTTGGCCCCTTAGTTCCAGTGAAAGGAACTTTGAATGCTCCAGGATACCAAAACATTTTGGACAATTCCATGGGCTGGCACTTCAAGTTCGTATGTGAGTAAAGGCAGGTGGCCAAATACTTTTGGCAATATAGTGTAGTTGAGGGGGAAAAAAATGATTTTTGGAGGATTAGGTTGTGTATTTTCAAGCGGATTAAGTCACATTTTTGAAAAAAAAAATTGGAATACTTCGATAATTAGGTCCTATAGTGTTGGGAATTTTTAGTTTTTGGGGGGGAAATTTAATTATACTTTTTTAAGGAAACAATGTTAATCTTTCGACGATTAAGTGGTGTGTTTTCCAGAAAATAGTGGAGAATGAAGTTGTGTACTGTATATACAAAACCCAAAACCAGTGAAGTTGGCACGTTGTGTAAATGGTAAATAAAAAAAGAATGCAATGATTCGCAAATCCTTTTCAGCTTATATTCAATTGAATAGACTGCAAAGACAAGATATTTAATGTTCACACTGGTAAACTGTTATTTTTTGCAAATATTAGCTCATTTGGAATTTGATGCCTGCAACATGTTTCAAAAAAGCTGGCACAAATGGCAAACAAAACTGAGAAAGTTGTGGAATGCTCATCAAACACTTATTTGGAACATCCCACAGGTGAACAGGCTAATTGGGAACAGGTGGGTGCCATGATTGGGTATAAAAGCAGCTTCCATGAAATGCTCAGTCATTCACAAACAAGGATGGGGTGAGCGTCACCACTTTGGGAACAAATGTGTGAGCAAATTGTCGAACATTTTAGAACAACATTGCTCAACGAGCTATTGCAAGGAATTTAGGGATTTCACCATCTACAGTCCATATGTTGCCATCCAAGCAACGTTATCATGGACGCCCCTGCTTATTTTAGCAAGACAATGCCAAGCCACGTATTACAACAGCGTGGCTTCATAGTAAAAGAGTGCGGGTACTAGACTGGCCTGCCTGTAGTCCAGACCTGTCTCCCATTGAAAATGTGTGGCACATTATGAAGCCTAAAATACGACAACAGAGACCCCGGACTGTTGAACAACTTAAGCTGTACATCAAGCAAGAATGGGAAAGCATTCCACCTGAGAAGCTTCAAAAATGTGACTCCTCAGTTCCCAAACGTTTACTGAGTGTTGTTAAAAGGAAAGGCCATGTAACACAGCGGTAAAAATGCCCCTGTGACAGATTTTTTGCAATGTGTTGCTGCCATTAAATTCAAAGTTAATGATTATTTGCAAAAAAAAAATGAAGTTTCTCAGTTGGAACATTAAATATTTTGTCTTTGCAGTCTATTCAATTGAATATAGGTTGAAAAGGATTTGCAAATCATTGTATTCTGTTTTTATTTACCATTTACACAACGTGCCAACTTCACTGGTTTTGGGTCTTGTAGTGCATAAAAGCTTTTCGAGGATTAAATCGTATATTTTCGAGAGAATGGCTTCATACTTTTGGGGATTTTGTCGTGTTTTTACAAGAAATTGTAACAATATATAAAATTTAAGTTGTGTATTTCTGGAAAAAAAAGTTGCAATCTTTCAAGGATTTAGTTATATGTTTTACATAAAAAATGGGAATATTTTGAGAATGAAGTCCAATATTGTTGAGAAAAAGTTTTAATCTTTGGATGACTAAATTATACATTTTCAAGTTTTTTTTTTTTTTTGAGGATTAAGTCCTAAAAATTCAAGAAAGAGAATTAAGTTGAATATCTTAAAAGTAAAATATCACAATCTTTCAAGGACTAAAAAAAGTCATGTTTTCTTTAAAAAAGTTGGGGCATTTTGTGACGGCGTGGCAGAAACTTGAGGGTTCCAGGTTCGATCTCCGCTTCCACTATCCTAGTCACTGCTATTGTGTCCTTGAGCAAGACACTTTACCCACCTGCTCCTACTGGTTTAAATGTAGCTTAAAGATGCAGATAATGGGTTGGACTATGGACTCCAAAAACTCCGCTTTGAGTTTTTGGAGAAAAGCGCTATATAAATATAATTCACTTCACTGCTTTCGAGGAATAAGTCACATATTTTTGAGAAAAAAAATTCGAAATATTTAGAAAATTAGATCCCATTTGGATATAATATTTTTTATTTTGAAAGATTGTTGTACAATTTTGAGAAATTTTTAAGGATAAAGTTATATATTTTCAAGGAAAAACGGTACTCTTTTAAGGATGAAGTCGTATATATTTTCTGAAAATATGTGTATTGTTTTGATAATCAAGTCGTATATTGTTGAAAAAATCCAAAATGTTTTCAAGGATTAATTAATATAATTTCAAGAAAAAAACATGTTATCTTTTGATAATTAAATTGTGTATTATTTGGAAATATGTCCCAGTTTTTGTGGATTAAATCGTGTATATTCGAGGAAAAAAAGTTTCAATCTTTTGAATATTTGGTTATATATTTTGTAGAAAAATATTTTGAATATTTTTAGAGTTAGGTCCTATTTGTCAGGAGCTGCTTAAGGCAGATGGTGAGTAAAAATAATGTTATTTAATACAAACAGAACTCACACGCTCTCAAGGAGTTGGAGGAGAACAAAAGAAGGCAAGTGCAAACGTAAGTGCACAAGATACGTTACTTATTTTGTAAAAGAAACAACATATGTATGTCAAGCTTGAGTCAAACATGAGGTAATTGGCTGGGACACACCTGCACCCGGTTGTCAATCTGGCAGCAGGTGTGGAAGCCTGTGCACGGCATGAGGAAGTAGACATTACATAATAAGAACACAGGACAGGAACTACTATAACACACACAGAGAAAAAGCAAACATAAGTCCAAAAACTGTTACAAGGATAAAAACAGTATTTGTTGAAATAAAAAGTTTTAATCTTGGAAAGACTATGCTAGAGACTTTAGAGAAATTTCAAGGATTAAGTCGCATATTTTCAAAGGGAAAATCTTTCATCTTTTGAGGGGTTAAGTCGTATATTTTTTTTAGAAAATATTGTCATCTTTCTAAGATCAGGTAATGTAATTTTGAGTAAAACATTGTAATATTTTGATGCTTAAGTCTTATATTTTCATGAAAATAGTATCAATCTTTTAGTTGTATAGTCACAAAAAAATGTCACAATCCTTCAAAGATTAAGTTGTTCATTTTCAAAGAAAAAAGTTGCGATCTTTTGAGGATTTTGTCATATTTTTTTTAGGATTTTTTTTTCTAATCTTTAGAGAATTAATGTATTTTCAAGAAAAATATTACAATCATATTTTTTCAAAAAATGAATATTTGGAGAATTAGGTAGAAAATATTTAAACAAACGATGTTTTACTCGTTTTATAACACACAAACTCAAAAGTAGACTGGATAGTAAAAGCCCAAACTCACTGCTCTTTGTCAAATTACTGTTTTAATGAATTATAACTAATAATAGTAACAATTTATTATAATTACAGTGATTAAGTTCTATATTTTAAAGGGAAAATTATTTATCTTTAGAGGATATTTTTCCAATATTAGGTCATATTTTTGAAGAAAATATTATCCTTCGAGGATTAAAAAGCCGTGTAGTAAAATTTGTAATTCTTGTCTCTTTCAGGGAAATATTGTCATCTTTCTAAGATTAAGTCTTGTATTTTGAATACGAAATTGTAATCATTTGATCATTAAATCTTACATTTTCAAGAAAATAGTATCAATCTTTTGGGGGATTTAGTCGTATAGTCATAAGAAAAATGTCACAATCTTTCAAAAATTAAGTTGTTCATTTTCAAAGAAAAAAGTTGCAATCTTTTGAGGATTTTGTCGTATATTTTCAGGAAAAATTTGTTCTAATCTTTAGAGAATTAAATATTGTATTAAGAAAAATGTCACAATCATACATTTTTTTAAATGAATATTTGGTGAATTAGGCCAATTATTTCAACAAACGATGTTTTACTCGTTTTATAACACACAGACTCAAAAGTAGACTGGATAGTAAAAGCCCAAACTCACTGCTCTTTGTCAAATTACTGTTTTAATGAATTATAACTAATAATAGTAACAATTTATTATAATTACAGTGATTAAGTTGTATATTTTGAAGGGAAAATTATTTATCTTTGTAGAATTTTTTTCCAATATTAGGTCATATATTTTTGAAGAAAATATTATCCTTCTAGGATTACAAAGTCGTGTTGTAACATTTGTAATCTCTTATTTTTTTAGGGTAATATTGTCATCTTTCTAAGATTAAGTCTTGTATTTTCAGTAAGGAATTGTAATCTTTTGATGGTTAAGTCTTATATTTTCAAGAAAACAGCATCAATCTTTTGGGGGAGTTAGTCGTTTAGTCACAAGAAAAATGTCACAATCTTTCAAAAGATTAAGTTGTCTATTTTCAAAGAAAAAAGTTTCAATCTTTTGAGGATTTTGTCGTATATTGTCAGGAACAAATAGTTCCAATCTTTAGAGAATTAAATGTATTTTCAAAAAAATGTCACAATTATGTTTAAAAAAAATATATATATATATTTGGAGAATTAGGTCGAAAATATTTCAACAAACTATGTTTTATTCGTTTTATAACACAGACTCAAAAGTAGACTAGATAGTAAAAGCCCAAACTCACTGCTCTTTGTCAAATTACTGTTTTAATGAATTATAACTAATAATAGTAACAATTTATTATAATTACAGGGATTAGGTTGGATATTTGAAACGGAAGATGTTTTATCTTTAGAGGATTAAGTTGTATATTTTTTTGCGAAAACACTGAAATCTTTCCAATATTAGGTCATATTTTTGAAGAAAATATTATCCTTCTAGGATTAAGAAGTTGTGTAGTAAAATTTGGAATCTTGTATTTTTTAGGGAAATATTGTCATCTTTCCAAGATTAGGTCATTTATTTTTTGAGGGAAAACATTTAAGGTTTTTAGGATTATTCATATATTCTAAATAAAGAAATAAAAATATATTTAGTTTTAGTTTTAATAATTTTTTTTTACTTTTACAAAAACAAAAATGGATAAACCACAAAAAGCTGGCCATCTGAAAAAAAATAAAAATAACTTTAAAAAAAACACTCCGCACAACATTAGCAATAATAGTAGCTAACATGAGAGGTGTCCTGGCTGGTCCGCTCTTATCTTAGACCAATAAAGAAGGTGATTGCTGTTTTTTGTGTCTTTAAAGGGCTCACAGAAGGAATTCTGGTTGTAAAACGTCTAATTTATTAATTGCTTTGTCCTCAAGCTAACTATCACTGATTTTCTTATTGGTCCTAATAGCTTGCAGTTAAGCACTTTGGCTTAGGTATTTAAGCTAAGTAGATGTGAAGATTGTCCGGTTGTGGTGCGAGCGAACATGTAACATACTTGTACTCAAACTTTTTAAACTCTTTCTTATCACTCCTCTATATAGACAGTATTGTTACATGTAAGAAGTACCACACATCGTCAAATCAATATTTGCTCAGAGCTGCTGCTTGCTCGGAATTAGTCTTTAGGGGACAGACGTTAAAATATTTACATTTTACTTGAACTCGCTTTGTGCGACGCTTTGTCACTTCAAAGTGAGCCAAAGGAAGGAACTTTTGATGTTGACAAGAAGAACCTTTTTTGTAACTTTTTCTATCCACTTTCAACTGACTGCATTATTTCGGTGACTTTCCAATAGAGGTGAGAATCTTTGGGCAACAAATTATTTCCAATTCCCGGGGAGACAATTTGGTTCAGAATCGATTCTTGATATAACACGATTCTTGACTCGAAGCGATGCTCGCAATGTATTATTTGATATAATAATTATAACTAGGAATGTGTGTGGAGTTGAACTGAAACGTCCAGGGTGAGTGGAGTGTGTGGATGGTGGAAAGGTTCAAATCGGATGAGAAATGTGGAATATATGAAGAGGTTTGTAGATTGGCCATTCATTTTCAATGGAGAAAAAAAAAAAGGTAATTCCAGGAAAACTGGGAATTTTGGGAAACACGTTGGCTTGAATGGCCAGGAAGAGTGGACTGTGTGGATGGTGGAACGTTTCAAATCGGGTGAGAAATGTGGGAGTTGTAGATCTTTGGTAGTCTCCATTCATTTGAAAGAGAATTTCCTGGTAATTTAGAAAAACAATAAATTTTGTGTAATACGACATAACACAATTGGCCTGATAATACTGAACGGGTTAGCGTTGGAATATTTCGGGATTGGTCGAGAAAAATGAAAGCATTTTCTTTTTATTAGAAAATGAGTTTTACCAAAAAATGGGAAAACCAAACGTTTTTCTGACCAAAAAAATGAATGGCTTGAATGTCCCGACTAAGAGGAACACTCTGATGGTGGTACAGTTGAAATCGGAAGAAAAATATGGAATATATGAAGAGGGTTGTAGACTGGTCATTAATTTTGAATAGAGAAAAAAATACTGGTAATTCCAGGAAAAATGTCAAAAGTGGGAAACAAGTTGGCTTGAATGTCCAGGAAGAGTGGACTGTGTGGATGGTGGAATGTTTCAAATCGGGTGAGAAATGTGGGACTTGTAGAACCTTGGTAATCCCCATTCTTTTGAAAGGGAATTCCCTGGTAATTTAGAAAAGCGAGACATTTTGTGTAATACAACATTGGCCTGATACTACTGAGCGGGTAAGCGTTGGAATATTTCGGAATTGTTCGAGAAAAATACAAGTATTTTCTTTTTATTAGAAAATAAGTTTTACCAAAAAATGGGAAAACCGGCAAAACCAAACTTTTTTCTAATCAAAAAATGAATGGCTTGAATGTCCCGACTAAGAGGAACACTCTGATGGTGGTACAGTTGAAATCGGATGAAAAATGTGGAATATATGAAGAGGTTTGTAGATCGGCCATTAATTTTGAATGGAGAAAAAAATAATGGTAAATCCAAGAATATTATCAAAAGTGGGAAACACATTGACTTGAATGTCCAGGAAGAGTGGACTGTGTGAATGGTGGAATGTTTCGAATCGGGTGAGAAATGTGGGGGTTGTAGAACTTTGATCATCCCCATTCATTTGAGAGGGAATTTCCTGGTAATTTAGAAAAGCGAGAAATTTTGGGTTATACGACATAGCACAATTGGCCTGATAATACTGAGCGGGTTAACGTTGGAATATTTCGGAATTGGTCGAGAAAAATGAAAGTATTTTGTCTTTATTCGAAAATACGTTTTACCAAAAAACGGGAAAACTTGGAAAATCGACATTTTTTCTGACAAAAAATAAATGGCTCGAATATCCCAACTAAGAGGAACTTTCTGTCGGTAGTATAGTTGAAATCGGATAAAAAATGTGGAATATATGAAGAGGTTTGTAGATCGGCCATTCATTTTCAATGGAGAAAAAAATAATGGTAATTCCAGGAAAATTTTCAAATGTGTGAAACACGTTGGCTTGAATGTCCAGGAAGAGTGGACTGTCTGAATGGTGGAACGTTTTGAATCGGGTGAGAAATGTGGGAGTTGTAGAACTTTGGTAATCTCCATTCATTTGAATGGAAATTTCCTGGTAATTTAGAAAAACGACAAATTTTGTTCAATACGACATTGGCCTGATAATACTGAGCAGGTTAACTTTGGAATATTTCGGAATTGGTGGAGAAAAATTAAAGTATTTTCTCTTTTATTAGAAAATACGTTTTACCAAAAAAACGGGAAAACTGGGAGAAACAGTTTTCTGACCAAAAAAATAAATGGCTTGAATGTCCCGACTAAGAGGAACTTTCTGTCGGTAGTATAGTTGAAATCGGATAAAAAATGTGGAATATATGAAGAGGTTTGTAGATCGGCCATTCATTTTCAATGGAGAAAAAAATAATGGTAATTCCAGGAAAATTTTCAAATGTGTGAAACACGTTGGCTTGAATGTCCAGGAAGAGTGGACTGTCTGAATGGTGGAACGTTTTGAATCGGGTGAGAAATGTGGGAGTTGTAGAACTTTGGTAATCTCCATTCATTTGAATGGACATTTCCTGGTAATTTAGAAAAACGACAAATTTTGTTCAATACGACATTGGCCTGATAATACTGAGCAGGTTAACTTTGGAATATTTCGGAATTGGTGGAGAAAAATCAAAGTATTTTCTCTTTTATTAGAAAATACGTTTTACCAAAAAAACGGGAAAACTGGGAAAAACAGTTTTCTGACCAAAAAAATAAATGGCTTGAATGTCCCGACTAAGAGGAGCGCTCTGATAGTGGTGCAGTTGAAATCAGATGAAAAATGTGGAATATATGAAGAGGTTTGTAGATTGGCCATTCATTTTCAATGGAGAAAAAAAAAAAAGGTAATTCCAGGAAAACCGGGAATTTTGGGAAACACGTTGGCCAGGAAGAGTGGACTGTGTGGATGGTAGAATGTTTTGAATCGGGTGAGAAATGTGGGAGTTGTAGAACTTTTATCATCCCCATTCATTTGAAAGGGAATTTCCTGGTAATTTAGAAAAGCAAGACATTTTGTGTAATACGACATAGCACAATT
>NC_084756.1:15759267-15774267 GCF_033978785.1 Entelurus aequoreus
GAACCTTTTGATGATATTACGGACCGTAGATGGTGAAATCCCCAAATTCCTTGCAATAGCTGGTTGAGAAATGTTGTTCTTAAACTGTTCGACATTTGGTCACGCATTTGTTGACAAAACGGGTGACCCTCATCCTCCATCCTTGTTTGTGAATGACTGAGCATTTCATGGAAGCTGCTTTTATACCCAATCATGGCACCCACCTGTTCCCAATTACCCTGTTCTCCTGTGGGATGTTCCAAATAAGTGTTTAATGAGCATTCCTCAACTTTTTTGCGACTTTTGCCAGCTTTTGGGAACATTGTTGCTGGCATCGAATTCCAAATGAGCTAATATTTGCAAAAATTAACAACGTTTTCCAGTTCGATTGTTTAAATATCTTGTCTTTGCAGTCTATTCAATTGAATATAGGTTGGAAAGGATTTGCAAATCATTGTATTCTGTTCTTATTTACCATTTACACAACGTGCCAACTTCACTGTTTTGGGGTTTGTATATCAAAGTTTAAAAAATTTCAAGTATTACATACATTTTTTTGCTGTCAAAATGGAAACAATGAAAACATTTAGTAAGTCATTTAAATGACGTGTCGGCCTTGGGTCTGACACGTGTGATCTAACGGGTTTCACAATCTATGACGGGAAACTACAGGAAAGGAACATTGATGACAAAAAGACCCTTCGAAGATTACGCCCAGAGAAAAATATGATTGCCTTTAAGAGTGATCAAAGTGGGACAATGTGTACAGTGAAAATGGTTTTAGACGAATAACGGATATCACAGAAGCTGCTATTATTCTCAGCCATCTTTGAGAGCCAACTCGGGGGTGGTGAGGACTCTCCGACTTTCCGAGTAAGAAATCCGACCTCGGGGGCCTGTTCAGTTGAAACTTCTGACTTCCGACGTACAAAATGGAACGCACCACTCCTACTCCTTTTGGGACTTGATAAGTTGTACCTTTGTTCTTGCGTGTTCCACAACATAACAAAAGGTACTTGTTGATCACGTAGCGTTATAGCGGGCACTGGGTCGTCGCCCGGTCCCACCGCGATGACCTCATAGGACATCAGCAGGTTGTGACGGAGCCAGAGGACAGGAAAAGAGGAGAGTTTGATTCCTCACAGCTGCAGAGAGAGAGGGGTCGGAGGGGGGGATGCACCAGCTGCAGACAATGCTTCTCTTGACTGGCCAGCGACTTTCACACAAAACACACACACACCAGCAGACAAGAGGGAGAAAACTTTAGAGCTCTTATGTGTGCACACAACAGGCTCTGTTTGTGTGCGTGTGCGTGTCGTAGCCACTCGCTGTGTTTGTATACAAGCTGCCTGGAACACTTTTGAACTTTACTCACGTCCACGGAGGGTGTGTGGAATCATTGTTGTGGACACCCTGTAGGCCGCCGCATCGTGACAACCTTAAAAGGTTCAGCAGTGGCGGGCCGTGCGTTTCCCACCTAGGCCTTTCAGTGATGTCCGACTTCAATGATTACCTCTCAAAATACCATCATTGATGTCACCACATGACCATTGCTGGAGAAATACGATACAGAAACACATTTACATCAACAGTGTACAAAAAGGGGTTATTTTCTGGCGCATTTAAAAATCAATAAACCCGCATCAGCAATTAAAACATATCTTATGTGGTACTGTCAAAATTAAAATAGCAAAAAACATTAAATGTGAAAAATTTTTATATTTGAATTCACAATTAATAGCACCCATTCGACGCCGTATAAGCCAGTGGAACCCCTCGTTGTCGGCTTATTCGAGTGGAAATGGCGAGCAATTCCCCATTTCATCGCCAGAACAGCGGAGCTAGCTTCCGGGGTTGGCCGACATCGTCTCACAAGATGTAGTTTCACTTTAAATATCCTTCCTGAAAATGGCCTTGCAAATATATATCTGCCACCTAATCAACGTTTTGTTCTCTTTCTTTGTGGGTCAACACTTCCTGCTAAGTTGCAACTTGTGATTGGATACTCACTTTGGAATGACAAGTGAGCATCCAATCACAGTCTCGTTAACATCAGGCTACCTAGATAGTAGGGTGTGGGAAAAATCGATTCGAATCCAAATCGCGATTCTCACGTTGATCATTTTAAAAAAAATCGATTACATTTTTTTAATTTTTTTTTATTATAAAAAAAAAAAATTCTTCATTTTATTTTTATTTTTAAATTAATCAATCCAACAAAACAATACACAGCAATACCTTAACAATGCAATCCAATCCAAAACCAAACCCGGCTCAGCAACACTCAGAACAGCAATAAACGAGAGCAATTGAGAGGAGACACAAACACGACACAGAACAATCCAAAAGTAGTGAACAAAAATGAATATTATCAACAACAGTATCAATATTAGTTACAAATGTCAACATAGCAGTGATTAAAGATTCCTCATTGACATTGTCCTTAGACATTTATACAAAATAAAATTAAAAAAATTAATAAAAATGAACAATAGTGTCACAGTGGCTTACACTAGCATCGCATCTCATAAGCTTGACAACACACTGTGTCCAATATTTTTACAAAGGTAAAAATAAGTCATATTTTTGGTTCATTTAATAGTTAAAACAAATTTACATTATTGCATTCAGTTGATAAAACATTGTCCTTTACAATTATAAAAGCTTTTTACAAAAATCTTTGATTGATTGATTGATTGAGACTTTTATTAGTAGGTTGCCACAGTGAAGTACATATTCCGTACAATTGACCACTAATGGTAACACCCGAATAAGTTTTTCAACTTGTTTAAGTCGGGGTCCACTTAAATTGATTCATGATACAGATATATACTATCATCATAATACAGTCATCACACAAGATAATCACAATGAATTATTTACATTATTTACAATCAGAGGGGGGTTAGGATATGGACATCAAGTAGTGGACATAGAGAGAGAGAGAGAGAGATGAGAGAGAGAGAGAGAGAGAGAGAGAGGAGAGAGAGAGAGAGAGAGAGAGATCAGAAGGCATAAGAAAAAGTATCTGCATTTGATTGTTTACATTTGATTGTTTGCAATCCGGGGAGGGATTACTACTACTACTCTGCTTGCATGTCAGCAGACTGGAGTAGATCCTGCTGAAATCCTATGTATTGAATGAATAGAGAATCGTTTTGAATCGGAAAAATATTGTTTCTGAATCGAGAATCGCATTGAATCGAATTTTTATTTATTTATAATCGAATCGAGACCCCAAGAATCGATATTGAATCGAATCGTGGGACACCCAAAGATTCGCAGCCCTACTAGATAGGCTACTGTCAACAACTTGTGATCTGATTGGCTATCGCAACTGTCTATCAACTATATGTGTTCTCAAATTCATCCGCTAACAGTCCCCGGTGAGTACCCAATCAGAGGACGCGTAAATGTCACTTTCAACATGAGGCCAGCTAGAAGGCCTTACTGACAACAACTCGTGATCTGATTGGCCATCGCAATCATCTATCAACTGTATGTGCCCGTTCACTTAAAGTGCACAGACGCCCGCATTGTTGATTCTGAAGGCTTTGGCAGATTTCATACAGCATGGGCAACATAAGCTGGCTGAATTCTGATTGGATACAGGGGAGCAGATTTCTCCCCTTCACAATTATTATTTTTGTATATTCCAGAAAACAAACGTCCTTTACTCGCGGCCACCAGTTTAATAGACCAATTGATGAAAAAGAGAGGACCTAAAACGGAACCTTGAGGAACACCTCCGTTAAGTAAATCACAAGTTTGGACCCCAGTGTTTTATGTTTGCTAGCAAGGTTAAAATGTCAATGCAAGGATCTGCCAATATGTTTACAGTGGTCCAAGTTCCTCTATACAACAGCCATTCATCCATCCATTTTCTACCGCTTGTCCCTTTTGGGTTGCGGGGGTGCTGGAGCCTATCCCAGCTGCATTCGGGCGGAAGGCGGGGTACACCCTGGACAAGTCGCCACCTCATCGCAGAGCCAACACAGATAGACAGACAACATTCACACTCACATTCACACACTAGGGTCAAGTTAGTGTTGCCAATCAACCTATCCCCAGGTGCATGTCTTTGGAGGTGGGAGGAAGCCGGAGTACCCGGAGGGAACCCACGCAGTCACAGGGAGAACATGCAAACTCCACACAGAGAGACCCCGAGCCCGGGGATCGAACATAGGACCTTCGTATTGTGAGGCACATGCACTAACCTGTGCCACCGTGCTGCCATGACAGGGATTGTCAACTAAATTATTTGGGGGGCCACATTTCCAGAAAGCTATAGACCGGGTGGGAGCAGACTTCTCCCTTCACTATAATTATTTTTGTATATTCCGGAAAACAAACGTCCTCTACTAGCGGCCACCAGTTTAATAGACCAATTGATGAAAAAGAGAGGAGCTAAAACGGAACTTTGAGGAACACCACTAGTATAACTACAGTTGAGTGATTGACCACTGACTGAACCTGAAGTAAACAAGTTACAGCAACATAAAAAAAAAGTTTACTGCCAAAAAGCAGAGGACTTAAAGGGCTGCCTTGAGGAACACCTCCGTTAGGTAAATCACAAGTTTGGACCCCAGTGTTTTATGTTCGTGAAGTGAATTAATTAACTCATATTATGTTTTGCATATGGTGAATGTTTATATTCATCTAGGAGAAAGTTAACCACCAGGTTTAAGTAAATAGTGGCATTTCAGTTTGGGCACATATTAACACAGGTCCCCTTTAGTACTGGCATTTGTGTGTGGATTGGATTAGTTCTCGCGGAAGAAAAGGCAATAAAATTGGACCTTGGTATGCAAAGGTGATGGCCCTATCCGTGAGAAGAGACTACATGTGTAGCCTAATGACAGCATCTAAGATACGACTGGCATCTGTTTTCTTTTCAGTCACCAACACACAAACATCCCCTTTATGGCCAGGATGCGCTCTCCTGACTTAGCACACACACACACACACACACACACACACACACACACACACACACACACACACACACACACACACACACACACACACACACACACACACACACACACACACACAGACACACACAGAAGGTAGGAATATAAAACTAACGGTTTGGCTTCTCCAAGTTAAGGAGTCCTTCATTTTTGACCTGACCTCCTCCAGGAACTGCAGTCCTGCATTATGACACTAGCAAGGTTGAAATGTCAATGCAAGGATCTGCCAATATGTTTACAGTGGCCTTTCTAACTGGCACTCATCGAGGGCGGACACTCCCCTTTCCTCTCCCTTATCGCTCCTGCTTGCTTCTTTGTCTTGTCTTGTCTTAACTTTCTTGTTGCCTCTGTTTGCACTGTTCTCCAAATCTAAACATTGGAACTATTTAACTGGCCTCAACAAAATTGACAAGATCTTGTTTTTGGGGGAACCTGCTTGTCGTGACGGAGCGGTTGTTGCTGGACACACGACGGACTCAGCAGGAAACCGATGGTTTGTACAGTCCAGGTAGAGGACAAGACTCTGTCCCAGGTGGAGGAGTTTAAGTATCTCGGGGTCTTGTTCACGAGTGAGGGAAAGATGGAGAAGGAAATCAGCCGGAGAATCAGAGCAGCTGGGGCAGTATTGCAGTCTCTCTGCCGCACTGTTGTGACGAAACGAGAGCTGAGCCACAAGGCAAAGCTCTCGGTCTACCGAGCTATCTACATTCCTACTCTCACCTATGGTCATGAAGTGTGGGTCATGACCGAAAGAATAAGATTGCGGATACAAGCGGCCGAAATGAGTTTCCTCAGAAGGGTGGCTGGCATCTCCCTTAGAGATAGAGTGAGAAGTTCAGTCACCCGAGAGAGACTCGGAGTAGAGCCGCTGCTCCTTCGCTTGGAAAGGAGCCAGCTTAGGTGGTTCGGGCATCTCGTGCGGATGCCTCACGAGCGTCTCCCTAGGGAGGTCCTCGTTGCACGTACCACTGGGAGGAGACCCCGCGGCAGGCCAAGGACCAGATGGGGGGGATTACATCTCCTCTCTGGCCTGGGAACGCTTCGGGATTCCTCAGGAGGAAGTTGCTAATGTTGCTCTGGAGAGGGAAGTCTGGGGGTCTCTGCTGGAGCTCTTGCCCCTGCGACCCGATTCCGGATAAGCGGTTGAAGATGGGTGGATGGATGGACACGACGGACTCTTGGGAGAAGAAGGAGTGCCGCGTGCCTGGCGACCCTTTCAGTAGAGGACGTGAAGATATCCACCTATTGGGAATTATGACAACGGGACAGTCTTCAAAGTACCCCAAAGCTGCCACAAATGATTGGAGGATACGGGAAGAACTGTGGACACTTTGTGATTTGGATCACATCGGACTGTCTGCCCCGCGGGATGAATGAATTTGAGGACCAGTCACAGACAATTTAGAGTGAAAAGCAAATTTTATTTCTACTCGCATACAAAACATTCTAACTTGGATTGTTTTCCCTGGCTTCGAGACTCTCCCAAAGGACAGTGCGGCGAATACACAACAAACTCCCTTCTTGTCTCCCATGAACACACATCTGTTGTTGTTGACTTTGGACTAGCGACTGCACAACATCAAGGCCGCGGAACAGAGACACGCGCGGCAGGCTAACACACACACATGCATCCACAAAAATATACGCCACCCCCCATCCAACGCCCTTGACGCGAATCCCTTAGGGGTGATGGACGGACAGGCAGCGCCTGAAGAGCTGCAGCCTTCCACCGTAGCCACCACTCCCTCCCCTCTGTTGCTAGTCTTGAGATGTTGATATGTGCTTTGCTATGGAAGTTTTTTTCCCACTCCAGACTGGGTCCCCTTAGGAGCATTTACCTTTTCCCCATCTTTTACGGGGCGCCTTGTGGCGACCAATCAGCGTTCCTGTTCTGTAACCCTGTACACTGTTTGTTTGTCTAATCTTGAGTGGGTTTGTGCTGATTGTTGTACTTGTGCAATGACAATAAATACCTACCTCCCTACCAAGTTCCTCTATACAACAGGAGCATTCAAATGTTTTGCAGAACCGAAACAAAAATGTTTGTCTAACAAGTTTTGGGCTGGTATGATATCATTCCCGTGCTGCATTTGGCCCAAGGGCCGCCAGTTTTATAGCCCCGCTCTTGAGGATGACAGGGAGTGAGGGTTACTGACGTGCACATGGCCCAGGCACAATGGCTGGCTTCCATTACATAAATACCTTACATATTTCCGTTTATGGTATACTATATACAGTATGTAGTTCAGTCAGTAAGATGTACCTTTACTAATTTGTCACATTTTGTTGGCAGAATGAAAAGTTCTTCTGTTATGTAACATGACATCATTATTAAAAGTGTTCAGGAGCAGAATGGAGTGATAATTCTAAGTGGCATTGGGCCACCTTTGACCAGGCCCTACCGGTTTGTTAGTTGCCACGGTGACATAACAGGAGGGTGAGGAGCTGGCGTGTGTTTGCTTTCCAGCGTGATTGGATTCAGTTGGAGGGCGGACAAAAAAAAAGAAGATATATATTATCAAATAAAGGCCTGATGTGGATCCAGTGAGCACTCACCCGGTCCAACTGGCAACACATGCAATGTTTTTCTTGGTGTCTGCAGGTTGGATGAGTCACTCTCTCTTTACTAACACTGTACTCTTTGACAGACACCTACTTTGTTTTAAGGACGCTTTTTGGTTGCTTCACTCATTCTTGACTCTGCGGTGTCACTCAGTTTTTTTTAAAGCTTTCATGGCGTATGCGAGGCGGAAGAATCACACTACACTGAAGAAGGACAATGTCATTTTTGATCTTCTTTGTTTACTTTTTTCCACTTATCCAGACACAGGTCGTGGGGGCACAAGTCTCAATCAGGAAGGACACCAAGTCGGCGTTACCAGGTCAGCCGCAAGACATAATTGCTCCAGCGTGTCCTAGGTCTACCCTGGTACCTCATCATGGCTGGGTATGCCCGGGACACCTTACCAAGGAGGCATCCAAACTAGATACCCAACTTCTCGATTCTAGGAACAGTGGCCACACTCTAAGCTCCTCTCGGGTGACCAAGTGGCTTCGGTGATAGCCTGAAGGGATGCGATCAAATAAGCTCTGCTTCTTCCTACTACTTTTCGAACATGTTGAACTGTGTAGTGAACTGGAAACCAACCAACTCCGAAGCAGACTGAGACCTGTCTCCTAGGTGGTCTCGGTGTGGTTGTTTGGTGCACGCCAGGGTTCGGATGATCACATTCACACTTGACCAAAAAAAGTGTTTGTTGAAACATGGCAAGTGTTAGCTCACCTTAAAATAAGGTAGTTTACATTTTGGGAAGCAAGGGGCACGCTTTTGTGTAAAACCTGTGCCATTTCTGGAAATATCTAAAAGTATTCTGATGATCAGTGTGGAGGTTGCCCTCCTGGGGGTTCTTCAGACCACCAAACACCGACATGACAGTCCGTTTCAGGGTTACAATAGTGCTTTATTTTTACGAAATGTCCCAGGCTGCTTTTCAGCAATTGTCTTTCAGTCTCTTTCTCTCTCGCTCTCACGCCAGCTCCCCTCCAGCTCCAACCACGTCTCTCCTCCTGGCTGCTGCTTATAACAGAGAGACAGGTGATTATATAACAAGGCCCAGGTGGGCCATCTACTCACCTGTCGCTGATTTCGAGGCCGGTCCTGGCACACCCCGCTTCGCTGCAGGCCCACAGGCCACGCCCCCCTCCACAATCAGCTTTAATCATCAGTTTCTAAAACCTCATTTTTTCAGCGTCAGCAGCGTTCTAGTTTGATCTCCAGTCAGGAATTCAACTGAGAGAGTTCTCTGTAGAGTTCACATCGGAAGCACGTGTTCACATCTCTTCAACACACACACACACACACACACACACACACACACACACACACACACACACACACACACACACACACACACACACACACACACACACACACACACACACACACACACACACACACACACACACACACACGTATGTATCCACTCTACAACTGCAATCTTTGATATTCCTTAAAAATTCATAGCCTCCAGTGCATACTTGTACTGAAGAACACTTCAGTTCCTCTCGCAGTTTCTTTCTTTTGATGACTGCATCTGGCTCGCAGATAAATCCTGGGGACTTAAAACATTCGTATGCATTTTAATTCATCCATCCAGTCTCAACCGCTTGAGTTCAGGCCAGGGTTTGGCTCCAGCTTACCTGCAAGGCCAATCACATGTTGTGTGGTGTTTTAATCAAATATTCAGCTCGATAGTTTTTGTGGACAAAACCCGAAAAACAAAAAAGATGACGAGAAATGTACATTTCAGAACAAATTGACAGAGGAGTTTGCCTTTGTGGAGAGAGCAGGTTATATATACAGTGTGTCTAATAAGCAATGATAACATTTCCTCAATGATACGGTCAAATGTGAAACAGCACCTCGACACATCATGGTTACAAAATCCAAAGCCAGTGAAGTTGGCACGTTGTGTAAATCGTAAATAAAAACAAAATATAATGATTTGCAAATCCTTTTCAACCTATATTCAATTGAATAGACTGCAAAGACAAGATATTTAACGTTCGAAATGGAAAACGTTATTTTTTGCAAATATTAGCTCATTTGGAATTTGATGCCTGCAGCATGTTTCAAAGAAGCTGGCACAAGTGGCAAAAAACACTGAGAAAGTTGAGGAATGCTCATCAAACACTTATTTGGAACATCCCACAGCAGGCTAATTGGGAACAGGTGGGTGCCATGATTGGGTGTAAAAGCAACTTCCATAAAATGCTCAGTCATTCAGAAACAAGGATGGGGCGAGGGTCACCACTTTGTGAACAAATGCGTGAGAAAATGGTCGAACAGTTTAAGAACAACATTTTTCAACCAGGTATTGCAAGGTATTTAAAGAATTCACCATCTACGGTCTGTAATATCATCAAAAGGTTCAGAGAATCTGGAGAAATCACTGCATGTACGTGATGATATTACGGACCTTTGATTCCTCAGGCGGTACTGCATCAAAAAGCGACATTAGTGTGTAAAGGATATCACCACACTTCAGAACACCACTGTCAGTAACTACAGTTTGTCGCTATATCTGTAAGTGCAAGTTAAAACTCTACTATGCAAAGCGAAAGCCATTTATCAACAACACCCAGAAACGCTACCGGCCTCGCTGGGCCCGAGCTCATCTAAGATGGACTGATGCAAAGTGGAAAACTGTTCTGTGGTCTGACGAGTCCACATTTCAAAATGTTTTTGGAAACCTTGGACGTTGTGTCCTCCGGACTAAAGACGAAATGAACCATCCAGATTGTTATAGGCACAAAGTTCAAAAGCCAGCATCTGTGATGGTATGGGGGTGTATTAGTGTATTTGTTTTGCAAAACTGCTGTTCGTGATGTGGCGAGAGCAGAAGAGCTTTGACCCTAAGTTAGCTGCTTAGATCCCCAGAAAACAGGGCGGTGTGGCTCGGATGGTAGAACAGCCGTGCTAGCAACTTGAGGGTTACAGGATCATATCCAGCTTCCGCCGTCCTAGTCACGGCCGTTATGTCCTTGGGCAAGACACTTCACACACTTTGCTCTCAGTGCCACCTACCTACACTGGTGTATGAATGTATGAGGCAGGACTCCTGTCATGATCTGGCAGCTCTGCTCCCACTTATCTTCTTTTTGTTGCAGTGCCTGGTTTCTGGGTCATGGGGCGTAGCCAACTGCACACAAACCTGATGCTCATTTCGTCCTGACTACTTAAGCTCTCCAGTCCCTTCACTCCGCACCAGTAGAGTCCCTGTACATCTTCTCGTTCACTGTTGCCATTTAGTGTTTATTGTTACTTCTCCACACCTTCTGTGTGTGATTTCTGTTCCTCACTCCTTAAGTGAGCATCCTTAGTTATTTTTTTTCTCACTCCTTTTTGAGTGCTCTTTTTGTTATCACATATTACACTGATAGGCTATGATACCTTCTGATGGAGCCGCCGCCTTGGCCATGGCAGTTAATAAGACCTCTCCTGCTGTGCACACGTCACTACCTTTGTTTACTAAGAAAATAATGAAGGTTTTTGATCACCCCCTAAAAGACAAAGAAACAAGCAGCCGCTTGTTAGAGTTTAAACAAGGCGAGCTATCAGTAGCTACATACCCCATTGACTTTGGTATCTTTGTAGCAGAGAGCAGATTTGGTGACGGTGGCTTTATGAAGCATTTTTCGCAAGGGATTAAATCATGGAATTAAAAACAAACTTGCTACCTGTGACAAAACTGCTACCCATGACACACTGACTGAATTAGCCATTTGTCAAGTCAGAATAAGTGAGTGCGATAGAGACGACGCTAAAGAGGTTGGCCGATATCGTCCCTCTTCGCCTAATGGGTTAATGTCGATAGCAGCATGAGTCGACCCTGTAATGAGTCGACCCTGTAATAACCACCACTCTTCTGCCAAACGACACGGTGTCAATGCAGCTCGGAGGACAAGTCATACTTGCCAACCCTCTCGATTTTTCTGGGAGACTCCCGAATTTCAGTGCCCCTCCCGAAAATCTCCCGGGGCAACCATTCTCCCGAATTTCTCCCGATTTTCACCCGGGCAACAATATTAAGGGCGTGCCATGATGGCACTGCCTTTAGCGTCCGCTTCTTCACCATACAAACGGCATGCCGGCACAGTCACATATTGTATGCGGCTTCTGCATGCACACGAAAGTGACTGCAAGACATACTTGATCAACAGCCATACAGGTCACACTGAGGTTGGCCGTACAAACAACTTTAACACTGTTACAAATATGCGCCTCACTGTGAACCCACACCAAACAAGAATGACAAAAACATTTCGGGAGAACATCCGCACCGTAACACAACATAAACACAACAGAACAAATACCCAGAATCTCTTGCATCCCTAACTTTTCCAGGCTACAATATACACCCCCGCTACCACCAAACCCGCCCCCCCCCCCCAAACCCGCCCACCTCAACCCCCAATCTCCTGAATTCGAAGGTCTCAAGGTTGGCAAGTATGGGACAAGTCACTGTGCTAAGCGAGCTCGTTGCCAAAGATTACACTTCTGTGGCTACCGTGGAAGCCCGGACCATCATATCTCCCGCTCCTCAAGCTTCCTTTTCTCCTTAGGGGAACAACAAACAGCCTAATTTTAATCGATTGTGTGAGTACACGCAAGTTCCAGCCCTGTAAAAAGACTTCAACTTTCAGAGACTTTGTCAGTGTCAAGATTATTGTTATTGACTCGGGGGCAGACAATTGCTTCATGGACTCAGACTTTGTAGACTTGCATAAAATTACTAAAATTAAGTCTATTGGCGAAGGTGATGCACCAAACTGAGACGTTAGCTTTACAGTTATCAGGTAATCACCATGAAGCGATATCCTTCTTTATCCTTCCATGTCAGTCTACACCCATCGTATTAGGTCTTCCATGGCTGCCACTGCATAATCGTAGTACTGATTGGGATAAAACCATCATTAATCTGTCGGGGGTACCTGCCGAATATCACAACTTCAAACAAGTAATCAGTAAAATTGAGCTCAGTCCCTTCCCCCACAGCGTCCTTATGACTGTTCCATTAAACTCCTCCCAGGGGCAGCGTTACCTGGGGCTACACTCTATAATGTGTCATGGCAGAACAGCCCGGGTCTCATTCGCACCTTTTCCTCTCCATTGGGGCCCGTTTTCTTTCTTCCGTTGAGAAGAAATAAAAGTCTTTGCAGCTCTGTACTGACTATCGTGGTTGAAACGACATAACAGTCAAGAATAGCTATCCTTTGCTACTTATGGCATTTACTTATTTATCTTCTGCTGCTATTTTCACTAAATTAGACTTACGAGAAGATGAGTGGAAGACCGCTATTAACACCCCCATGAGGCATTTTGAATATTTAGTTATGCCATTTGGCCTCACTAATGCGCCCAAAAATGGAATTAACAATATCCTCAGTGACATGATCTATCAATGTTGCTTTGTGTACCTTAAAGACATTCTTATCTTTTCCAGAAATCTCCAGGAACATGTCCACGGGACGGTATAGCTCGGTTGGTAGAGCGGCCGTGCCAGCAACTTGAGGGTTGCAGGTTCGATCCCCGCTTCCGCCATCCTAGTCACTGCCGTTGTGTCCTTGGGCAAGACACTTTACCCACCTGCTCCCAGTGCCACCCACACTGGTTTAAATGTAACTTAGATATTGGGTTTCACAATGTAAAGCGCTTTGAGTCACTTGAGAAAAAGCGCTATATAAATGTAATTCACTTCACACACTTCACCACGTCCGTCTCATCTGACAACGGTTAATAGGGAATCGGCTATATGTCAACGCTGAAAAGTGCAAATTTCTCTCCCATCGTTGTCGTTGCTGGGATTCATCGTGAAAAAGGGCCATCTCAAACCGAGTCCTACCAAAATCTAGGCAATGGTCGAGTGGCCATCTCCTATATCAAGGAAGCACTTGCAAAGGCTCTTGGGTTTTGCTAAGTTCTGTAGGTGATTTATCTGCAACTTTAGCAGCAAA
Source organism: Entelurus aequoreus (assembly GCF_033978785.1). NCBI lineage: Eukaryota > Metazoa > Chordata > Actinopteri > Syngnathiformes > Syngnathidae > Entelurus > Entelurus aequoreus. Next base: position 15,772,737 of record NC_084756.1, read on the forward strand.
GCTGAACCCTTGACAAGACTTACATCCACTAAGTTAGATTTCGGTGGATCTCAGTAGCCGAGGCCACCTTTTCCTCGCTAAAACATTTGTTTACTAGAGCACTAATACTTATGCACGTCAATCCAGCTTTAAACATTTTTGTTGAGGTTGATGCATCGGATACAGGAGTTGGAGCAATTCTGTGCCAGCGTTCCCTGGTCTACCAGAGGCTTCATCCTTGTGCCTTCTTCTCGCGTCGCCTCACAACAGCTGAATAGAACTATGATGTGGGGAAGAATGAACTGCTGGCCATCGTTGTTGCACTTCACGAGTGGAGGCGCTCGTTGGAGGCAACTGCCAGATCATAAGAACCTGGCATACATAAGGACTGGTTGAAGGTTAAATTCCCACCAGGCACGTTGGTCAATGTTTTTCACACGCTTCAACTTCTCTATCACAGACAGACCCGGCATTGCAAAACCAATCCCGATCCGCTCTCCAGAGTTTTCGGACCTGCCACTGAGGAAACCACATCAAAAACCATCATACCCGTCGCTCGAGTGATAGGAGAACTCCAATGGGAGGTAGAGAGAAGGGTAGCTGATGCCGCCTCCAAGACCAAGGTCCCTGACAACGTTCCTGCAAGTAAGCTATTTGTACCAACTGAACTGAGGTCTGAAGTCCTGCAATAAGGACACGCGTCCAAAGTAGCTTGTCATCCTGGTGTGAGGCGCATTCTGTTTTTGTCTCGCAGAGATTCTGGTGGTCGGCAATGCGAAAAGACTTCAAGGACTTAGTAAACACCCTGCTTTGTCTGTGCCAGAGGCAAAGCTTTTTATCGCCCTCCAGTCGGTCTCTTCTCTATTCCGTCATGACCATGGTCCCACATTGCCTTAGAGTTTATCACAGGCTTTTCAGTTTCCCGGGGCAACTCAGTCATACTCAATGTGGTCGACCGGTTTTCTAAGATGGCTCACTTCATTCCCCTGTCCAAACTACCTACTTCCCTAAAGACTGCGCAACTCCTGGTGAAGCACGTTTTCTGCCTACATTATCCCTCAAGACCTGGTCTCGGACAGAAGACTCGTGGGAGCCACCCGGAGACTTACCTCTGGTTATTATCCCCAGACCAGCGGCCAGACGGAGCGGGCAAAACAGGACCTGGAGGCGGCGCTCTGCTGTGTGTGCCACCGACACCCTTCCTCCTGGTCCTCCAACCTCTCTTGGATGGAGTGCTCATATTTCCTTCACCTTCTCGGCCAGAGCTATGTCTCCTTTTAAAATCGCTTGCGGGTATCAGCCGCCTCTTTTTCGTTCTCAGGAGTCAAAAATCCCCATCCCATCCACCCACCAGTTTATACACAGAGTTCATCTGGTGTGGTGGGATTCTAGAGCAGCTTTGTCCTGGACGGCTGTCTGGAACCGAAGGCTGGCAGATTGCCACAGGGTCTTATCAACTTATCAACCTGGACAAGAGGTATTGGCTGTCGACTAAGGACTTACCATTGGCTGGCTTCTCCAGGAATTTTTTTTCCAAAGTTTGTGGGGCCCT
>NC_084756.1:15779267-15931767 GCF_033978785.1 Entelurus aequoreus
AGAAAGCAATCAAGTGCAAAGACGTCACTGTAAAATGTATATTTGAACTTTTATTCGTCTGTGAAAATGTAGAGGTTTTGTTTGTTTGAAGGTTTTAACACACATTCTTTTTCAGCATCACATTCATCATTGGTTACTTAAAGGGAAACGGCACTTTTTTTGTAATTTGACCTATAATTCACAATCCTTGTGTATGACAAGAACACATATGTGTTTGTTTTTTTAAGCATTTAACTCGTAAAGAAACACTAGCAAAATTCAGCTAACAATGTAGCCAATATGAGTCGCTCTTTTCTGCTGATAAAGCACTCTAAAAAAAACCATTTATCAACGTTTTATATAAATCCTGTAATATGTGATGTAGTAACAGGCACACTCATAATTGATCATTTTAAACATACGCATCGCAACATTCACATTTCTCTTCAACAACAACACTACTACTAATCATGGCTTCATGAGACACAACGATTACTTTGGGACAAGTGATTATACAGAACCTTCTATTTTTGAGCCCGAGTATAAGGAGGAAGAGCAGGCCCGGCCCTAACCAATCTGGTGCCCTAGGCAAGATTTTAGGTGGCGCCCCCCCACATCGGCAGTGAAGTATACTCACAAGAAACCGAATAGCTTTGTCTTTTACCTTTTTTTTTTACTTAAAGAAAGCAAATTAACAATCAGAATAGTTAACAAGATAAAAAAAAATATGGATAAATAAATGAATACAAAAAATAAAAAATGAATATATGAAATACAATATTTTTTACATACATAAACACAAAATAAAACGTGTCAACAAGTTGCATAAAATAAATTAAAAATACAATATAAATAAGGCACTGCACAAAACAAGATATCAAACCAGTATGACTTTAACAACTATATTACAAAAAAAGGGGATCCTACAGAGTTCTCTATTTGTGCTTTTTAATATTGCATTAACTAGAATGACTTACAAATTACTGTACACCAGGGAGTACTGTAATTACCTAACGTTACATTATTATTTTCCATAACAATTTAGCCCCCACCACAATATTAACCCGACGTTAAAACAGAACTAGCTATTTATTGATTAGCAATTGCCGAATCATGTAACATTAGCTTAATGCTAAAGGTTACTATCCCATTCTGTAACAGATTCATTTCATGTAGGCTAACGTTACCTACCTGCTACCTCTGTCTTTTTCTCGTTTCAACTCCTCTTCTTTTCTCTTTATTCTTCCCTGGGCACCTGACAGTTTTGGCCGTTTTGACATCTTGTGTTGATTTTTTGATGTGGTGAACACTGGTGACGTCCAAAAAGAGTCATGATACGGGAAGGGAGGGGGCGCACCGTGCCGGGGGAGGGGGGGCGTAATGTTGTAACAAATAATATTTCTATTAAATAGGCTTTACTTTGCATTTTAATTAACGTGGGATTATTTTATGTATTTAGAAATAATAGTACCAACTTTTTTTTTTCCTCCAACATTTGTGGCACTGGCGTGGCGCCCCCTGATGGACGGCGCCCTTAGCATTTGCCTATACGGCCTATGCCACGGGCCGGCCCTGAGGAAGAGCTACTAGTTTTAGAAGCTGTGTGCTAAACAGAATCACTAAGCATCAAGTAGCAGTATTGCTTAGTGTTAAACAAGAAATACAAACTACAAACATAATAAAACAATCACTTACTGTACAATGTCTTCTCTCACAGGGATGCTGACGGATGGAATGTTCCTTTATTTTAATGAATAATTCATCATAATCTTCATGCAGGTTTTTGGGTCTTTCTCGCCATTCCTGGGTATAAGTTAGATGTCACAGTTGACCAACTTCTCTGTGTATGGCAACATCCTTCTACTATCCAACCGAAAGGCGTGATTTATATCCTGGAATTAACTTTCACCAACTCAGAGGCAAATTTTCTGTGATTTTCCCTATACGTCTCAATATTAACAGTAGTTAGGTTAACTAGAAAATTCAAGCGGAAATTTTGATGGGCCTGCTATCTGTGCCCTGGACCTGGAAGCCGCCACACTTTGAAGAAGGTGCCAAGCTTCCGAATCTGTGAGTTTTCAGTGTAACTGTACAAAATGAGCTGTAGAGCTAGCCTAAAAAATTAGCATGTTTACATAAAAATGTAACACTTAGCATGTGTGCTAACAATGGCATGCTAACAGTTAGCATGCCTCACATATCGAGTAACACGGCTGTAAGGTGTATGGCTGCGGAAGTAGAGAAAGAAGTGAAAAACCAGCCAAAAAAAAGTTAGCATGTTACTATTAGCTTGCTAGCATGCTAACACTTAACAAGTGTCACGTACCAAGTTATTTGACTCTGGGGTAAAGGGAAGCCAATTTAGTTAAAAAAATATCATGCTTATGTTAGCGTGCGAGCAAGCTAACGTTAGCATGCTATCAGTTAGCTTGTGTCGAAAGTAGACAAGTGTGTGAACAAAACGAGACGTTAAGCACCAAGCTACGTGAAAGAATGGCTGAGCTCTTTTTGGCGTTTGTCTCAAAGCAATCGTCCATTAAAAGGGTACGTACGCATTAAATGTACCTTTTTTTTTTTTTTCCTGAATAGTGTCACCACGGTAACACGAAATGTTGCCAACTTAAAGTACCGCCGTAGGCGCGGGTGAGACCTTTCCGACGGTGTAACATGTGGGGGTTCGTTGGCCGATCCGTCCCGTATTAATCGCAAGAGAAACGTGCGGAACTTTAATAATAAAAGTTGAAGTATGAGCAATAATAATATGGGCTGCTTGCATTTCAGCAGGCCCATAATTATTCCACTTACACACATACTTGCCAACCCTCCCGATTGTCCCGGGAGACTCCCGAATTTCAGTGCCCCTCCCGAAAATCTCCCGGGAAAACCATTCTCCCGAATTTCTCCCGATTTCCACCCGCACAACAATATTGGGGGCGTGCCTCAAAGGCACTGCCTTTAGCGTCCTCTACAACCTGTCGTCATGCCCGCTTTTCCTTCATACAAACAGCCTGCCGGCCCAGTCACATAATATATGTGGCTTTTACATACACTTAAGTGAATGCAACGCATACTTGATCAATAGCCATACAGGTCACACTGAGGGTAACTGCATAAACAACTTTAACACTGTTACAAATATGCGCCACACTGTGAACCCAAACCAAACAAGAATGACAAACACATTTCGGGAGAACATCCGCACCGTAACACAACATAAACACAACAGAACAAATACCCAGAACCCCTTGCAGCACTAACTCTTCCGGGACGCTACAATATACACCCCGCGCTACCACCAAACCCGCCCCCCCCCCCAACCGCGCCCAAACCCCACCATCTCCCGAATTCGGAGGTCTCAAGGTTGGCAAGTATGCTTACACCAGGGGTGTCCAAAGTGCGGCCCAAGGGCCATTTGCGGCCCGCAGCACATTGTTTACCGGCACATTCTGGAAATGCTATTGCAAAAAATAAAAATGAACATTAAAAAAAGTGGAATGAGGTGAAATCTAACGAGAAAAAGTTGCAATGTCGACACAAAGCTGCCATGCAGGCTGTTTTTTTTCCTTTTGTCTCTTTCTTTTTCATTTTTTGCCACTGCTCAAAAAAAAAAAAAAAAGACAAAAAATCCATGTTATAATTAATTATTTTCAAAGCTCCAATTAGTTAAAATTTTTCACTTTAAAATGTTTTATGTGGTAAATATTGCATATATTGTGTAGTTGCCATATAAAAACAAAGTTTTCTTCGATAAAAGAGCATAAAACAAACAAAATAATACTTCAAACGTAAAATGGACAGATATATCTGAAGTTGATCTCGTAACTTAAGTGATGAAAGTAAAAAATAAAAAAACAAATACAAATGTATCACTTTATGAGTGGGGCACCTTTTGGATCCCAAATATATTTAGTGGTATTTTATTTATCTTTTCAGTGTGATGACTCAAAAATATTAAATAATTCAAATTAATGGTGTGCTGCATTATTTATATTTTAGGGCTCGAATTACTAAATACTGCATATTTCAGTTTTACTATAAAAAACAAAGTTGTTTTTGACAGAAAAGCCATAAAACCTTTTTTTTCTTTTTTTTTAAGTTGATATAGAGATTTACTGTAAGCGTTAAATAAAAAATAATAACACAAATTAGACTTATTTTTAACATTTTAATAACTGAGACACTCTATGGTCCCCGGGACCCCTAAAGGTAAAATAAATACAAAAAATCCATATATTTTGTTATGGTTTGAAAATGAAAAATATCAAAATGGCCCCCACATGCTTTAATTTTTCCGTTTGCGGCCCCTTCAGTGGAAAAAGTTTGGACACCCCTGGCTTACACAGTCAATGCAAGTTCTATTATGCAATGGAAAATATTGTTTCTACTTTGTCCTAAGGAAAGAAATGCTTTAAAAACATGACAAATGTTGACTAACTGGAGGTGGACAACAACTAACAAACGGCTTTTTAGTCTTCGTCCTTACAAATAAATTGCAGGTTTTACTGCGCCCGACTAAAAAAGAAGCGCACTGGGCATCGACGTCCACACAGCTGCCATTCCTGTGTTTTGCTCCGAGAGACAAATTACAACCGACTACCGAAACTTCAACATCTAAGAATAAACTACTCTTTTTGGGGGGGGACCGCGTCTTGTTTTCCATCTGACAGCGAAAGACCTTCCAGCCGCCACCTACACTCGGACAATCTTTTCTAATTTCCTGAAGGATACGAAAGCAGGGTTTTGCCTGGGTTTGTAAACATGGCGGCAGGAAGAGTACAAAGCCCCTGACACACTGAACTAGTGAGACACTAAAACACACACACAGGCGAGCAGTGGCGGCAACCACAGCTTACAAGGAAAAACATATCCAGATGTTCTCCTCGTAGGCTCACCAACCCCCCTCCCACATGTGGGCCACATATTACACAGGCTTACTCTCAAGACTCTTTGACTGACTTATGCAGACACATTTATACACCTACACTTGTCAAAGGTCCTGAGAGTAGGAAAGCACCTCACGCCAGCGTTAAGAATGACTAACCTTCAGTCGACTGGAGACGACTCTGTAAAAAAAAACAAAAAAAACAGATGGATTAGTGGAAGTGTGTTGCTTTAGGTAATAATAAGACAGTGAAATATGATCCAGGAAGAGCAAAGTGGAACCATTTGTTTTTAAGCAATCCATAAAGTTAAGTGAACTCATGAACTGAATTAGTCCCTCCAGGATTTATCTGATTTTTTTTTTTTTTTCATTGTCGTGGCCTAAAATGCCCCATTTCACAGCACTATTTTCAAAAAGTTGAGTCAAAAGTTGCAATATTTCCAAGGGGAACTGCACCATTTTTGAAATGTTGTCTATCATTCTCAAACCATATATATAAATTTCTTTTTTTTATGCATTTTAACTCATTAAAAAAACGCTAGCAAAAGTTAGCTAACAATTGAGGTAATGGGTTTGGCTCTACTAAATTGGCCCTAGTGCAGTGGTTCTTAACCTGGGTTCGATCGAACCCTAGGGGTTCGGTGAGTCGGCCTCAGGGGTTCGGCGGAGCATCTGCCGCGGAGGTCAAGACAAACCCGACTCATCGTGTAAATAAAAACTTCTCCCTTTCAGCGTATTATGGATACCCCCGAACAATGTTCCCTCTAATTTTCCATCTGATTTGCAGGTTTGTAATTTGTTGTGAGTTTATGCACTGTGTTGGGTTTGTTCTTTGAACAAGGTGATGTTCATGCACGGTTCATTATGTGCACCAGTAAAAAAAACATAACTTTGTCTTGAATTGGAAAAAAAAACATTTTCTTTTACACAAAAGAAGGGTTCGGTGAATGCGCATATGAAACTGGTGGGGTTCGGTACCTCCAACAAGGTTAAGAACCACTGCCCTAGTGTGTGAATGTGAGTGTGAATGTTGTCTGTCTATCTGTGTTGGCCCTGCGATGAGGTGGCGACTTGTCCAGGGTGCACCCCGCCTTCCGCCCAATTGTAGCTGAGATAGGCTCCAGCGCCCCCCGCGACCCCGAAGGGAATAAGCTGTAGAATAAGGATGGGTTTGGCTCTATCCCGCCTATAAAGCGCTCTAAAAACATCCAAAACATCCATCAAGGTTTTATATATCAAATTTTTCGGACTATAAGGTGCACTTAAAATACTTTTTTCTCCCTTATGACCCGGTGCGCCTAGTACGGAATAATAATACTGCTCAGTGGCCTAGTGGTTAGAGTATCCGCCCTGAGATTGGTAGGTCGTGAGTTCAAACCCCGGCCGAGTCATACCAAAGACTTTAAAAATGGGACCTATTACCTCCCTTACACAGCATCAAGGGTTGGAATTGGGGGTTAAATCACCAAAAATGATTCCCGGGCGCGGCCACCGCTGCTGCTCACTGCTCTCCTCACCTCCCAGGGGGTGATCAAGGGTGATGGGTCAAATGCAGAGAATAATTTCACCACACCTAGTGTGTGTGTGACAATCATTGGTACTTTAACTTTTAACTTTCATTCTGGTTTTGCTTACCGACCTCAAAGCAATTTTATTTGGTGCATAGTGTAATGATAAGTGTGACCAGTAGACAACAGTCAAACATAAGAGATACATGTAGACTGCACTATGATGGCAATATGACTCAAGGAAACAACACCAACATTTTAAATGTTCTAGGGCTGCAACTAACGATTAATTTGATAATCGATTAATCTGTTGATTAATACTTCGATTAATCGATTAATAATCGGATAAAAAAGACAAACTACATTTCTATCCTATCCAGTAATTTATTGAAAAAAAACCCAGCATACTGGCACCATACTTATTTTAATTATTGTTTCTAAATGTTTGTAAATGTTGCAGTTTATAAATAAAGGTTTATTAAAAAAATAAAAAATAAAAAAAAATAAAAAAAACTGCGCATGCGCATAGCATAGATCCAACGAATCGATGACTAAATTAATCGGCAAGTATTTTAATAATCGATTTTAATCGATTATTTGTTGCAGCCCTAAAATGTTCCATTGAAAATAAAGAACATTACACACGGCACTCAAAAATCTATCAAAATGTTTTAGTACGACTTTGGTAAGCTATGAAGCCACACCGCTTGATGTGCTTCAACATACGAGTATTATTATGGTGTGTGTATAAGGTAAGACATATCTGGCGTTTTGTTTCGCAACATTATGCAAAAGCAACTTTTCTTACCTTCTGATCTGTATTTGGGATCTGCATAAGTCCTGAAAAATTGCACTCGTCTGCCTTTGTAGTCCATGACGACACCGTAGTCGAAAAGCTTCTTCTTTTTCACTATCTTCTTGTTATGGGACATTCATCCTCCATTGTTGCCATTTCTAATATAAAGTAGTGTAAAGTTCTTACTTATATTTGTCAGTAAACTCGCCATGAAAGCGCTAAAACATACCGGTGTAGTGAGTTTACATTATTCACCCAAGAAACCTTAGTTATTAGAGAGTTCCGGTTGGATGGTTTTTCACGGGACACATTTACGGTGTTGTTGTTTCCGGGTGAGGAGATGCTGCTCCGTTATTGATTGAAGTAAAGTCTGAATGTCATTAAAACAGTTAGCTCCATCTTTTGACACTTCTTCCACTCCCGTCCTTGCACGCTACACCGCTACAACAAAGATGACGGGGGGAAGACGCTGTCAAAGGTGAGCCACGTAAATAAGACCGCCCACAAAAAGGCGCATCCTGAAGCGACCGTCAGAAAGCGACTTGAAGATTATCTGTAAAACATAATCTATGCAACATTTTGACCAAAGAACCACCATTACATGTTATGTAGACCACAAGGAAGTGTTTTAAATGTAGAAAAAATAATAATATGACTCCTGTCATGCACCCTATAATCCGGTGCGCCTTGTATATGAAAAAAGATCGAATATAGACCATTCATCGGCGATGCGTCTTATAATCCGGTACGCCCTATGGTGCGGAAAATACGGTACAATAAATGTACAATTATTATTTTATTTTTTTATCAGCGTTCATGAGTCTGATTGAGAATACAAAGCTGGACATTGTTCTCTTAGTTCTGAAGGAAATTGACCTGCAACTGTGACCCGAGGGGAGTCTGGTGTACTGAGAGTGGGGTGTACGAGTACTGCCAGTGGCTAACTGCAGACCTTTAGACTTGACTCTTCTGTTGTTGTGTGAGAGTGCTTCCTGTGCCCATCCAGAAATGTTACTACACTACAAAGCTGAATGATCTTAATGAGCGTGTTCTTGTAAATAGTGCTGAGTGACCCATACCAGGCTGGGATGTTTTAATGTCAGAACTGACCCAATGAAGCGTCTGCAGAAGGCAGACAAAACTAACCGACTCCAACCATCTGCAGAAGTTCTCGGGCGACTATGCGGTGGCGGGATGTGTGTCTGAGGGGAGTGAGCAGGAATAAGGAAAAGTCATCTCAGGCTTCGTCGACTGGTGTGCACGTAATCACCAACACTTGGAAACGCCTGTAAGACAAAAGAGCTTGTGATTGACTTTAGCTCCACCACCGACACCGGCGACCATCCAGGGATCAGACAAAAAATAGTGGATTCATTTAACTACTTGGGTGTTCACCTTAACAATTTACTGAACTGGACTTACGATTCAAAGTCGCCTACACCTTTTAGGGAGACTGAGGTCCTTCGGGTGTGCATGTCACTCAGCGGCGGGCCGTGCGTTTCCCACCTAGGCCTTCAGTGATCTCCGACTTCAATGATTATCTCTCAAAATGATGTCACCACATGATCATTGTTGGAGAAATACTATACAGGAACACATTTACACGCTACTGTGCATTGAAATACATCAACAGTGTACAAAACGGGTTATTTTCTGGCGCATTTAAAAATCAATTAAAACGCATCAGCAATTAAAACATATACCGTAAATTTCTCTGCTTGGCTTATGCAACTTCTGGTCAATAAAGTTTGATTCAAAGTACACACTTCTCAATCAATCAATCAATCAATGTTTATTTAGGGGGCGGTATAGCTCGGTTGGTAGAGCGGCCGTGCCAGCAACTTGAGGGTTGCAGGTTCGATCCCCGCTTCCGCCATCCTAGTCACTGCCGTTGTGTCCTTGGGCAAGACACTTTACCCACCTGCTCCCAGTGCCACCCACACTGGTTTAAATGTAACTTAGATATTGGGTTTCACAATGTAAAGCGCTTTGAGTCACTTGAGAAAAAGCGCTATATAAATGTAATTCACTTCACTTCACATTTATACAGCCCTACATCACAAGTGTCTCAAAGGGCTGCACAAGCCACGACGACATCCTCGGTTCAGAGCCCACAAAAGGGCAAGGAAAAACTCACAACCCAGTGGGATGTCAATGTGAATGACTATGAGAAGCCTTGGAGAGGACCGCAGATGTGGGTGACCCCCCCCCTCTAGGGGAGACCGGATGCAATGGACGTCGAGTGGGTCTAGCATACTATTGTGAAAGTCCAGTCCTTAGTGGATCTAACATAATAGTGAGAGTCCAGTCCATAGTGGATCTAACATAATAGTGAGAGTCCAGTCCATAGTGGATCTAACATAATAGTGTGAGAGTCCAGTCCATAGTGGATCTAACATAATAGTGAGAGTCCAGTCCATAGTGGATCTAACATAATAGTGAGAGTCCAGTCCATAGTGGATCTAACATAATAGTGAGAGTCCAGTCCATAGTGTAACATAATAGTGTGAGAGTCCAGTCCATAGTGGATCTAACATAATAGTGAGAGTCCAGTCCATAGTGTAACATAATAGTGTGAGAGTCCAGTCCATAGTGGATCTAACATAATAGTGTAAGAGTCCAGTCCATAGCAGGGCCAGCAGGAGACCATCCCAAGCATTTATATATCTCAAAGATATATTACCGTATTTTTCGGATTATAAATCGCAGTTTTTTTCATAGTTTGGCCGGGGGGTGCGACTTATACTCAGGAGCGACTTATGTGTGAAATTATTAACACATTACCGTAAAATATCAAATAATATTATTTATCTCATTCACGTAAGACAGCAATCGTCACACCCACACGTCAACCAATAAAAATTTGGCGGGGGCGGGTCATGGCAGAAGTGCATTATGAAAAAAAAGATGCTACCTGCTACTACTTCCGTACCTATGAAAATTGATAATTTTAACATTGGCGGTAACTTATAAAAACTGAGAAGGGCTGAACAAAAATGGAACCGAAAAGGAAATCATACACTGCAGATTACAAGATGGGAGTAGTGAAATATGCAGCAGAAAACGGCAATCGAGCAGCAGAAAGAAAGTTTGGAGTAAGCGAGAAACTTGTAAGGGACTGGCGAAACATTTCCCCCAAAAATGCGACTTATACTCTAGGGCGACTTATGTTTTTTTTCCTTCTTTATTATGCATTTTCGACCGGTGTGATTTATACTCCGGAGCGATTTATAATCCGAAAAATACGGTAACTGCCCTGACCACATTATTACAACTATTCTGATTCTGATTCACATGATGGCGACAAATACACATGTAACAATGTTAATTAGATAACAAGCATCACACACTTGAACAACAAGAGTTTACAACTTTTAGTTGTGACAGAACAGCTACTGTCAACAACTTGTGATATGATTGGCTATCGCAACTGTCTCTCAACTCTGTGTGATCTCAAATTAATCTGCTAACGCAGTGTTTTTCAACCTTTTTTGAGCCGAGGCACATTTTTTGCGTTGAAAAAATGCGGAGGCACACCACCAGCAAAAATCACAAATAAAACGAAACTCAGTTGACAGTAAAAAGTTGTTGTCACAATTTTTGGATATGACTTTAAACCATAACCAACCAAGCATCACTATAGCTCTTGTCTCAAAGTAGGTGTACTGTATCAATATAGCTCTTGTCTCAAGGTAGGTGTACTGTCACCACCTGTCACATCACGCCCTGACTTATTTTGTAGTTTTTGCTGTTTTCCTGTGTGTGGTGTTTTAGTTCTTGTCTTACACTACTATTTTTTTGGTATTTTCCTGTAGCAGTTTCATGTCTTCCTTTGAGCGATATTTCCCGCATCTACTTTCAAGAATATTTCAGTTGTTTTTATCCTTCTTTGTGGGGACATCGTTGATGGTCATGTCATGTTCGGATGTACTTTGTGGACGCCGTCTTTGCTCCACAGTAAGTCTTTGCTGTCGTCCAGCATTCTGTTTTTGTTTACTTTGTAGCCAATTAGGTTTTAGTTTCGTTCCGCATAGCCTCCCCTAAGCTACAATGCCTTTTCTTAGGGGAACTCACCTTTTGTTTATTTTTGGTTTAAGCATTAGATACGACGACAAACCCTTGTTGTCTCACACAACGTGTGCCCGACATCTACAAAGCAATTAATTACCGGCTCCCACCTACTGATATGGAAGAGTATTACACGGTTACGCTGCCGAGCTCTAGACAGCACCGACACACAACATCGGCACATAATTTGCAGATAATAATTAGTGGTTGGCAAAAAATATTTTTAACCCAAATATGTGAAATTACATAATCTCCCACGGCACACCAGACTGTATCTCACGGCACACTAGTGTGCCGCGGCAGTGGTTGAAAAACACTGCGCTAACGGTCCCGATGAGTATCCAATCACAGGACGCGTAAATGTCACTTTCAATGTGAGGCCATCTAGAAGGCCTTACTGACAACAACTCGTGATCTGATTGGCTATCGCAACTGTCTATCAACTGTATGTGCCCGTTCACTTACAGACGCCTGCATTGCTGAATCTGAAGGCGTCTGGCAGATTTGGGACAGCATGGCAACATAAGCTAGCTGAATTCTGATTGGACACAAACTAAAACTAAAAACAACAACACTGGAAGGAGCATAATATGACATAAAGAGAATATGAATAATTTTAGATATTTAGGGAAAGTAAATAAAAAAATAATTTGATCTTTAATTATGATCATGATTTCTGGTTATGTTAGGCCAGCAGAGAAGGCTTTGCTGGCCCTGATGGCACACCAGTGATGTCACTACTGCACACTTTTTGTGGTAGATTGGTGGGGCAGCACAATCAGAGACAGGAACAGACTTAATAAAGTGATTAAGAAAGCTGACTCTATCCTAGGGTGCCCACTAGTCAGTATTGAGGAGGTGGCTGACAGAAGGATGTTGACCAAGATGACATCCACAATGTCTAATCCCTCCCGGCCCATGCACGACAGTCAGTATGTGCCCATGCACTAAATTAGTCTGATTTCTCAAATAGTTCGGCTCTAAATAAGCCTCCTACAACTAGAGATGTCCGATAATGGCTTTTTTGCCGATATTCGATATTCCGATATTGTCCAACTCTTAATTACCGATTCCGATATCAACCGATACCGATATATACAGTCATGGAATTAAGACATTATTATGCCTAATTTTGTTGTGATGCCCCGCTGGATGCATTAAACAATGTAACAAGGTTTTCCAAAATAAGAGAACAACTTCAACTCAAGTTATGGAAAAAAGTGCCAACATGGCACTGCCATATTCATTATTGAAGTCACAAAGTGCATTATTTTTTTTTAACGTGCCTCAAAACAGCAGCTTGGAATTTGGGACATGCTCTCCCTGAGATAATCCTGATACCCACTACAACTATGGGAAATACTATACTTTGACTTTCACAAAGTGCATTATTTTTTTTAAACATGCCTCAAAACAATGAAGGCACACAGCTTGAGTCCAGAGTATACTAGAGTAATAAAGTAAACAATAACATAGTCCTCCTTTAGTGCAAGACTGCCTGGCATACTGCATAACAGGGAATATAAACTGGGCTCACATCCATCTTCCACTTGTATTCATTGTGTCCCTCATTATGATTCTGGAAGAGGTGGTAGATCAAATTGCTCGTATTAAAGGAAGACGTCTTGGTTCCTCCTCGCATAACTAACTTTATGAGGCCTTGCAAATTGCCAATTTTTTATTCATCAGAGACACTTTTAAATAATCCCAAACCATAGACATGGTGTCATTAGTCAGTCACCGAGCGAGCTCGCTTGTTAGCCACGGCTACAGCACCGGCAACAACACACTCATGTTGTAGTTATGCTCCACTCGCGGCGGTTTGATGAGGTCATCAAGCGTCGCCAGTAAACCTCTCATGCTGCAGTCGTCAACTCCTGTGTTGCGTGTGGGAGAGCGGAGAGGGGAGGGGCTGCTGACTGGGAGACGCAACTGCTCTGTACTGCTCCCTACGTCCGTGTTTTACCGGATATGTACCGCTCCGTACAGCGGCGTTTTAAAAAGTCATTAATTTTACTTTTTGAAACAGATACCGATAATTTCCGATATTACATTTTAAGCATTTATCGGCCGATATTATCGGACATCTCTACCTACAACCCATGGAAACACCTTAATCCGATCGTGTTCGGTTTTTGAAAAGTCGGACTAACCCATTATGATTAAACGATTGGAAACCAGATCTCTCAAGGGGGTGTGTGCGACCGAAGACCACCCTTTGTATCGCGCCTGCGTCAGTCTCAACGTGCAGGATACAACCCGGAAGCAGATACCATTCAATTAAAACAACAAAGAAATGTAAAACGCCGGCTTAATTCGAACTCCCGAGCAAAACTCGAATGAGATGAAAGATAATGAAGCAGGTAAATTAAAGACGTATAATAAAGCATACACAAACCTCTTCACGATAGTCCTGAACAATAGCAACCTTCCTCTGGATATCAGTCAGGGCACGAATGGTCTTTTCCTATGGATTTAAAACTCCTTCCATCAATCCACAGAGCCTTTTGAATGAACTTTGAAACATTCAAAAGTTTTGCTTCCATGATTTTCGCCCGAAAATTCCTTTGAAAACAATTATGTCGCCTTTCTTTGCATCCGACCCGATACATTCTTGGTAGTATGGTCATGTTGGTAGCGCCAATCTAAGATCATTTCTTGATGCTGTCTGCTGTTCAACATCAGCATAGCCATTAGAGATGTAATATTTCTCATCTGTGCCGATATTAGAGCGGACATCAGTTACGGCGGGGTTGCAGCTTACTGCGTGGTTCGTTCTCCCAGGATGCAAACAGACGACTCCGGAAAGGACTTGCAGGTAGGAACATGATTTAATCTCGAAAAAACTCAAAGAGGTACAAAAACAGAAAACAAACCGACGGAACAAGGTGCCGATCGCACTTGAAGCTAAACACTTAGCATGGGCAAAGCAAAACTAACGTAACAGGAGCGTGACGCAAACAAAGAAGCCAGACCGACTGACTGGCAAAGGCAGGCTTCAATAATGTCTCTGATTAGGAACAGGTGAGCATCCCGAACACAAGAGGCAGGTGAAAATAATATGTAGCCATGGTAACAAACTCAGAGGTGCACAAACAGGAACTAAAGGAGTCCAAAACTAACAGAAAACATGATCCGGACCACGGATCATGACAACACCAGTTAAAACAAATTGTCAGGATCCGCAAATCCGAGTGTGACGTCATAGGTCAAGCGGAGAAGCAATTCAGTTATTTGTGCTAAAAAGAAATAAGCACCCCTTTGAGCGTGCATGGACAATTGGACTTTACATATAGGTGTGAAAATACCAAAAAAATTTGAGAAATCAGACTAATTTAGTGCATGGAAACATAGTGACTGTGGAGGCCCTGAGTAGCTCCTTCAGCATTAGACGGTTACATCCACAGGGCAAGAAGTTCCTTTCTACACGCATTCTTAAGACTTTATAACACTCGTGATTACTGTGATCTTTTTCTTGGTGTGCAATACGAAAGTTAAGATTGTGTTTTTGTTTTATCATTTATTTATACATACTGCATCTTTAGTGTGCAATATGCATGGTTTATTACTTATTTTTAGTTTTTCATTAAGTTTTACTTCTGCACTGTAATCATATAATTAACCAATTGTGGGATGGCTAAGTGTATGCTATAAGGGTGTGAATCCTGGGGCACCCAATAATGGTCACGATTCCATTCAGAATTGATTCTAGATTCAACACGGTTCTCGATTCAAACCGATTCTCGCAATGTATTATTTGGTATAAAAATTATACTGAATCTTTTTCAAAACAAGTTATAGGTTAGAAAAAAGCTCCCTCTGGTTGGATGAAGATGGCCTAAAAACATATATTTTAAAATAGATTCTTTTTTTTTACTCTTTTTCTTTTTTTCTTAATTGATTTTTCAAATTTATGAACCGGTTTAGAATTGGGATGAAGAATCGCAATTTGGATCTGAATCGATTGTTTTTTTCTGCACCCCTAGTATCTTATCCGATTAACCTGAAGTCTCAACTCCTTTCTATACTGCTTGTCCTTATTAGGGTCACAGGTGAGTTGCAACCTGTCCTAACGGAATCCAGCAACAAATCTAAGCATCCACCTCCGAAATAAACTTTCAGGTGTGACGACTTCCTCCTAAGCTAGTGAAGTGAATTAATTAACTCATATTATGTTCTACATATGGTGAATGTTCATATTCTCGCAAAAATTGAGCGCGCTCCACCCTAACAAGGCCACCGGCCTTGATAATATTCCCTCCAGATTCCTCAGGGACTCTGCCTCCATCATTGCCCCGATCATCACGCACATAATAAACCTATCAATTACACAAGGCCAAGTACCAAAAGATTTTAAGATAGCAAGAGTAACTCCCCTCTGTAAAAAAGGAAGCAAATTGGAACCTGGCAACTACCGACCTGTTTCTATTCTCAGTTCCATTTCGAAAGTAATGGAGAAAATAGTTTATGAACATGTCGATAGTTACCTTGCCACTAATAAACTCATGTGGCGAAGTTGGTAGAGTGGCCGTGTCAGCAATCGGAGGGTTGCTGGTTACTGGGGTTCAATCCCCACCTTCTACCATCCTAGTCACGTCCGTTGTGTCCTTCGGCAAGACACTTCACCCTTGCTCCTGATGGGTGCTGGTAGCGCCTTGCATGGCAGCTCCCTCCATCAGTGTGTGAATGTGTGTGTGAATGGGTGAATGTGGAAATACTGTCAAAGCGCTTTGAGTACCTTGAAGGTAGAAAAGCGCTATACAAGTATAACCCATTTATCATTTATCCTTTACAAATTCCAATCCGGCTTCAGAACTAACCACTCCACTGACACATGCCTTCTCTATCTGACCGACCACATCAAACATGAGGTGGACGCGGGCAAATACTGTGGCATGGTCATGCTGGACCTTCAGAAGGCCTTTGACACCGTTAACCACGCTATACTGCTGGATAAGCTCCGAGCAATCGGATTTAGCAAAACCTCATGGAGCTGGATGCAATCTTACTTGGAGGGGAGGGAGCAGGTGGTAGAGGTGAATGGCACCGTGCCCCCCCCTCTCGGTGAGCTGTGGAGTCCCCCAAGGCAGTATATTGGGACCTTTACTGTTCCTAATATACATAAACGACATGTCATCGGCATGCGACTGTGAATTGTTTTTGTTTGCGGATGACTCTGCCCTGCTGGTATCCGGCAAGGACAAGTCACAGGTGGAGAAAATCCTCAGTGCTGAGCTCTGTAAAACTTGCACCTGGCTCGCTGACAACAAGCTATCCATACACTTGGGTAAAACATAATCCATCCTGTTTTGGTCCCACATCAACCTTAAGAAACTCAATGACTTCACCATAAAAGTGGGTGACATTGTTATCACCAGGAAAGATGAGGTCTCCTACCTAGGTTCCATTCTAGAGGCTAACCTTTCCTGAGATAAAATGGCAACCAAGGTAATCAGAAAGGTTAACCAACGAACAAGATTTCTCTACAGAATCTCCTCTCTGGTCAACAAAAGCACGAGGATTCTGGCGGGAACTCTCGTTCAACCCTTTTTCGATTACGCCTGCACCTCCTGGTACCCTAGCACCTCCAAAACCCTCAAATCTAAACTCCAAACATCTCAGAACAAGCTAGTCAGGTTACTTCTAGACCTCCACCCCAGATCCCACTGTCATGACTGGGTTCTCGGGTTTTGCTTCTCCGGAAGGCAAAGGAAAATTGGCGCGGGCAAGGCGTGAATTTAAATACATGATTTATTGTTTAACACTAATAAACTACAACAAAAAGGAAGCAAACAAAT
This sequence comes from Entelurus aequoreus, assembly GCF_033978785.1. NCBI lineage: Eukaryota > Metazoa > Chordata > Actinopteri > Syngnathiformes > Syngnathidae > Entelurus > Entelurus aequoreus. The sequence goes on from NC_084756.1 coordinate 15,796,299, forward strand.
GGCGCGCACAAAGGCGGAAATACAACTTGACTAAGAAACAAAAGACATGCAAGTGGGCACAAAAACTATGAACAAAGAAACAACAACACTAACTGTGGTCTTAATAAACAAAACTTACTTGGCATGAAAAAACATGAAAAAGAGCAGCATGGATCATCAGAGTGTGAATGTGTGAGGACGCCAGGACGAACAACAGAAACAGACAGATTTAAATAGTGACGTGATCAGTGAAAACAGGTGCGTGACTCGAAACGTGAAACAGGTGCCTGACAAGACAGGTGAAAACTAATGGGTGACCATGGAAACCAAACCAAACAAGGAAGTGCAACCAGGAACTAAAAAGAGAGTCCAAAAACCAAGCAAAACATGGCCAAACAAAAACATGATTAACACAGACATGACACCCACCTCACTCCTACCCACTTCTCTAAAGTGGGCTGGCTTAAGGTGGGGGACAGAGTTAAACAACTTGCACTGAGCCTAGTCTATAAAATCCACTACACCTCCCTGATACCGAAGTACATGTCAAACTACTTCCTTAACGTAAATGACCGGCATAACCACAACACCAGGGGGAGCTCCACTAACCACGTTAAACCCAGGTTCCGAACTAACAAAGGTCTTAACTCATTCTCTTTCTATGCCACATCAATGTGGAATGCGCTCCCAACAGGTATAAAAGGGCATCTTTATCCTCCTTCAAAACCGCAATAAAAGTTCACCTCCAGGCAGCTACAACCCTAAACTAACACCCTCCCCGGATTGCTAATAATCAAATGTAAACAATCAAATGCAGATACTTTTTCTTATGCCTTCTGATCTCTCTCTCTCTCTCTCTCTCTCTCTATGTCCACTACTTGCTGTCCATATCCTAACCCCCCCCCCACCCCCCCACACCCCTGATTGTAAATAATTCAATGTGATTATCTTGTGTGATGACTGTATTATGATGATAGTATATATGATAGTATATATCTGTATCATGAATCAATTTAAGTGGACCCCGACTTAAACAAGTTGAAAAACTTATTCGGGTGTTACCATTTAGTGGTCAATTGTACGGAATATGTACTTCACTGTGCAACCTACTAATAAAAGTCTCAATCAATCAATCAATCAATTCATCTTGGAGAAAGCAAACCACCAAGTTTAAGTAAACGGTGGTATTTCAGTTTAAGCACATAAGATAAGGCCCCTTAGTTTGATATTCGCAGGTGGATTGGATCACACAGGAAAGAGGCCCTAATTGGGACTTTGGAATGCAAAAGTGATAGCCCTATCCTTGAGAAGAGACTACCTGTCTAGCTCAATGCCAACATTTAAGTTATGACTTAAAGCAGTTGTTTTCCAGACACTTACACACGAACATCTCCTTTTATGGTCAGGATGTGCTCTCCTGATATAGCACACACACACACACAGAAACAGGAAGGAGGAATATAAAACTGATGGTTTGGCTTCTCCAGGTTAGGAGTCCTTCATTTTTGACCTGAGCTCCTCCTGTATAATGACGCTTGCTTGTAATTAAGCAACTTTTGGTTCAGTAAAGCGTCTCCAACGTCTCTTTTGACCCAGCCGCGGACGAGGATGACAAGACCGGAAATACACATCACTAGCATCCCCGGTTCTTTGACAAAAAAAGCATGCTATTTTTTTTAAGTAAAAAAAATATATATATAAAATAATAAATTGTAATCTATGTTTAACAAGAGAGTATTTAATGCAGTGAAAGTGCATGTGGGGGGAAAACGGTCATTCTTTTAATACACCACCATTTGGGGGCCTAAGGGTAAACAGTGTTACTCAAGGGTTAAACATGTTGCTTTAAGAGTTAAGTGAATACAGGCCATGCACTAGCGCGCACACACACACACACACACACACACACACACACACACACACACACACACACACACACACACACACCTAGAAAAAACCCCTCTACTCAACTACAAGAGCTCCTAGCAGGCCATCTGCTTGAGGCCCATCGTTACTGAAGGGAGCCATGTTTTCTGGTGTGTGTGTGTGTGTCTGAGAATGCCCCAGACAGGAAGGAAGAGAGTGGGCCCAGCAGCACAGCTCCAGAATTCCGGTTGTGTTATACCTTGTTTTTCCATCATCAGCGCAAGAGAGAAAACGAGAGAGGGGGACGTGCTGCCTTTAAAAAAAAAAAGAAGCAGTCGTTCTTATTAATATGTTCCTCTCATGACGTCACACTCTCTCATCGGACTGACCCGGCCGGATCAGACCACCGTGTTGGGAGTCAAGTCATTTGTTCCATGAGTTAAAAAAAAAAATTACGGTTTGTGTCTGAGTGTAACCTTGAGCTCATTTCCATTGAGGCTACTAAAAATAAAAAGTGCTGATTCCAGCAAAAGCTGCTGGGTTCTTTATGTTATACTGGCAAGAAACAAGGATTTTTAGGGTCTCGACTAAGTGCAGTGCAGACCACAAATTTTGGTTTATCAAAGGCAAAAGCATACTACTTTTTGGCACCCTCCGTTGCGCTAAAAAGCGCAGTGGGACGATACCTCGGACTCATTGCAGTCAAATGCTTGACAAAATTGGCAGTTTTGGGGGAAATAAACTTGAAATCATTCTGTACCAGTGTCAAACATTCACCATCATAAAACATACAAAGAATTAACCCGAAGCGTCGGGGAGGTGGAGCTTAAAGCGCGCGGTAGGACCCGGAAGATGGTTAACTATTCCTGGACAGGGCGAAACCAGAGGAAACTTGTGCAAATTGGTCATATGAACTGGGTATAGGGGCGAAAGACTACTAATCATAACCGACTTTTCTTACCTATTGGTATCTGCTATTGTGTATTTGTGATCTGCAAACCATGTCAAACCATGTAGACATTGCAGGGATATTTATAAAACAGTCTTGCCTTTCTTCCTACTTTCGCCAAACGAGCTGTTTGGAATTCGTACAGTTGGTGACATCATGGGAAAACCGTCAGCGAATTACCCTACTCCATAGTAGTCCGCACTGTAGTCAATAAGCTCCTTCTTTTTCTCTATTCTCTTGTTGTGGGGCAGACTGGCTCATACATTAACATGCATCCTCCGCAGTTGCCATTTCTAATACAAAGTGGCTTATAGTTCCAACTTATATTTGTCAGTAGACTCGCTATGGAATCACTTAAAACTCCAACAAAGATGAGGGAGAAGACGCAATCGAAGTGGAGGCATGTAAATAAGACTGCCCACAAAACGGTACATCCTGAAGATACGGTCAAAAGGCGGCTCAAAAACGGTCTGTAAAGCATAATCCATGCAAAATTTAGACAAGGAATTGTTTTAAATGTAAAAAAAAAATCATACAAAACCCAAAACCAGTGAAGTTGGCACGTTGTGTAAATGGTAAATAAAAACAGAATACAATGCTTTACACATTTTTTTCAACCTATATTCAATTGAATAGACTGCAAATACAAGATACTTAATGTTCAAACTACTAAACTGTTATTTTTTGCAAATATTAGCTCATTTGGAATTTGATGCCTGCAACATGTTTCAAAAAAGCTGGCACAAGTAGAAAAAAACACTGAGAAAGTTGAGGAATGTTCATCAAACACTTATTTGGAACATCCCACAGGTGAACAGGCTAATTGGGAACAGGTGGGTGCCATGATTGGGTATAAAAGCAGCTTCCATGAAATGCTCAGTCATTCACAAACAAGGATGGGGCGAGGGTCACCACTTGGTGAAAAAATGCGTGAGCAAATTGTCCAACAGTTTAAGAACAACATTTCTCAACGAGGTATTGCAAGGAATTTAGGGATTTCACCATCTACTGTCCATAATATCAAAAGGTTCACAGAATCTGGAGAAATCACTGCACGTAAGCAGCAAGTCCGAAAACCAACATTGAATGCCCGTGACCTTCGATTCCTCAGGCAGTACTGCGTCAAAAACCGACATCCGCATGTAAAGGATATCACCACATGGGCTCAGGAACACTTCGGAAAACCACTGTCAGGAGCCACAGTTCGTCGCTACATATGTAAGTGCAAGTTAAAACTCTACTGTGCAAAGCAAATTTATCAACAACACCCAGAAACGCCGCCAGCTTTGCCGGGCCCGAGCTCATCTAAGATGGACTGATGCAAAGTGGAAAAGTCTTCTGTGGTCTGACGAGTCCACATTTCAAATTGTTTTTGGAAACTGTGGACGTCGTGTCCTCCGGACCAAAGAGGAATAGAACCATCCGGATTGTTCTAGGCTATTGCCAATGAAGCAGCTCAGTCTCTAGTAATTTAAACTTGTCACACAAGTATACAAATAAGTTAAGCACTGTTTAAAGTACAAGTAAGAAACAAACTATACAAATAAAACATTCTACTAATCTAATATAGCCTCCATGGGGTGGCCTACTTTTTTTGCAACTGCCTTTTAAGGGTAATTTTATGTTTTTTTTCTACATTTAAAAGACTTCCTTGTGGTCTACATAACATGTAATGCTGGTTCTTTGGTCAAAATGTTGCATAGATTATGTTTTACAGACCGTCTATTTAAAGTGCGCCGTTTCGTGGGCTAATTTATTTACGGGCCCAAGTACTGCTCCAGGCCAAGCCCCCTTTGACTGGATGGATGTCAGCCATGTTGTAGTTTTTAGCACTTCCATATGGAGTCTACTGACAGATATAAGTTAGAACTATACTCTACTTGGTATTAGAAATGGCAACAGTGGAGGATTTTAGCATGCGTGTGCATCTACAAGCCAGCTTGCACCACAAGAAGAAGATAAAGAAGAATAAGGAACGTATTGACTACAATTTCGGACTACAACTGAGTAAAATGGAAGACTCGTGCAAAGCTCTTTGGATAAAACTCTACCGTATATGGATATATCCGCTGACGTAACTAAGGCAAAATATGTCACAATTGTCTCAAATTACAAACAGCTCTTTTGGAGCAGGTTTTGAAGAAAGCAAGATTATTTCATAAGGTTTTTTTATGGATCCCAAATACACAAAAAAGGTAACAATAAATAAGAAAAGTTGGTTTTGCATAATGGGACACCTTTAGGAAGACATGCTATCATAATGTACATTAATAATTACCCCAGTATTATAATCATTACATAAATGTCAACAAGTTGTGAAGTTTCGCCCCTGCAAAGTGTTTTTTTTTTTAATCACACATGCGCTTGTCACATCTCTAAAGTTGTGTAACAAAATTTGCAGTGATTTACCCTAAAGTTACAGCGGGTGTTATGCAGAGCTGTGTGAGAAATTTCAAGTCAATCCGACATATGGGATCAGACTTTGGGGATCAAACACAGCGCCGCCATGTAGCGTATTTTTCATAAGAGTTATTTCGCAGGTAATGCAGTACAACCCCTGGCAAAAATGATGGAATCATCCGACTTGGAGGATGTCCATTCAGTTGTTTAATTTTGTAGAATAAAAGCAGTTAACAGACAAGACACAAAACTACAGTCATTTGAAATGTCAACTTTCTGGCTTTGAGAAACACTAAATTAAACCAAGAAAATATATTTTGGTCGTCAGTAAAAGTTTCTATTTTACATCAATACAAGTGAAAAAATATGGAAACACTCAATTCTGAGGAAATAATTATGAAATCACCCTGTAAATTTTCATTTCTAAAGCTAACACCTGCTTTAGAGGAAATATGTTCATTAGTCTGCAGTTAAAAAGGAGTGTTAACACCTTGGAGAGCTGTTGCATCAGGTGGCTTGACATGAATCATGGCTCCAACTCAACAGATGTCAATTGGAACAAAGGAGAGGATTATCAAACTTCTTAAAGAAGGTAAATCATCATGCAATGTTGCAAAAGATTTTTCACAGTCTAAAATCTGGACCAAGTACAAACAACATGGGAATGTTGTAAAGGGCAAGCATACAGGTAGATCAAGGAAAAGCTCTCGTAGTTCTAACGTTTTTTTGTTTCTTGCATTGAGCAAAGAAGGCACAGTACCAAGTCAAATTATTTGTGTGTTAAACATACTTGGGCAATAAAAGTCATTCTCATTGTAAAAAAAACATAAAAGCTTAGAAAACTTAACGCAATGTCTTGAAAACAGAAAACGTACAGCAAAACAAAAAGAACAATTGGGCAGAAATTTAAGTTACAGTCTGTGACCAAACTGTAAGAAGCCACCAAAAGGAAATGGGATATAGTACAGAAAAGCTAAACAATAGCTGTCTTTAACATCTAAACGGGTTCGGGTTAAGGAAACGCAATTGTGCACTATAGGATGACTGGTTAAAAATCATATTCAGGGACAAATCGTCAATCTGCAAATGGGCAAGGTATATGCCGGAACTTTTGTTTGGTGCCGTTTCAATGAGATTTATTAAAACGACTGCCTGAAAAAAACATGCACATTTCCACAGTCATTGATGATATAGGGCTGAAAGTCAGGTGATTGCACTGGGGCTGTCATTAAATCTAAATCCTAAATAACACTGCACCAGCGCCACTTAAGCACTTTGTCCAGTTTACATCTGCTGTGACAACTAGAAACACACGAGCCTCCACCAGGGGGCAGTGTAGTGTACCCAGATGTAAAACCTCTTTTGCACAATCAGCCTTTTCATATAGAGCCATAAAGGAATGGAACGACCTCACAACAAACTTGAAAAGTATAACAGATTACTCTTCATTCACAATTGAAGTTAAAAGGTGGCTTTGGAGCAATCAAAGCTGCTCACACGGTCACTAAGGTGGGCATTATGTTTGACACATCAACCTAATGTGTATTATATTTATCCATGAGAGCATTTTTATTGTAAATTGTGAGGTGTGTCTGTTAAAATCATGGTTGTTTTTACAAATGATGACAGATGTGAACAAAAGCATGTATTGTCTGTGTGATGATGTAAATGAGGTGTGGTTGTATTGTATATTAAGTATGTGTACATGAAAGGGCATTTTATGACTTTTCTTAATTTAAAAACATGCTATAGTATGTTTTTATTGTCATAATTGTATTGCATGATTTTTGTATCCCTTTAATTTAGGTAGCCAGGGACTGCAGATGGAAATTAGCTATTTAGCTATAATCTGGTACAGAACATATCTGTCTTTGAGCTTAATGTTTCTGTGCATTGTCCCTTCAAATAAAGACTAAACTACTATTACATTTTCAATAAATGCACCCGTTTACGTTGACATTTTGGACACTTTTCTTATTCCATCAATCCAAAGTATGTTTGGGGTTAATGACATCATTTTCAAGATGATAATAAATGTTACCATAGAGCAAAAATTCTAAACACTTTCCCTGAAGAAAGATACACAAAGTCAAGGTCATGGCCTGCAATTAATCCGTATGTCAATCCAATTAAAAATCTGTGGTGGAAATTGAAGAAAATGGTCCATGACAAGACTCCAACCTGCAAAGCTGATCCGACAACAGCAATCAGAGAAAGTTGGCGCAAGATTGATAATGATTACTGTTTATCACTCGTTAAATCCATGCCTCAGAGACCGCAAGCTCTGAGGTAGTGCAACATACTGTGTTGTGCAACATACACTACAGCTGTGTAGTTTTTGTTTGTTTTTCTTGATTGCATAAAGTTTTAGCTTTGGAAATGAAAATTTACAGGGTTATTTTATAACTATTTCCTCAGAATTGAGTGATTCTATAATTATTTTCACAAAAAATTTAACTGTTACCACCAAATTATTATTTTTTTTAGTTTCTTAAAGCTAGAAAGTTGCCATTTGAAATAATACATTTTTAGTGTGTAGTCTGTTTTATTTTTTTCTTCATGAAACAACTGAATGAACACCCTCCAAGATTAGTGATTCTATCATTTTCCTTGGGCCGCACTTTTGACAACCCTGGCCTACTGATACATATATAATTATGTGCTACTATTTATGGATTAGGTTTAGCATGTCACTCTGTATGGTGGTGAGCGGAGGATTATCTGCCTGTACATGGTGGTATCAAGGCTTTGTTAATTCATCACAACTTGACTGTTCAGGTCGTCTTTAAGACATTTAGCCTCTCATTTGAGCAGATTCCATCGGTTCAAGGACTATCTATATGACAGCTTTAGCTTGAGGGGTTGGTGTAGGACTCAATGGTTTATCCTCTAACCTTGTGGCATGCCACAACAAGACTGAGAATACAATGACCTAGAGGATTGAGAATATTTACAAGCATTGTTCATGGTGGTTCCAAAGCTTTGGCAAAGATAGAGGTGAAAGTGACTCACTGCGAGCTTGGGGATGACAAAACTCACGACTCACGCTGTTCACATCTCTGCTAAGCGGACAACAAACATAGTCAATGTCACGATGTGGACCAATTGTAGAAGGAAGCAAGTGGTGACCTCATCGCTCTGGCAATAACAATGACAACAAACATGGGCATACAAAAGTTAGCAAATAGCATCTGGATTCTGTTTATTATCAAGTAGGGGTAACAGTAAAAGTCAGGAGTTAAAAACAAATACAAAAACAACCGCTACGATAAGTTAAAGGGAAAAATCTGGTGGTTTAAATAAATGCCAAACCCGTAAGAGTCTGTTTCTGCGGTCTGAAAATTTTGATTTTACTTTTCAAATGCATTAATTCCTCTGTTCTGAAGGCACTGTACTTTGATGCATTTTCCTTTGTATCCAGACATGAAATGTTCAAATTTGGGTGTGAATTTCAAAGAGGAGTCTTTAAGTGCAATGAATGAGGCAATAGCTTTAGGCTTTTAATGTTTGGTTAATCCGATTTTCCTGTGTGTTTTGACGAAGAAGAGCTTACGGTTGCCCTTGTTGCCTGCAAAGAGACATCTAAAAACAGACGTGTGTCGCATAGGCAAGTACGAAATGTTGCCTACTGCAGACACACACTCAAGATACTTTATCAGCAGAACAGACACTGTTGGAAGTCACCACTGTTTGCCACAAACGACTTCTCTAAGAGTCATCTGCGAGGACAAGGTCTTTATCAGCTGGGTACGGGGCTGGTGTCCAGTCCGCCTCGTCTGTAAACGCTTGAATTTGAGACACCGTCTGGTCCTGTAAAGACTGCTTCAGTTTGTCTTCTGTCAGCGTCAGCCGATGTTCCAAGATGGAGACTGTCTGCATGGGGAAGAGCGACAGAATGAGAAGAGATGGGAAAGGAAGATCAGGGGAAGAAGGATGGCATGTTTGACAAGGATGTGCAGCATCAGCTTGATACTAACGACCACATAATAGATGTTATTGTACGTCTGAATGAGGCAGTGTGCGTATAAGAAAACTATGTTGTCGAGGAAAAGTCTCATTCGGAGTATAAACCTAGAAGATGACATTGATGCTCTGGATTCTACAATACTTAAGGGTAGTTAGTGTACAGCTTGTCAAGCAGTACATATGGACTATCCACTAAAAATGAGTCAACATGACTAAATATAGCAACACAAGTAAGTACCCCTCAGAGTGAACATTTTTGAATCGTGTCCTCAGTGTGAAAATGTAGTGATATCCTTGTTATGTAGCACTGTTTTGATCCTCGAGGACATGGCATTGAGCAGAGCTGCAAAGGCTGTTAGTGGAATCATCTTCCACACCTCCATGATGACTAGTGAATGTTATACACCCTGTGCTTCTCCACCTTCCTTCCTCCCGCTTAAGGATGCCCCAAAGGAAATCAATTGGGTTCAAGTCATAGCTGCCAACAATTGGCGTTTGCAATCCAGTAGATCTCCTGACACCAAGGTAAGTGACTGACCACACTGTTAATGGATGGATTTATTTTTTTCTAATGCATTAGAATGCGTAAAATTCCGCTATGGAATCAAATTATTGCCAGCCCCACTAATCATATTTCTGACAGAAACTTGACAGTTTTAATAATAATATGTACTTGTAATGCACCCTTATCAATTTAATAATCATCTGATTGCAAATGGGAGTTTTAGAATTCAGTTTATACTTGCTGAATACATACGTCCATGTTGTAGTAAAAACAAACCAGTTAACATTTTTTAAAACATAATAAAATAGAAAAAGGAAATCAGGATATTTAACTCTAGCTTTAAGGAGTATTTAACTGAACGCCTACCGCCCGAATGCAGCAGAGATAGGCTCCAGCGCCCCCGAAAAAGGGACAAGCGGTAGAAAATGGATGGATGGATAGATATCCAGAAAGCTAAGGACTAGGGCCCATGATATGTACCTTAAAGGGGTCATATTATATATTTTTTCGACATTTAAAACACTTCCTTGTGGTCTATATAACATGTAGCAGTAATGTTGGTTCTTTGGTCAAATTGTTGCATAGATTATGTTTTACAGACCATTTTCAAAACCGCTTTCTGAGCGTCTCTTCAGGATGTCCTGTTCTTTTGGGTGGTCTTATTTACGTGCGTCCACTTCGACTGTGTCTTCTCCCCGACAGCCATGTTGGTAGTTTTTAGCTCTTTCATATCGAGTCTACTTACAGATATAAGTTAGAACTACACGCTACTTTACATTATAAATGGCAACAGCAAGGGATGCATGTGCATATACGAGTGGGTCTGCCCTACAACAAGATGATAGCAAAAAAGAAGGAACTTATTGACTGCAACGTTAGACTAAAATGGAAGACTCGCACAAAGCTCTTTGAGTAAACCTCTACCATATATGAAGATATCTGCTGATGTCACATGTTGGAAGAATGTCACAAGTTGTGCAAATTCCAAATGGCTTGTTTGAAGAAAGTATGAAGAAAGGCAGTATTGTTTTATAATTATCTCAATAATGCCTCCATGGTTTGATTTCAAATGTTTGTGACCTATGCAGATCCCAAATACACAAAAACTGGTACTAATAGGTATGAAAAAATGGTTTTACATTATAGGTACCCTTAAAGTATATTTAATGATACTCATTTGAAGAATTCTCTTTTTAGTGAAGCCTTTAGTTAATGAACCTTAACACTATCTTTTTTAATCCACTTTTTATCTGTTTTATGAAGTTGCCCCTGTTTTGAATTGTAGTTTTAATTCACCTATGTTTTGTACAGCGCTTTGTGATTGTATCGGTGAAAAGCGCTTTATAAATAAAACGTACTTACTTACATGAAATGTAAAACGTCCATGTTTTTATCTCATCAAATGGATAACACTGTATAGTCAAAACGTTATATTTTATGCTAGTCAAAGATCCTTTATGTGACAGGAACGCTCTGCTATTTAGAAAAAAAACTACTTGTAAAAAACACTAGTCATTGAGCTTCCACAGGCGTGATCTGTTTTAAGGTCCTAATGTAAAAACAACAAATACAAAGTTGCTCTGTGGAGTGTTCTGCTTTTAGAAATCTTCTGCAAAAATGTTAGCAAGTAAGTTTTTAACTTCTGTGCTATTCAACTGGGCCACTGGTTAAATGGTTCCAAGTGATGTAGAACAAGAAGCCTTGGACCTTTGTTGTTCCACCTTTGGCTTTAGGTTTGTCTTTGTGCTTGACATAGCTCATGTCATGACGGCGTGGCGAAGTTGGTAGAGTGGCTGTGCCAGCATTCGGAGTGTTGCTGGTTTTTGGGGTTCAATCCCCACCTTCTACCTTCCTAGTCACGTCCGTTGTGTCCTTGGGCAAGACACTTCACCCTTGCTCCTGATGGCTGCTGGTTAGCGCCTTGCATGGCAGCTCCCGCCATCAGTGTGTGAATGTGCATGTGAATGGGTAAATGTGGAAATACTGTCAAAGCGCTTTGAGTACCTTGAAGGTAGAAAAGCGCTATACAAGTATAACCCATTTATCATTTATGTGTGGTCAGAGCCAATGGGTTTAGTAGGTTGCTAGTGATTGATGCTATATGCTGGCCAGCTGTACTGCTGCCAGGGCCGGCCCGTGGCATAGGCCGTATAGGCAAATGCTAAGGGCGCCGTCCATCAGGGGGCGCCACGCCAGTGCCACAAATGTTGGAGGAAAAAAATAAAAAAGTTGGTACTATTATTTCTAAATGCATAAAATAATCCCACGTTAATTAAAATGCAAAGTAAAGCCTATTTAATAGAAATATTATTTCTTACAACATTACGCCCCCGCACGGTGCGCCCCCTCCCTTCCCGTATCACGACTCTTTTTGGACGTCACCACATAAAAAAATCAACACAAGATGTCAAAACGGCCAAAACTGTCAGGTGCCCAGGGAACAAAAAAGAGAAAAGAAGAGGAGGAGAAACGAGAAAAAGACAGAGCTAGCAGGTAGGTAACGTTAGCCTACATGAAATGATTTGTCTGTTACAGAATGTGATAGTAACCTTTAGCATTAAGCTAATGTTACATGATTCGGCAATTCCTAATCAATAAATAGCTAGTTCTGTTTTAACGTCAGGTTAATATTGTGGTGGGGGCTAAATTGTTATGGAAAATAATAATGTAACGCTAGGTAATTACAGTACTTCCTGGTGTACAGTAATTTGTAAGTCATTCTAGTTAATGCTATATTAAAAAGCACAAATAGAGAACTCTGTTGGATCCCCTTTTTTTGTAATATAGTTGTTAAAGTCATACTGGTTTGATATCTTGTTTTGTGCAGTGCCTTATTTATATTGTATTTTTAATTTACTTTATGCAACTTGTTGACACGTTTTATTTTGTGTTTATGTATGTAAAAAATATTGTATTTCATATATTCATTTTTTATTTTTTGTATTCATTTATTTATCTATAGTTTTTTTTATCTTGTTAACAATTCTGATTGTTAATTTGCTATCTTTAAGTTAAAAAAAAAAGGTCAAAGACAAAGCTATTAGGTTTCTTGTGAGTATATACACTTCACTGCCGATGTGGGAGGGCGCCACCTAAAATCTTGCCTAGGGCGCCAGATTGGTTAGGGCCGGGCCTGACTGCTGCTGATTTTTTTGCCCACACTCACACAAACGTCACAATCCGGGAAATATTTAATTGGGTTAGGATATCTGTAGACAATTGAAATTTCAGGAAGTCTTCCACAAAATCCGGATGAGTTGGCAGCTATTTCAAGTGTGGAGGAGACAAATTTGTCCACTCCATTATCTTCCTCAGCAAGACACCAACTTTCTCATATTCAGCTTTCATAATTTCACAGAACAGGTTGAACTGAATAAATTGCCTCAATGAACCTTGACACCCAGTTCCCAGCAGAACTTGTGTAGCCCCACACCTTGACTGTCAACAGGACAGAATTATATTTTCAGTTGAGAGTAAATTTATACTGCTACACACGCTGTTTTGTGCTTTAAAAAGATATACTAATAAAGATGCTTGCTGAAATATGTGGTGTGTACGGTCTTTTGTGAGATACTGTAACTGCAGTGATCCATACAAAGTTGAATGGCTCCAAATTTCCAAGCCAACCAACAAATACACGTTAGTACCATTAAGTTTGCATTTTCAAAGATAATTTTTTTCCTTTGTTAGTTCCAACAGTTACTGCAGTAAAAAATGTCTGTTATTTTGGTCTTCCGTCATTTAACTTTTCCTCAGCTGCTGATTCTGTTTTTTTACGTCGAGTAAAACTAGAAGACATGTAGGACAAGGGAACAATGAGAGCTAATTGCAAAAAGCTAGACAGTATAATAACGATCCCAAACTGACATCTAGGGAATAATAATTACAACAACGGTTCTGCAAAAATCGTCTGAAAGAAGGCAGACAGTGACTCTAAATCTCTCACTTGTGTTGCCTGGTGACGAGCACAGTGCGGCATGTAAGATGTTGGTACAGTGAACAGAAGACGATGTCGAAGTGTCTTGCGTGGTCTTGTGCGTTTAGTTGAAAATGCATCAAAAAAATGTATCCTTCTGTCTGTTCTCTTTTGTTGTGAAAAGTATACCGTTATACAACTATTACAAGATTGCACCATGGTTAGAAACTGTCAAATGTTTTGTAGCCATTCTTAGCACAGCATGTCAACCATGCTGGTCGGGATCATTTTGTTGCCAGTTGCAAACCTAAGTACTTAATTTTTGGACCGTTTTATAAGTAATGGGGCGTTCACGTTCTCACATTGCCATTTTAGGATGGTGATTCATGGTGTTTTTCAAACCGATGTGAACAGTGTCTGAAAAATGGCACAAAGCCTCTTTCAATATGTTTTGAACACAGCGCCAACACAGATTGGCGCGGTAGAATCAGGGACCTCTCCAAAGGCGGCGGAGTCTGCCACCTTCTACTCCACATCAACAGCAATACCACCATGTTGCTCCGCCACTTCTGTGTCGTTACTGTCTTCACATTGTAAAGGTCTGGGAGGAAAATGTGACTGGCGGATTGTGGCAGTGTTAACACAATATTATTCTTGATCTTGCAGTTCAAACACGGAGGCTGCTGTTCTTTAGACGGCAAAAGGCGTTTTGAAAATGGTCCATTTTGAACCGCTAATACCGCCACAAAATGTTTTTACATGTTTATTATTATTAAACACTCTCAGGGATCATGACGGATGAGTGATGGGTGACAAGGTTTTGTGTTCGGGGCCAACATGGTCTAGGGTGGAGCAAAGCGAATCGTCAAACCGCCGTCTAAATCGGCAAAGTGTGAACGCCCCCTAAATTCTTATCAAGATGCAACATAGCCATTCGTATTACGAAAGACCACATTTAAAGGACATATTAAGTGGTTCTGAATTGTGCAATATATTGGCTTATTTTTCATCAATTTGTATCGACTGAAACCATTAGGGGGGAACCTTAAATACTGTCAGTACCAATTAAATTATGTGCACTTAGGAAAGATTATTCATCAGATCAAATGTCATTTAACCACCTCCCACCCGCACACGTACACACACAACTAAACCAAATTAAACGAAAGACAACACTAAGGGTCTTTGACTATCCCAGTCTAGGCATACAGAAGAAGCAAAATTGACTTAAGTCATTATGCAACTGTCCTGAAATGAATACATCAGAACCATGACATAATCAGAGTATAATCAGATTTTTTGCCCTGTGATTTTTGGTTTGATATTCAACAGAGCTTTTATCAGACTTTTCTGCAATATGCAGCAATGAGATGAGATGATAGAGATATTGTGTTAGTCTGCTACGTTCTGTTACCTTATTTTTTTATCGGTTTTATTTTGTCCTTACTCGTATTTCTGTTTCAAACACCACAGGTTTTGGTCACATCACCACACCTGCTTCGTATCCACAATCATATTTATCGATAAGCTCAAAAGATTTTGACATACATTACTCAACGTTCATCTTCTCGTCATGATGCCCTATTACTTTCTTCATATTTTCTTTGTGTGTTCTCCAGGAGTTTAGTGTATTATAATTCTTGTCTGTCTTGTTGCTAGCGGTCTAAAGCTAGCCTTTGCTAGTTTTTGCTCACTTGAAGGTTTTCCTGCCAGTATGTTGTTTATGGGACCTACTTTCTTTGTTTTTGTGGTGGTGCATTTGTGTTTCCTTATTGCACTTTTGTCACCTCTTTTTTCCCCCTTCTTTTGTGGATTAAAGACTATATTTACGTTGAACTGTAACCGCTGCCTATGTCCCTGCTTCCAGGGTCTAATTCTCAAAATTTAACAGCCACAAGGGGAAATGGACCAACCTGTTTTGAAACAAAGCATCAGATAAGTACATTTTCAATGAAAGACTACTGAATGATTGATTGATTGATTGAATGAACTAGATGGTACGCTTACATAACGTGCTGCCTTTTCACACTTGAAAATCCATTCCATGAAGTTTTTCTTTGTGTTAAACCTGAAATTTATGAGAACCATCTACACACAACATTTAAAGGGACTGTTTGCAACATCTACAAGGATGGCTAGGAGGCGCTACCTTTTAATGTATTTTAAGTATTAGATTCCGCCGCCTTACGGAAAGTAGGATGTAATGATGTAATTATGTAGGACGTATGTAACACACGCAAGCGCATTCGCTTTGGGTGTTGTTAGTTAATGATAGAAATTTGGATAGTTAGTGTGAGTTGTCATTGAATATACCATATTTTTTCGTATAAGGCGCACTTAAAATCCTTTTAATTTTTTAAAAAATCGACAGTGCGCCTTATAACCCAATGCGCCTGATGTACGGAATAATTCTGGTTGTGCTTACCGACCTCAAAGCTATTTTATTTGGTACATGGTGTAATGATAAGTGAGACCAATAGATAGCAGACACACATAAGAGATGCGTGTAGACTGCAATATGACACCAGTAAACAACACCAAAACTTTAAATGTTCCATTGAGAATATAGAACACTACACATACGGCGCTCAAAAATCTGTCAAAATGTTTCAGTACGACTTTGGTAAGCTATGAAGCCGCACCGCTTGATGGATCGGCGCATTACGGCTACTGTAGTCAGACGTACTGTGCTTCAACATATGAGTATTATTATGGTGTCTGTGTATAAGGACCGCAAAATGGCACCTATTAGCAGACATTATCTGGCTTTCTGTTTCGCAATATTACGCAAAAACAACTTTTCTTACCTTCTGGTACCTGCTGATGTGTATTTGGGATCTGCAAAAGTCCTGAAAATGTGCATGTGTCCGCCATCGTAGTCGGTGCCGACAAGTTCCTTCTTTTTCTCTATCTTCTTGTTACAGGGTATTCATTCCCCGCTGTTGCCATTTCTAATATAAAGTAGCGTAAAGTTCTAACTTATATATGTCAGTAGACTCGCTATAAAAGCGCTAAAAACTACCGGCGTAGTGGGTTTACATTATTCACCCAAGGAACTTTAGTTATTGGTTATCGGACGGTATTTCACCGGACACATTTCCGGCGTTGTTGTTGCACTAGTGAGCCACGGATGAGATGCTACTCTGTTATTGATTTAAGTAAAGTCTGAATGTCATTAAAACAGTTAGCGCCATCTTTTGACACTTCTTCCACTCCCGTCCTTGCACGCTACACCGCTACAACAAAAATGATAGGGAGAAGACGCTGTCGAAGGTGAGCCACGTAAATAAGACCACCCACAAATTGGCGCATCCTGAAGCGACTGTCAGAAGGTGACTTGAAGATGGTCTGTAAAACAATCTATGCAACATTTTGACCAAAGAACCACCATCAAATGTTATGTAGACCACAAGTAGGGGTTTCACATTTAGAAAAAAATCATAATATGACCCCTTTAATGCGCTTTATAATCCGGTGCGCCTCTTGTATAAAAATAGACCTGAATAGACCCTCTCATCAGCAGTGCGCCTTTTAATCCGGTGCGTCTTATGGTCTGAAAAATCGGGATATGCGTGTATGTGTTGACGCGACAGGATGAGTGACAGCCGGAAACACCAATTATTTTTCCCGGGCTGTAAAATGTTTTTATTATGTAAGCAAGTTGCAAACAGCCCCTTTAACACATGTGCAAATCGTTGAAATCTGCCTGTATTTTGTAGTCTAACATATCAGTTGTGTTGTATGAGGCCTATTCTTTGGGTTCATCATACACACAAGACATCTCCTGCTATTTCATCCAACCAAGTCGAGCAAAAAGGCTCGTATATCCTTACTCTCCCTGCCTCTGTTCTCTAAATCAATAATACCCTGTTTATCTTACCAACCTGATATGGCCCCAATCCTCAGTCCTGCTAACGTCGTTTGCGTGCGTGTGTGTGGTTGTGAAAGTGTCCTCGGGCGACAGCCACACGATACTAGCCTATAGTTTTCCCCTGCAAGGAACCAAAGATGTTTGCTCCTAAAACAGAGCCAGGAGTTTTGTTTTTTTACTCTTGAATGCACACCGCCTTCAGCCTTACTGGGTCTTTGTTACACCAAATGTGTCATCACTTTGGTATGGCCCAATGACAGACCATCAAGTCCAAATGTTTGAAGGGAAGTCACTTATCAAAAAGCCTCCAAGGGGCCATTACAGAGGATTGTTTTTAAAGTTCCCTAATTTTACTATTAAAAAGTCTCAGAGGTCCTACAGTAGTGTACAAGAACAGTATTGTCCAAAATTTTAACATTGATACTGAAATTAGCTAAAAAAAAAAGTGCCTTTGTGTGTCTGTAGCTTTAATGCCTGTCTTTAGCTTCAAAACTCAACCCAATGGGAACAACGAGAAACCTTGGAAGGGTTTCACAGACGCATCACATTTGCTTTTCCCTTAACGATAACAACACTATTACCCATGGCAAACTACTGTGGGACAAAACGATGATCCAGAACCTTATATATTTCAGCCTGAATATAAGGAGAATGCTAAACAAATCCAGCTTTAGTGACACACTAAGCATCATGCAGCACTATTGCTAAGTGCTAAACAAGAAATACAAACTATGGACATAATAAAACAATCCTTTACTGTACAACGTCTGCTCTCACTAGGATGCCAACTGATGGAATGTTTATATATTTCCGTTTAGATAAAAAACTAATCATAATCCTCATAAAGGGTTAAAACAAAAAAATAAGAATGCCGCAAACAAGCGTCTTTTTGTGTCTCTCTCAACATCTAAGGGTATAAGTTGGATGTCAAAGTTGACCAACTTCTTGGTTTATTGCCCCATCCTTCTACTATCCAGTTGAAAGGCATTATTTATAATGTAGAAATAACTTTCACCAGCTCAGAGGCAGTGCAGAAGCTCACCGTCTCAATATGTCAATATAGCAGCATAAGCTAGTTAGCTCTCTGTGATCACAGCGCCTCTAAATATAGTTTGCCTGCGTTAGCACGTATAATAACAATATTGCTAATACTTGGCTAATATTCAGGTCATGAGATGTAAATTGTTGGCGGTTTTTGGATGTTTTTTAAGAGGGCTTTATGGGTGGAATAGTGTACTCCCATTAGCTGCATTGTAAGCCACCTCATACTGGCCATATTTTACGAATTAGAATGCATTAAAAATAGTAAAACGTGTGTTCTTTTCTCACGTAGGGATTGTGAATGATTCCCAAAAATTACCAAAAAAGTGCACTTCCTCTTTAACTACCAATAGGGATAAGACAGGGACCCGGGGGCTAGTCGAGAGCAGACAAGTTAAAAAAAACAGCCAAGACAGCAAATTGTGCCTTTGGAAGCCTTTGTCGTATGCTGAATAATTAATCCGCCTCCCTCAGATTCCTTGACTGTGAGAGTTGCAGAGAGCTGAATGCTGAAGCAAAGAAATATGAATTGGCATCTATGCTTTCGCTTGCTAGATAGCTGGGTTATTGTATTGTCATGGCCACCATATCTTTTTAGTAACCCTGAATTGTGTCAAAGATTCCAGGCATCCAGACTTTCAGGGAGCAAGTGTTAGTGAGAAAATGTGAATGGGTGACAAAGCGTGTCTTAGCCTGCATCTCATGAACTACTGGCTGCATTTTTTTCCTGAATCCTATGCAGGTTTCTACACATGTCTGCCCATATGTTTTACTTAAAGGAGTCTCTGTGGCATGTTCTCATTCAACACCCAGTTTGACATTTGTAAGACCATTTTGTGTCTGCCTTTTATTTGTGTGGCTTTTTTTTCCCCACGGGTACACCATATATGCTTTTTATTTGTTCTTCCTTACCATATTTCATTAGGTTCTGTCTTCTTTAAAAGGTTTACACAGAAGTGTAAGGAATATATTTCGGCTTGCACTCTCAGAGAAGCTAACTGGAACAAAACATGGAAGAACAAAGCCATCTAAAAGTAATCCTGACATAATACATTGCTGAAAAGACAGGAAAAGTGTTCTAGAAACACCTTCTCAGAATAATTATTCATTAATCAAATATGGATAAAACAACACCAAGAGCTTACAATGCACTCAGTACATATTTGTCTATATTGTGTGTATGTGATTGGTTGGTATATAAGATTAATCAGTCAGATTCAGTTCTATATTCCATGGGATCGCTTATGTAATCATTTTTTGTTTTCTGAGCGGCTGAAAGCATCTCTGGCCTACAAGTTGAAAAGTAAAAAGGAAGCTTTTGTTCTCAAAGTGTGTGAGTGGGTGGCAAGCTGAAGTTAAAGGGGCTGTTTGCAACATTTACACAGATGCCTAGAGGGCGCTAACTTACCAATGTATTTGAAGCGAAGTGAAGTATATTTATATAGCGCTTTTTCTCTAGAGACTCAAAGCATTATTTACTGACGGCTGGCTGAACTAAGACAAAACTGAAATAATTGTCTGTGGCCCACAAAAGCAAAGATAAACTGCTATTAGTCACCTTGAAAACCTCTCCCTGAAACCGAGTAATAAGGTTAAAAATGCAGGGGTAATAATGGATTCAGACTTGAACTTTAACAGCCACATTACATCACATCAGCAGCTTTTCTCCACCTGAATAACATTGCCAAAATCAAGGTAATAATGTTCAAAACAAACTTAGAAAGGCTAATCCATGCCTTTGCCTCCAGTAGGTTACACTACTGTAATGACCTTCTCACTGGGCTCTCTAAACAACCTGTAAAGCAGCTGCAGTACATCCAGAATGCTGCAGCTAGAGTCCTCACTAGAACCAGGGAATATGACTATATTAGTCTAGCGCTTAGGCCACTGCACTGGCTTCCTGTTACTCAGAGAGTAAACTTTATAACAGCTCTGCTTGTGTACAATTTTTTTCATGGTCGTGTGTTAAAGTACATCTTCGACATGTTAGAACCATATGAACCATCTTGGGCTCTGAAAACCTCAGGGAGTAGCCCAATGCTGGTGCCCAGAGTCCCGACGAAACATGGTGAGACTGTGATTCAATTTCTTGCTCCTAAAATCTGTAATAGTCTCCTAAAAGATTTTGACAACATTGGCAATGTTCAAATCCAGGCCAAAACACTCTTAATTGTGCATATGACAGCTGAAAGTATTTTATTTACAATCTTTAATTTAAATTTGCATTGTTTTTATGATTTTATTCTACGATTTTGAGAATTTGAATTATGATTATTTGATTGTTATTTTTTGTAAATCACTTTGAATTACCATGTGTATTGTGCTATACATATAAACTTGCCTTGCCTTACCTTTTATCCCGCCTTCTTACGGCTTTAAGACATAATTCAATTTGTACGTAACACGCTTGGATTTTGTTAGCTAATGATAGCGATGTAGATAGCGATTTAGTTAGCTGTCATTGATTGTATATTCAGTGATAACAACAATACTGCAATTTGTTCGTTGCTTCTGTTTTTGTATGTGTGCACGTGTGTATGTGTTGCCAAGACAGGGTGAGTGACAGCCGTAAGCACCACTTATTTTTGGGGGCTGGAATTTTTTTTTATCACGTAAACTCAGTAATTGTAAAGAATATAGACAGTTTTAAATCAAATGTGTTCTCTTACAACACTAATGGTAACATAAGCTAGCCGGTGGTGTTTGTTATATTGTTTGTTTTGAAAAATGGAACTGTGAGCAAGTTGCAAAAGACTCCTTTAAGTACTCACTGCCAGCCACCGAATAATGAACACGACGTCCGCCTTACCTGCGTGAGTATATTCAGTTGACCCATTATGCTCTCTAGTGTGTTGGTAAGACTCGAGGGAACACTTTCTTCAGGGGTTACTTGGACCCTTGTGTGGCTGGAGGAGGAACTGCTCGAGCTTTTGGCTGGTTCAGGTGGCTGAAAAAACAGTACAAGAGGCAGAGGAAACAGTGAGTGAATGATGAGTGGTGAGGTGTCCCACTCGAGCTCAACTCCACTCTTAAATAATAATAATAATAATAATAAATTTGATTTTCATAGCGCTTTTCTAGACACTCAAAGGTCTTATATTGTCCCACAAATGCAGAGAAACAATATCATTGTCAGCATTATTTTGAAACCAAATCAAGCATTAATATTGCAAGTTTTCCATTGATCTTTTTACCTACCTAATATATATAACTAATAATAACCTTTGCATTTTGTAATAAACATTGACGCATTTTGTAATAACTTTTTGTAATAACAAAATGTGGGTGCTGCACTTTTTTGAAATAACATTTTGGTGCGTTGTGTAATAAACCATGAAAATGTATACCTTATTTTAGAAAAACTATAAGAAACACAAAACATTCAGTCTTTATAATTATTTTAAAAAATCATGTAGGATGTTTCTTTGGTCAAACATGAATCAAATGTAACTATTGATTATAATGAAGAATGTGACTGCAAGCTAGAGACAAGTTATACTAATGAAATATTACTGAGATTAAAATTACCAGCGCACTGAACTTGCCATTTTTAAAGCATCTGTAATTAAAACTAAAGAAACTAAATTAAATAACTGTATTTATTAACATACGTAGTAAATAAAGCAAATTGAAAATGTTTTAAATTATATTTTGAATTTTTACTCAACATAAAAACAAATGTAGAAAAATATACAATAACACTGTTAACATGTTTTACAGTCTGGGTGTGTTGATTAAGGCCAAAGTCAGAACGTCCATCAGAATACATACTGGTTGATTGGGGACAAAGAGCACCTTGCCCAAATAGATTTCGTTATAATCATACAGTGCATCCGGAAAGTATTCACAGCGCTTTACTTTTTCCACATTTTGTTATGTTACAGCCTACTCAAAATGGAATAAATTGTGATGGGTTCCCACTTCTCTGTGAGCGCTTTGAGTATCTAATAATAGAAAAGCGCAATATAAAATCTAATCCATTATTATAATTATTAGTATTATTTTTTCCTCTGAATTCTACAAAAAAAAGACATCATAATGACAATGTGAAAACGTTTTTTTAGAGCGATTTTTGCAAATGTAATACAAATAAAAATCTTACAACCCCAAAGTACATAAGTATTCACAGCCTTTGCCACGAAGGTACAAAGTCAGTTCAGGTGCATCCTGTTTCAACTGATCATCTTCAAAAAATTTCCTACAGCTTATTTGGAGTCCACCTGTGGTAAATTCAGTTAATTGTGTATGAAGGCACACACACAAACCAAGAATGGAGTCGAAGGAATTGTCTGTAGACCTTTGAGACGATCAAATCTGGGGAAGGGTACAGAAAAATATCTGCTGCTTTGAAGGTCCCAATGAGCACAGTGGCCTCCATTACCCGTATATGGAAGAAGTTTGGAACCACCAGGACTCTTCCCAGAGCTGGCCGGCCGTCTAAACTGAGCAATCGGGGAAGAAGGGTCATAGTAAGGGAGGTGACCAAGAACCACATGGTCACTCTGTCAGAGCTACAGCATTCCTCTGTGGAGGGGCAGAACCTTCTAGAAGGACAACCATCTCTACAGCAATCCACCAATCAGGCCTGTGTAGTAGAGTGGCCAGACGGAATCCATTCCTTAGTAAAGTTTGCCAAAATGCAACTGAAATACTTGCAGACCATGAGAAAATAAAATGATCTAGTTTGATTGGACAAAGATTGAACTCTTTGCCAAGAGTCATGTTTGGAGGAAATCAGGCACCGCTCATCACCAGGCCAATACCATCCCTATTGTGAAGCATGGTGGTGGGAGAATCATGCTTTGGGGATGTTTTTCAGCAGCAGGAAATGGGAGACTAAATGAATGAAAACCTGCTCTAGAGGGCTCTTGAACTCAGATTTGGGCGGCAGTTTATCTTTCAACATGGCAACGACCCTAAGCACACATCCGCTCACTTACGAGCAAGGGACATCTTATCCAGGATCTCTTCACGGACCGCAAGCTTAACTTCCTCTGTGTAACTGAATCATGGCAACTTCCCAGAGACTTTTCACAACTTAATGAATCCACTCCTCCTGGCTTTGTTTAAATGTGTCGTCCTTGTGGGGACGGCCGGGGAGAAGGTCTTGCGGCAGTGGTCATCTATCGCTAGACGTAGAAAGTCATTTCACTATCTGTGCCCATATTCACCTCATTTGAAGGCACAGTATTTAAACTTCCTGGTCCCACTCCCACTATTGTTACTTGTGAGTTCAAACCCCGGCCGAGTCATACCGAAGACTATAAAAATGGGACTCATTACCTCCCTGCTTGGCACTCAGCATCAAGGGTTGGAATTGGGGGTTAAATCGCCAACATTTTTTCATCATGCTTGGACAGTTTTGGTTTTCATCAATACATTAACTTCCCAACACACACTGAAGGACATATCTGGACGTAATCTGTTGTTTTGGTATCACCCCCTCTAGCTGTTGAACTGATGAACTTCATGTATCTGACCATTTCCTCCTTTCATATACCGTCACCCTCTCCCTCAGCACAATCAAATAATACACGGCTTATAAAATTCCAGAATTCAAGGATATCAACATCAACACCCCCTGTTACAATACTGACAATATATCTTTCCTGGACCATCTCTCCTCCCCCGATAAACTGGTAACAAACTACAGTAAAGAACTAAGGAGCATTTTAAATTACCTTACACTGGTAAAATCCCGGTCGGTCTCTTTCCCCACAACTGCTCCCTGGTACATCCCCAAGCTCCAGAAATTAAAGACTAAATGTTGCCAGCATGAGCAATGATAAAAAGACTGGTCTCACCATCCACAAGGAAACACACTAAACTACTTTACATTACAATGACTATCATCCAAACCAAATCACATTATTACTCCAGCCTAATCAATTCCAACAATGGCTACACCAAGACGCTCTCTTCATTATTTAAAAAAATGTTTCAACCTCAGGACTTCTCCCCCACCTCCCATACCTGTACTCAGCTGACACCTGCAACTCCATAATGCTCTTTTTTACTGAAAAGATTCAAAATATTCACAAACAACTTTGCTCCACTTCTGTGCCTCTGCTTACCTGAACCTTCACAACAAAGTCAGCCTTGATCTACTTTTGTAGAAATTTCAGACCTCATCAATAAATCCAAGCCCTCCACATGCCTTCCCTCACACCTGGTCAAATCATGCCTCTCTTCTCTGCTTCCCCTCATCACTGCTATTATGCACTCTTCACTTTCCACTGTTATTGTTCCGTCACTTTTTAAAATAGCAGCCATCTCTCCAATTTGGAAGAAACCCAGTTTAGTTCCCAACAATTACAATAACCTCCGTCCCATTTCCAATGTAGCTTTTATCTCAAAATTCATTGAAAAAACTTTTGCACCTCCACCCGGCACTCTCTCTATGAACCTTTCAAATCTGTTTTTCACCCCCGTCAGAGTGCAGAAACTGCCCTGTTAAAAATCACCAACGACCACCTCAATGCAGCTGATTCTGGACTTCTCTCCATCCTCATCCTCCTGGAGTGCAGCCTTCGACATCATCTCTCATTCAATCCTTCTCAATAGACACTCATACATTGGCATCATCAACACCCCCCTGGACTGGTCTTACTCTTACCTTACAGGCCACACTAATTTCATACAGCGCAAATCTTTTACATCTGATCATTGGGACCCCTTTTCTTAATCACTTACCTTCTCCCCTTTGGCCATATCTTACATATATTTAACATGCACTTTCACTGCTACGCTGACGACACCCAGCTCTACTTCTCCACCAAGGCCAATGCCACACTTCCACCCTCACCTCCTGCTTATTTGAAATAAAATCCTGGTTCACCTTAAACTTCCTCAAATTAAACAGTGATAAAACCAAAGTAATTCTCATTGGTACAAAATCTGCACCTTCTAAAGTCAATAGTTTCTCCCTAACTATCGGCAACTCCCCAGTGATTCCCTCCCCTCAGGTTAAGAGTCTGGGTGCCATTTTGGATAGCACACCGTCATTCCACTCTTACATCAACAACATTACTCGCTCTGCCTGTTCCATCTCCGCAATATTAACCGGCTCCGCCCCTCTCCTACTGTCCATGCTGCCTTCATCCTCATTCAGTCTGGTCACCTTCTGCATCGGCTACTGTAACTCCCTTCTCTTCGGCCTATCCAATAAGTCCCTTCACAAGCTCCAGTTGGTCCATAACTCTGCTGCCTGGATCATAACCAACACCCCTCATTCCATCACATCACCCCCATTCTACAAAAACTTCACTGTCTTCCAGTCAGGCAAATCATTAAATACATCTTTCTCTGTACCTTTAAGGCCATCCACAACATCACCCCTTCAAATTTGTCAGGCTATCTATCATTACTCTGGCACACTCCCTCAGATCCTCCTCTTCCATACACCTTGCTGTGCCATCAACCCGCCTCGTCACCATGGGGAGCAGAGCTTCCAGTCACTCTGCTCCCAAACTCTGGAACTCTCTCCCACCTGACCTCTGCAATATTGACTACCTTCATACAATTAAATGTATTGTTACATGATGATTTTATACTTTGTTGTTTTATCATAATATTTTTATTACTTTATCTGTATATTGTAAAGTGTCCTTAGGTATTTTGAAATGTAATGTATTATTATTATAGCAGCCAAGATATCAAAGGAATGGCTTCAGGACGACTTTGTAAATGTCCTTGAGTGCTGCAGCCAGAGTCCAGACTTGAGTCCGATTGAACATTTCTGGAGAGATTCCCATTCAACTTGACCGAGCTTAATAGGTGTTGCAAGAGGAATGGACAAACATGCCCAAAGATAGGTGTGCCAAGCTTGTGGCATATTAAAAAATACTTGAGGCTGTAATTGCTGCCAAAGGTACATTAACAAAGTATTGAGCAACACTGTGAATAATTGTGTACATGTGATTTCTTAATTTTTTTATTTTTAACAAATTTGCAAAAATTTTGAAACAAACTTTTTCACATTGTTATTGCAGGGTAAAGTGTGCAGAATTGTGAGGACAAAAAATAATTTATTCCATTTAGGAATAAGGCTGTAACATAACAAAATGTGGAAAAAGTGAAGTGATGTCAATACTTTGCAAATGCACTGTATTCTACATGCTCCAAAAATATTTTCTGACTACAAATCAGCAAAGTCCTTAAAAGTGATTTTTTTTTCTTAATTTGGTGTGAGTTTACAGTATGTACTCAATCTGTGTATAATTTTGCACACTTCTCCTAGAGGAAGTGTATGTTACTACATCACACACGTCTTAATTTTTACTGTAGGTTTATTTAAAAATGGTATCACTTCTCATATTAAAAAAAAAAAACATTCAGAAAGTGGCGTCCTCTAAAGGGGTGTGTTTTGTCATGTGACCACAAAGGTGGCTTAAGTAGGTATTAAGTGTTTTTGTAGTGGTACAAGACTAGCAGAGCCGAAAGTTTATGGCGACTGGAGTCAAATTGTCTTAACAATCTGTAGTTTTAGAAGGCACAACCATTAAATCAAGAATGCTTGTTTGCCAATTAGGGACCTTTTTTTTTTTTTCCCCACTTATCAGGCTACTACAGTTTACGTATCTAGTTTTCCAGATGCTGCGCGCACTAAATCGTAAAACCACTAACTTCAGTAGCCAAAGTAATAAATTTACAATATATAAGAATAATATACAATATATTAATAATATAATTATAGCTGTATCAATAATCGATTTATAACCAAAGCGTAGCCCCCAAATCGTAGTCATAATCGAATTGCCCAAAGATTCCCATTCCAACACAATAAGTACATTTTCGTAGCTTTCCACTCTTATTATTTGTAGATTCCGTTTTTAAATAGCCCATTCTGTGATTCCGTTCAATCATAGGGCCCGTGATAAGTCCAAGTCACAGCTGACAATTATTTTGCTCCCCTCAGCTGCGTGTTTGGCACCAAGTTGGGTCAATCTGTTCATATCTATGATTCTGTTTACTTCCCTACGATAACCAGAAAAGGTCGACTCTGATTAGCTTTATTGCAGACATTTTCGCGTGTTTGATCAAGTTTATAAATGCTAACAGCTGATCACTGTGTTTGACCTGAAATTTCATACGATCATGGATCACAATCATATAATCGCATGTATTGTCAATTTTACGCAAGGTTGGGGTCAGCATAATAACAGTGATTCATTATTCCTTGAGATAACAGATTCACATGTGTTTTGTGTCTCTGAGCAAACTTTATATTTTTTTGAAACCACTGCACTGTTAAGATTTCCCTGTTGGGTCTCTTCATGTAGGTCACGATTGTCTCTGTAAACATCTACTAGTGTTAGCACAAAAGACTGGGGAGAAACAGGGATATGATATCAAATACACAGAAGAACACATCTGCTTAGGGCAAACAACCTACCAAGACAATGAAATTAACTTTTGCAGACATATTATTTTGCACTGTATAACAACAGCTGCTTCAACCCCACTTAATATTGTGTGACTACCACAAAGCACTAGTCACACAATATTAAGTGTCCAAGTTTTTGTGGTCACCACAGCCCACCCAAAACAGTTGAAGTGTTAAATCTATATGTCTCTAGAAAGCTACTGAAGGGATGTCCTCATCTTCCGCTGCGTGGTGTTTACATGATGATGATGAAAAGTGTGGCCTAACATTATGTGGTCCATTATGCTTCGTGAGTGCTCAATCGGTTACTATCCGGCGAGACCCCTTGGCATATAAATCACATTATATGCATTAAACAGCAGTAAGATCATGTGACCTTCTGATTTATTACCATTCTGTTTGTTTTCCATCTGTTCAAAGACTTCACAACTGTGTACTGTTTTAATCAGTCTCTTCTGAAATAAAAAAAAAAACAATTTCTTTTTTGCTTAATAGTTCAAAAGTTACTTGCAGAATGGAGAACATCAACAAAATTGACTACCTGGGCAATGTTAGGAAGCAATAAAGCAAATTAAATTCCTAAATCTTAAGTTCAAACAATGAAGTACCATTTAACAAATGTATTTTCCAATTTTTATACAACCAGTCCTAAAATCCCAACACACCCTGCACGCACGCACACACACCCTGATGTGCTCAAATGTAAACACAATCTGTATGTGCACACAAAGCAAGCATCTCTACTAATAAATCACCTGGAGTGGAAAAGCCAACAACGGAAAATTTTCTGTGGACCAAACGCAATTTTGATTCTGAAGCAGTCAGCCATCTATGAATTCTGTTAGCGGCACTACACAAGCACACAAAAGTATAACACTTTTATTAATTGAGACTGACACAAGCAACCAGTTACTTTTTTTTTTTTTTTAAATAACTTGATACAAACAGGAGAACCCTGAAAGTAGAAAATGTTTTCAAATTCTATGGCTCTTTCAAGCCAGGTGTTAGTCATAACATTTGCAGGGGCATTTTTATTGAGGTGCCAAAGCTCTGAAGTCATGCAGCTTGGCTAGCTGGCATGCGCTCAACAAGCTAGCACTACTATTATAAGTTAAACATGATCTGAGACCGGAAGAAAAAACAAGGGTGGAATGAGTTTCAATACAATGGACACTCCCAAGTCTATTCAAACATTTGTTCTTGTTGTATTAAAGATATTTAGGCACCACAACTCGGTAGAGTGCTTGTCTGGTACCTGCAATATATTTATACATACAGTATATACATATATATACATACATATATATATATATATATATATACACACACACACACACGTACGTACGTACGTACGTACGTACGTATGTATATATACATACATACATACATACATATATATATATACATAAATACATATACATATATACACGTATATATATACATATACACATATATATATACACATATACATACTGTATATACATATATACACACATATATACTGTATATACATATGTATATACATATACAGTATATACATATACATAAATACACACACACACACACACACTCACACACACACACACACACACACACACACACACACACACACATATATATATATACATACATATATATACATATATATATACACATCACGTCCGCTTTCCCACGATAGAAACAGCGTGCTTGCCCAATCACGTTATAACTGTAGAATGATCGAGGGCAAGTTCTTGGTTTCTTATGTGGGTTTATTGTTAGGCAGTTTCATTAACGTCCTCCCAGCGCGGTAACAACACACAACAACAGCAGTCACGTTTTTGTCTACCGTAGAGCAGTTCGTCTGCCGTAAACAGCAATGTTGTGACACTCTTAATTCTTACACTCTTATTCCGTTTATATTTACATCTAACACAGTTTCCCAACTCATATGGAAATGGGGTTTGTACATATACATATATGCATATGTATATATACATATATGTATATATACACACATATGTGAATTATTCTGTATGTATATGTATACATAATGTATATGTATATATTATATACATATACACACTTACATATACATATATATGCATGCATATACACATATATATGCTGGAACAAAGAACAGAAGTTAAAAAAACTACTGAAGTCTCGGCTCTACAATTTCTGATTGGCATCTTAGAACCAAGCAGTGGACCACGCACACAAAAGTGTGTGTGTGTCTGTGCGTGCGTGCTGAGCTGTGAAGCCTGTTGCAAGTGTGCAGCTCGTCTGCCTGTACACGTGAACGGGAGAAAGCCCCAGATGTGAAGCTGGAGATGAATAGTGGGTGGGGGAGAGTAGGGGGGGTGTGATAAGAGAGAGCCGATCTGCCTGTCAGCTATGGGTGGCACTCACGCACACATGCTCAGTATTCATTTGGGGAGACAAATAGGCCTTACCGTTCCTGGTGGTGAGCCAGGCAATCGCTGGAAAATTTTGATGGAGCTTGACACCACAAGCAAGCAAAGCACATAAATGGATCAACCTATCAAATGAGCTTCTCTGGAATTCCCTTTGAATTTGATTCTAGGTACAGTATGAGTGGCCTTTATGTCTATGTGTTGTTTTCATTAGTCAATCTCTACCTGATTATTGCAGAGGCGGTATGGTATAGTGGTGTAACATAGCAGGGAGGGAAACTATTGAAAATATTGGTCCCTTTTTAAACAGGGAGTCAGGGACCAATATTTGGTGCCAAATACATTTGTACCACAATCCAGAGCCTATCAGTGGGTCTGAAGTTTATTTCCCTATTTTCTGGAGTGGGTTGTCAAACCTGGTTGCCCTGGATGATATACTTTAGGGGTGACTGGATGGAGTAGCCTTTCTGCAATGAGTTCACCCCTAAAAAGTGGGTGTCCGACACCACCCGAGAAGGACACTCCATTGTAGGACAAAAATATACTGGAGGGACACCAGGTTATGATGGATGCAAATACTGAGGATGTGGCCAGAGGCAGAAAATTCTGTCTTAAGAAACCACAGCCCAGACTTAGAGAAGTGGAATAATAAAATATGTAACTTCTTAGCAGTCTTAACAAAGGATGGGTATCGAATTAGGTACTTTTGTAGGCACTGACCGAATTTTGTCGGTACTATCGGACTGTATAGCCTATTGATTCATGTAAAATCAAACGTCATATTTCAACACCTCTGATTAGCATTAGCGATTTTAGATGCCGATTTTAACACTTTAAAATTGGTAACTGGTAACTACAATTAAAATGTATTTTACAATCAAACAGCAAGTGTGTAATAAGTACAATACTTACACATACTTACAATGACTTCATAGGGGGCAACGTAAGAATAGACTGGGACATTCAACTTTTCGTGGCAAAGACTATTTCCTTGTTAGGCAACATCATAGTCTACTTACTGCTGTCATCAAACATCTTGGAATTGCAACTGCATGCAAAGTCTACGATATAATCCTAGCAATTGAGACGT
The DNA here is from genome assembly GCF_033978785.1 of Entelurus aequoreus. Classification (NCBI taxonomy): domain Eukaryota; kingdom Metazoa; phylum Chordata; class Actinopteri; order Syngnathiformes; family Syngnathidae; genus Entelurus; species Entelurus aequoreus. Next base: position 15,827,663 of record NC_084756.1, read on the forward strand.
ATAAATATAATGATTAAAAAACTATGTATAACAACAGTACAGTTATCATAATCAGTTCATTTATAAATGTTGCATTTAAAAATTACATAATCAACAATTAACATATATTAACACACACAGAAATATCAAAAATTGGTTCCGTTGAGTACAGGTATTGACTCCCAGGTACCGGGAATTGGTACTGTATTAGCGCAAATGTGAAAGGTACCAAACCCTTGTCTTAATTAGGACAACCGTCTTTCCTCACACAAAATCTAAAAAGGACTTTATTCTAATACTAAAAACACAACAAAACAGCTACATTTAGGCAAGAAGGGTGAAATTTGTCTCTCCTTCCTCAAATACTTACAATACACATGTGTGCGAGACTCGCGACAGATGAAAGAGCTACTATAAATAATGAACTACAACCTGATAAATACATCAAAGTTAGTTTAATAAGATGTGTGGATTAATGGAAGTGTAAGTCAAAAGGAAAAGACAGTTTGTGCTCTGATACGGCCTCAAATATATATATTTTTTAATTGTTTTGTACAAACTTGTCAGTTGTACGGAATACAGAGTTATTGTTAATCAGTGTGAAGAGGTTTGTTTATGCCTTCTTCTTGGCCTTGTAATATACCTGCTTCTCTGCTTCCAAATCACTCGTACTTGTGTCCGAATGGAGTCGGCATTCTCCATTTCTTTAGCTACCATTTTAAGTAAATCTCAGTTACTTTTTTTTCCTCCTATCGATGCACTTTAAGATATTACGTTCTTTTAATTTGTGAAGCAAATGTACAGTTTCCACTTCATTCTAAAAACGAGTGCTCCTAGATGCTGCCAACGGCTTGTTGCAGTTGTTGCCAATGTTTTGCTTGAATGGCATCCGCTTCCAGGTTATACCCCAGGCGTTGAACTGACGCATGCCCGAGACAAAAGTGTCCCTCCGGCAGCACACACCTACTTGAAAGAACTGGTTTTCAATCGCATAATCTCAGTGTGTTAATTTGACTTTTCAAAAGACAAACACCATCAAATTAAGGTGTTTTCATGGGTTGTAGAATGCTTATTTTGAAATTAATTATTTGATAAATCAGACTAATTTAGTGCATGGAAACGTAGTCAATGTCATGCGTGGCTTGAACCTATCCCATCTAACTTCGAGGGAGACGTGGCGTAACTCCTGGACTGTTTGCAGCCAATCGGTCCAAATGAATAAAACAAGAAAGTTCCAGTAGCAATGAAACCGTGCATGTCAGAGAAGAGTTGTAAAGCAAAAGCCAAGGCTTTATGTATTGTTTCAATTAGTTTTGTTATCGGTTTAATTAAAGCTACTCTGAAGACATGCCTGATTCTAAATAACCTTTCCAGCAAGAAAGTGGGTTTTAAGTAATTAAGTTCCTCAGGAGGTCTGAGGAGACTGTTCTTAACATTCACAGAAGTTGCTTCTACATTTGTTGGCAAGGTATTGCTGACAACTTCAGGCATTCAATGAAAGTTTTGTGTGCAATAACCATTTATATAAAGGTCATCCATTTGAAAAAAATATACTGTAATAACTATTTTATTTTAAATGTGTTGAATCCACACATAAAAAAAGACTTGTTGAAGCACTTAACACAGGGGGCATGAGAATGTACGACTCATCACGTATGGTCTGCAGATAGGGCATCAATTAAAGAGGCCGGAGAGAGACAAGGATGCAGAGTGTTGTTGTGCGTGAGAGGAGGACCTTGGCTTTGCCCTTGTTGATGTAAGCAAAACTGCAGCAGCCAAATGGTTGAAATCTAAACCCATCCCTGAGGTTCCCTGACTGCCAGCCTTTGACACCCTGCCGCTTTTATGTGTGAAAGCAATATCTGACGACGCACAATGCATTTCAATATTTAAACAGAAGTTAATGGCCACAAAGCCCTGTGACCTTGTTTACCTTTTCTGAAAAGTCTATTATTCACACTGAGAAGCTGTTACAAGCAGACCTCAACAGCCTAGGGTCAACTTTAAAGGTCCCACATCATGCTATTTTTCACAAAGGTTAGCAACACTAGCGTAGCTATGCGAGCTACAGCAACATCTCGCTAGGTAAGCCTATTGGCTAAAGAAAAATAAAATTATCAAACTTACAGCTATCACGTTTGTATCTGACTGACAGGTAGTGGCAGAGGCTTAATAATATAATGTATAGCAAAGTCTACTGTTTTTTGTATACTGTAATAATAAACTGAATTACTAATAACATAAACATAACTAAAGAGAATTGTTTGTTTTGCAAAATGTGACTTCTTCCCGAAAGTAAAAAACTTTGGTGGTCAACCAAGCCAAGATGACTGTTGTGCAGCAAACAGAGTGCAAACTATCGGAGACTGCAAAGGGCCTAGATCTTACCATTAAAACCAGATACAGGCAAATAATCTAATTATGCAATAGAATAGATCCCAATACTTTATGACAAAATGATTTGTCGTGTGATATCAAGGATTATCTGTCGGTAGGGTTCCCACACATATCAAACTATCTTGTGCTCTAGGCGTCATTCAACACTACAAAACAGTTGAAAGCTTGGAAAAGCATGGAGGCCTACAACTTATTTGTGTGTGGCTGGGTCAAGAAAATTGGTATCAAGACTCTCCCGGATAAATATGCATTGTTAATGCTCGGGTAAGGTCGCATTGCATGATTTAACTTTGCGTCTACAGCCATGTACGTTGCCTTGTTGCTGTTGCATGCAGCATTTACCAGTATGCATGTTCTTTCCCGTCTATATCAAAATATAACTATAGATGTCAAAATTGTGTATGTACTGAAAGCTTAATTTATGCTTGCTGCCTTTGGTAAAAGCTTAACTCTTTTAAGTTTGCTTTCTTTTATTTAGACTTGCCAAGTTGGTGCTTTAAAAAAAACTTGTAGCAAAAATCCAGATAATTTTTAAATGGAAAATACTTAATGTTAAAAGTATATCAAACACCCCTTTAACGAAGTAATCACTGCAAACTTGTGCATTCTTCAGCTCTGCTTCCTTGGACTGGAATGTGTGCCACTTTTCTTGTCATTTATTGTAAAATATTGTACTCTTCCACCCTTCTTGATTACCTCTTAAGGAACCCTGAAAAAACGTTTATCTTTTTGGTGATTTGAATGGTTTGTACAGCCCAAAACAATGCAAGCATGGATAAAGCGGACCTGTCTTTTTCTCCTTAACCGGTTTGTCAGTTTGTAATTTGAACTAACAGAACTGGAGTGAATCATGACCGAATTTTCAACTCTTGACCAGGCTCACAGACGTTTAGATGGTAGGAAATGTTCAAGCCTTGTCAAATGGACAGCCCGTACGAGTACTCGTTATAATTGCCCTGGTTGTTTTTAAGTTAATATTATCGCTGCCAGTTACGGTTACTGCCAGTAATCACATACACACAAACACAATACAACAAAGAATGGCTCACCAAATGCCACAGGAAAAATAGATTTGTGTGACTATACAGTGACTATTTTTCTGTAGATAATGATCTACTATTGCATTACTGACATAGAATATACAGCTTAAAGGTCTTGATGTCTGTCTGGTTGTTTTCAGTACTGACTGACTGTGGCATTTATTGATGTTTTGCGTTAGCATACAACATATATGATGTCAAATTAAAACATTGCATACTATTCTGCAAGGAGGTTATTTTTGTTGTTGTTATTCTGTGTCTCTGACCATTCAGGTATCTCAGAACTAAATTAAGTGTATGCAGCAATGTTAGTGGAATGTATGCAAATCACCTTACATCATATTCTGATACTTATACATGATTCTTTATATAGTATGAATATTCGCACACTTTACTATTCAAATTAATTCATGAGGTCAGAAATGCTTTCACATCAAAGTAAAGGTGCAGGGCAAGATGAATATTTGTCGCCCTGCATGAGAGGTATGAATGAGAAATACACAGACTTCAAAGGCTTCAATGTGCTCTGAGGGAGAAGGCGGCATGAAAACACTAAACATGAGGGCATCTGTGCCATCAATATGTTTATTTTTATACAAGTGTACAGCATTTGTTTGCATAAACCTGTGTGTGAATCTTGTGAGATTATGCTATGTACTGTAACCGTACAATTCAGCACATTTCAGCAGCCTTTTAAATCACATCTACTCAAGGGACAATACTATCAAGATTAAAATTAGAAATATTTTAGAGTAGTCGGTGTAGAGCTTTTATAGCAGTATAAATTTATTGTCCACTGAAAATGAGTTAACACACAGCCATTAGTGTCTACATATGGGAACACAAATAAGCACACCTGTGTGACGTGGGAATATTTAGTCTGAGTATTATCTTGGACTACATTAATCCTCTTGGACATGGAATTCACCAGAACTGCAAAGGTTGTTGGAATACTTGTAAAATGCTCAACAATACATGTTGGAATGATTTATTCCTCCCCCAAAAAAACGCAAATTATGAATGCCTGCACCACACATGTTGCCCAAGAGCGCCACCTCCAGAGGTTAAAAAATTATCGATTATCCAATGCATCGCGATTAGAACATGGACGATTATTCGATCCATTATTTATGTATGTTGAATAATATAATGCGGACAGCTCTAAAATGCGGTATTATTGTGAATGTTCTGTAAACGTTTGGTTTTAACTAACCATGGGAGAACCATTAGCTAACATTCTGTGTTAGCTGGGTTAGCCTGGAGAGGAAAAGCTATGATGGGCAGAGCGCTTAACTGGCGTGAATGTGAAGTAGTGAAACAAGAAAAGAATAAATACTTTGTACACTTCAACAGAAGGCTAATAGGAACCACGTTACAGCAGAAAGTAACCAGCCAAAAACAGGAAATTGGCCAGTAGATTAATAAGTCAGGAAAGACGAAAATAACAATACAGTCCGGCCCCCGGTGAGTAGATAGACGACACACGTCTTTGAGCCGCTCGTTTAAGGCAACTGGGTCCAACATGCCTGAACATTTTGTGGTTTTAGAAGGCAAATACATTTAATTAAGGATGCCTGCTCGCCAAGTACGCACTTTTATTTATTGTTTCCGCTTAGCAGGCTACTACAGCTCAAACGCATCTAGTACACACATATATACGGTATATCCACACATATATATGTAGCCTTGTAGACATGTTATTAATATGATTACTAATTGAATGTAATACATGTAGAATATATATTTCATTTGTGATATATTAAAAATATATAATATAATAATTATAGAGGTGTAAATAATGGATTTATAATCGAATCGTAGCCCTTGAATCAGGATATGATAGGATAGACTTTATTTATCCCACAATGGGGAAATTATGTGGTTGCAGTGCATATAGAAAAAGTCCACAAAAAATAAAGCAAAAAAACAAATTGAATCGTGAGGTGCAGAAGATTCCCACCTCTATCCAGTACCATGCTCGATAATAGGCAAGACACAATCTTGCTACTCATTTGTGTTGCCAGCTATTTAGACAATAAAGGAGTGGTTGTGCGGTGAATCGTTTTCAGTGGACATTAAATATATATTCCAATAAACTGTACACTACTTGAAAGTATATGCAAGTCATATTTACAGTCTGAGTAGATATACTGAAACCGACATACTCCCTTTTCTGCACTACTGTCGCCAATTGTGTATTTAAGGGGAGCTGGTGTGTGCGTGTTATTGTGAGTGTAAATGTGTGCGTGTGTGTGTTACTGTTTGAACCAACCTGGCCTTGGTAAGCATATGTCTGCCATTTGAAATGCACAGAGTCTGCTGAGCTGGCGGGTGGCACCTGGTGATGGCAAGAGGTGGACCGCTGCACCCTGACTGTGTCACTGCACTCATCAAAGTTGCTCTTCCACACCATCACCTAGAGTTCAATGCACCGTTGGTCACAGTAACTTACATATATCAATGGTTACTATGAAACATTTAAATTGGCTAAATCAGACCTGTTCATCAGAACCCCCTGAAGCAAAGTATTCTCCGGTTCTGGAAAAGGCCACACTATTTACAGGACCCTGCAGAGAAATAGAGAGGCAATCACATCGCATCTTCAAGACACCTCAAGACATTTTTACTGCAAACTACTTCCCCAGCATGGGGGCCTAAGAAAGAAAGCAGAGATGCAGAGGAAGGGGCAGAGTCAAACGTTGGTCAGTGCCAACAATGATCTCTGTAGACGTGAGTGGAATGAACAGGCCGGTTTGTGTGAGGAATGGTTTCCCAGAAGCACCTGAGAGAAACAGACACTGTCACCGTGGCAACGCAACAACCTGACAGACAGTATGTTCTGTTTCTGCTCTGACTAATGCCTGCTGCCAGGCTGGCACTTGCCATGACTAGACATACACACACACATGCTGTACATTACCATAGCTTTAGGTTGGTTGTGTTATGATTTGCGCATTTTCAGCTTTTTACTCCAATCATCCACCCATTAGAAATGAAAATAATGGCCCACACTAAAGGTCTTCTGTCAACACACTCAACCCCGATGACCTTTTTCAAGCTCTGGCATATTTTAGGGATTGGGCAGCCTGGAAAAAAATGCATGTACAGGACAGCCAATGTGTGGCTAATTTGCAAGTATGTAGTAAGTAAAGTATGCTGTACCCTGTAACTAGAGAAAACATTTTTGGTTGAAAAAAAGTGTTAAACACAGCGCTGTCATCAGTATCTAATTTATTACTGTGCAAGGAGGACAATAGCTGCATTTTAAATAATATTAATAGTCAGCATCCAGCAAAATAGCTGCACATTCCAGCCCATTTTTTCGATATTTGTTTATTTTTAAAATGCAATTTGTAGTTGAATCACTGTAATGTGCTGAGTGTCAACATGCTGTCAGCATACATGCTATATAGTTGTATTTAATTTATTTGCTGATTTTATGCTAAAAACTAATTCTCGTTACTTTCACTCCTTGTATCTTGTAAATTAAATAAAGTTGCCTGGGATGGATATGGACATATTTAAGCAGTTCAATTTGTATTATTAGATCCAAAGTTGGAAAAAAAGACTAAAAAGTACATACATTTTGAGAAAGTTAAAAGGGCCCTATTATACAAAACCACCCTTTCCTATCTATTGGTACCTGCTGGTGTGTATTTGGTACAGGCGTGCCCAACATTTTTTCCACTGATGTCCGCACACTGAAAAATTAAAGCATGCGGGGGCCATTTTGATATTTTTCATTTTCAAAACCAATACAACATATATTGTAGCCATTAGGGCTTCCTTCAGTTTTGGTAAATGTTAAAAGGTCCCGGGGACCTAAAAGGGTCTCTTTCATTAAAGTGTTAAAAGTGATATATATATATTTTTTTTTACTTTCAACGCTTAAATATTTATAGAACAACTATAGATCTATCTGTTGACATAAAGTTTAAATTCTATGTTTTATGCCTTTTTGTCAAAACCGCCTGTAATAGATTTGGCTATTTTTTTAAAGACAGTTCCAAAATAAAAAACTGCCTACATGGCAACTTTGTTATTAGATTAGTAGCACATCAAAATGTTCTCGTTACATTACACCTGTTTGCTCTTTTACTCCACGTTTTAATGCTTTTTGTGTAATCAATTACACATTATTTTTCAAATGTGTCGCGGGCCTTTAAAAATAAAAGGTCCCTAAGCCCCACTTTGGACACCCCTGATTTGGAAGCTGGATAGGTCCCGAAAATTTTAAATCAAATCGTTGAGGCATTGAGGAAATATTTATAAAACAATCTTAGCTTCTTTCATACTTCCAGGAAACAAGCTATCTGTCATTTTCCCTATTGGTGCCGTCAGCAGATTATCCATACAATGTAGAGATTTACCCAAAGTGCTTTGCGCGGGTCCACCATTGTGATCCACATTGTAATTAATAAGCTCCTCTTTTTCGCTATGATCTTGTTTTGGGGCTGACTAGCTTGCACATGCATCCTCCGCTGTTGCCATTTCTAATACAAAGTAGCATATAGTTCAAACTTAATTTGTCAGTAGACTACATATGGAAGCACTAAAAACTACAACAATGACAGGGAGAAGACGCTGTCGAAGTGGAGGCACGTAACTAAAACAGACCACAAAACGGCGCATCCTGGAGATACTGTCAGAAAGCAGCTTGAATATGGTCTGTAAAACATAATCTATATAAAGTTTTGACCAAATTGTGCTCTACATAACATGTACTCCACAATTAAGTCAATAGTTCTTTAAATGTAGAAATAAAATCATAATAAAGCTACTTTAAAACAAGCAAATGGCACAGATTCGGAGGAATGGCCCACAAGTTCTATGTCTTGAGGGGCCTTTGAATTTAGAGGTTTCACTGTAGTCTGAAGGCTCCCAGCTCCAACAGACTGCAGTCGTTGCTGAGCCAAAAAGAACAATGACACAAATGGCGAGTGTGCATGAGATGACAAATTCATAGGTGTCAGGAGAGAGAACCAAACAAAGCAAGGACTCATGACAAGTGAGCTAGCACATATAACACTAAAATGTGCAAGATGGGATTTCACTGGTTGTTAGACCTCATACCAGTCCAGTCTGGCCAAATAAAATGTGAGAACATCAGACATTGAAGGAAACAGGCAGCAGTTGGACAAACGGAAGGACCAGAAACAAAGAAGGAAGAAGAACAGGAGGTGGAGAGGATCTGTATGAACAGAGGAAGAACACGTTCTGTTTCTGAGATGAGTCATTATGAGTGGGCTGTTTGCCTGGCAAGTACTAAAATAAACTGTATACACATACACACAAAAAGAAGTAAATGAACACAAATTCTGTACTGTCTTCAGCAAAACAAAGTTGTAGAAGGTCATCAAAAAGCTGACACAATGAGTAAAAGTAGGACCATGGCTACATTCAAACACAAACCTGTTGAACAACTAGTGTTACATTATTGAGTCACTTTTTACATCCAGGCCAAAAAATATTAATGCACCAGCCGAATGTTGAATTAAACTTGAGTTATCTGGTGAATAGGTACCTTCAAACAATGGATTGAGCTATTTGAGGGGTTGCGTACAGAGACCACACAAAAATAGTGAAAAAACTCAAGTAATTGAGACGCCCATTAAAAAAAAAAAAGTCTACTTTTGAGATTTTGGACCTAGATTATGCTGGTGCATCAAGATGTCACTGTACGCTGTACACTGACTTCCTCTCGCTCAAAACACCCTCCTATCACTTGTAAAAAATAATAAAAGTGATTGCTGTGATTAAGGGTGCACGTTTAACATTTTAACCTATCATTTTTAGGCTGATATTAGGAATTATGACACCACACCGATTATTTAAATAACATTAATATACAGTACAGGCCAAAAGTTTGGACACACTTTCTCATTCACAACACAACTGATGGTCCCAACCCCATTGATAAAGCAAAACATTCCACTAATCAACCCTGATAAGGCACACCTGTGAAGTGAAAACCATTTCAGGTGACTACCTCTTGAAGCTCATCGAGAGAAGTATAAGAGTGTGCAAAGCAGTAATCAGAGCAAAGGGTGGCTATTTTGAAGAAACTAGAATATAAAACATGTTTTTAGTTATTTCACCTATTTTTGTTAAGTACATAACTCCACATGTGTTCATTCATAGTTTTGATGCCTTCAGTGACAATCTACAATGTAAATAGTCATGAAAATATAGAAAACGCATTGAATGAGAAGGTGTGTCCAAACTTTTGGCCTGTACTGTAGGTCTGATAACTGATACTTTTTATTTATTTAATAATAAGTATTTTTGGCTTAGTGTGAGTAAATCAAGCACAACTTTGCTCTAACGTGCATGCTGCATAGGTGTGATCGGCCAAGGACAAAAATGTAAGATAATATACGGCACCCCTTACCAAGATGCCCTCAGACCCCCGCAAACATATGCTCCGTAAATGATAAGAATATAATGGAAGATTTCGTCAAGCATTTTTGTTGTCTCCTGTGGTAATTTTACGTACAGGGATTTTGGGGAGTGGGGGTGCCAGAAACATGTTCAACTTTATGCTTTAATCATTTAAAATGTGTTGTTTTGCACGAAAACATACATTATTGGACAATGTATTTCCCATTAATACGTTTTAGTACAAAACATTCATCAAATCAATTTCCGATTTGATTATCCATTTTCTACCACTAGTCCCTCTATAAAAGCATAAATATGTTTGACAATAATAGAAAAAAGTTTGAATATTGTTTGTAATGGGGGCCCGAGGGCCTCAAAATTAAATTCAGCTTAGGGCCCCAATTTAGCCTGGGACAGCCCTGACACAGTGACATATTTGGTCTGGTACAAAGATAGGCGGAATGGGTTGAACCTTAAACCAACATTATTTATAATATTAAAAATGTTTCAAGGTAATTTACTTTCTATGAAGTTTACAAAAACTTAATTGAAAAAATTATTGCATTACACTTCAAGACTTCTAATAACTGAGACTCCAGCTGACACAATTCACACTTCAATATATAGTTCTGGTTAACATTTAGAACAGCGAACTTACTGCTTAGCAATAATCAACCTGGCTTGCAGTGTTTTCATTACTTTGCCAGCCCAGAATCGTTTTACATTGTTAATGGCACCATGAAAATAATAATTAATGGAATACATAATTACCTGCATTAAAAAAACAAAAGACAGTATGGACTTTTTCTACCTGCAAGGGCGTAAGAATAGGTTTAACATAAAAACCAGACAAATTCGTAAATAGTTTGAGCATAAAATTGTCATAAATTAACTACAACACAAAACATCCACAAAATGCTGTCATATAGTTAGATCTTTAAAAAAACAACTTTCTGACAGAAAAAAACTAAAATTCTTGGAAAAACTAATTGTTCACTCTTTAATGTCAATTTAAAACGTAAAGCATTTTATTCTATGAAAATAAAGTCTAATAAACAAGCATTGTTCTCCTACAAGAACACCATGAGGATCAGTGCAACAGTTTGGCTAACAAACATAAATAGAAGTGATGCCTCTCACGTCTAATACTAGGGTTGTATGGTGTATCAGTATTATAGAGTACCCTAGTACCTAATGAATTAAAAAAGGTACTATACTCTCTTAGAAAAAAAGTGTTACTTTTTTCAAACGCATGCTGCCATGCGGCAGTGACCATGCTGAGCTGAGGCAAAAGGTTGAGTGAGTCAACACGCACACACAGAGCGTATACAAGCAGAAACAGGGCGGAGAGGAAGAATGGCAAAATAGAGGTATTTTGGCTTCAAAACTAAGGATAAAGGTGACGTTTTAAATATGCAAGATTTAGACCTGCACAAGGAGTTTCAAGAGCGACAGGTAATGTAGTTAACCAGCTCCCGTTGTTCACATATGGATACATAGATGTGCAGACAGCTAGTTGGCTTGTTGCCAATTATTAGCGGAGTGAAAAACACCCACATAGCGTAAACTAATGCAAGTAAAATGACTGAACTTTGTAACAAATTCCCACAATTTGATTTGTTTTATCTTTAACAATGCGTGATTTACTTGCTACATGTCTTGTCTGTATAGTTTTAGCCATAATATAGTTTTTAATATTTATTAATTATTGTATTTGTCAAAAAGCACAGGCCAAGAGTGGAAACCATAAATCATGATGCATTTAATACAATGTCAATAAATATTTCTATTCTATTCTAACCTAATCCTACAAACCTCGTTTCCATATGAGTTGGGAAATTGTGTAACATGTAAATATAAACGGAATACAAAGATTTGCAAATCATTTTCAACCCATATTCAGTTGAATATGCTACAAAGACAACATATTTGATGTTCAAACTGATAAACTTTTTTTTTTTTTGCAAATAATCATTAACTTTAGAATTTGATGCCAGCAACACGTGACAAAGAAGTTGGGACCTTTATCAACAACATCCAGAAACGCCGTCGGCTTCGCTGGGCCTGAGCTCATCTAAGATGGACTGATACAAAGTGGAAAAGTGTTCTGTGGTCTGACGAGTCCACATTTCAAATTATTTTTGGAAACTGTGGACGTCGTGTCCTCTGGACCAAAGAGGAAAAGAACCATCCGGATTGTTATAGGCGCAAAGTTGAAAAGCCAGCATTTGTGATGGCATGGGGGTGTATTAGTGCCCAAGACATGGGTAACTTACACATCTGTGAAGGCGCCATTAATGCTGAAAGGTACATACAGGTTTTGGAGCAACATATGTTGCCATCCAAGCAACGTTACCATGGACGCCCCTGCTTATTTCAGCAAGACAATGCTAAGCCACGTGTTACATCAACGTGGCTTCATAGTAAAAGAGTGCAGGTACTAGACTGGCCTGCCTGTAGTCCAGACCTGTCTCCCATTGAAAATGTGTGGCGCATTATGAAGCCTAAAATACCACAACGGAGACCCCCAGACTGTTAAACAACTTACGGTAAGCTGTACATCAAGCAAGAATTGGAAAGAATTCCACCTGAGATGCTTAAAAAATGTGTCTCCCCAGTTCCCAAACGTTTACTGAGTGTTGTTAAAAGGAAAGGCCATGTAACACAGTGTTGAACATGCCCTTTCCCAACTACTTTGGCACGTGTTGCAGCCATGAAATTCTAAGTTAATTATTATTTGCAAAAAAAAATCAAGTTTATGTGTTTGAACATCAAATATCTCGTCTTTTGTCAGGCATTCAATTAAATATGGGTTGAAAAGGATTTGCAAATCATTGTATTCCGTTTATATTTACATCTAACACTATTTCCCAACTCATATGGAAACGGGGTTTGTAGACCTGTCCATCAGATGGGGACATCTCTACGCTGCTGACCCGTCTCCACTCGGGATGGTTCCCGCTGGCCCCACCATGGACTGGACTTTCGCTGATGTGTTGGACTTTCACAATATTATATCAGACCCACTCGACACCGAGGATGTCGTTGTGGCTTGTACAGCCCTTTGAGACACTAGTGATTTAGGGCTATATAAATAAACATTGATTGATTGATTGATAGATTATGGCAGGCTTTATGTAATATATTAAACTGTAAATTACTCTTTAAGTGCATTAAGAAAAGCCCAGTGTGTTTAATGACTTTTATTTTTAATTCTAATCTTATAAAATTGTCTTTAGGTGCAATAAGAAACTTATTTTTAATGTATCAATATTTTCTGTTAAAATTAAGTCAATAGTGACATTATAGTGGTCCCCTTTATTTCAAAAAGTATCAAAATATTGGTTTTGGGACGACCCTATCTAATACACAATCTTAGTCCTTCACCAATAATTCAGCATGCTGTCTATTAATAGCCTACATTCATCGGGAAAAAAAATCACAACCTGAGCTCACAGTGCAAATAACCTTGGCGTCGATTGTGTGCCATTCTTCACGGTTTCAGAGAAAGACTTTTGGGGTGCTATTTGCACCAAATGTTCTGCAAACATCGCACAAGGAGCAAAAAAAAAAATTGAGCTTCTAAATAATAATTATATTACAAAAGATATAAATCAGTTATCAATTTTCTGTCTAGAGAGGCAGGAAGTTGTTGGTATTGGTGTCGGCTTGAAAAAAACTAATTGTGCATCCCTCGTTACAATTATTAGATTGGATTCGACTCCAGAACCCTCCCTGTCTTTCCTCAATCGTCGTTGTTAGCTAGCGATAAAGGAAGCTAACAAGCCAAATGTATAGAACAGGGGTGGGCAATTAATTTTCACCGGGGGCCGCATAAGCAACCCGAGCACTGCTGGAGGGCCACACGACAATATTTCAATTAAATTTTGCTCAATATTATTTTTGATATACCGTAAGATAAATAATAATGATGATAATAATAATAATAATTAATAATAATAATAATAATTTAATTTAACCTAACTTAACTTTATACAAAAGCAGATTGCTTTTGATGGTCACTTTATCCTGCATTATCCAACATTTTTCCCCATCAGATTTGGACAACCATCTGTTGTTAAAAATAGTTTTTAATCATATTTATTTGATATTGTTTTTTATATTGGTTTTATATGTAATTGTTTTTTTTTTTATTCAGTCATTGGTGGAGCTAAGGATAATATTTGAATATTGTTTTTAATATTGTTGTGCAGCACTTTGGAAACATTTTGTTGTTTAAATGTGCTATATAAATAAAGTGGATTGGATTGTCACACCTGCCAGCTTGTCCCAACACGCATTTACCTCTGTGAACAAGTCATTACCTGTGGTTGTCTCTTTAATTGACTGCATCAGAGCTCTCATCCAAAGTTAGCGAAAAACAGTCCATGTCTCCGGGCATTATCAGCGCAACAAAGTCCAATAAGCACTCCTTAATAAACTCTCCGTCAGAAAACGCCTTACTTTTTCTGGCGCTTTTGTGAGAAATGACGAAACTTGTCCTGACGGCTGCATCTCTGGGGGTGTGAAATATGGCACAAAGTCCTTGTTGGGTTTGCAGTTTTACCATCAACGCATCAGCCTCCCTTGCGCGCGCTTCATCAGACACATTCCGGTATTTTCCCTCGTGTTTCTTTGTGTAGTGGCGATTAAAATGATATTTAAACACAGCAAGCTGTGTACCACACATTAAGCACACGGCTTTATCATTAATTTATGTAAAGAAATACTTGGCAGTCCATCTCTTGTTGGAAACACGCCAATCCTCATCAACTTTTCTTTTTTTAGCGTCTCATCACTTGTCTCTATGCACCTTCCCTCACAGGTTCCCCCCGGACATACGGCATAAATAACACATTTCAAAATAAAAGCAGCACAGTTGTATTGCGCGCACGACATAGATGTTTTTTAAACTTTATTTTGTCATTTGTAATTGCGCCGTTCAATTCACTCACAATCGCACACGCGCATACGTCCACACGGAAGTAATACAAATAACGCTTTTCAAAACAAAAGCAGCACCGTTGTATTGCACACTCGACATAGATACTTTTTTAAATTTATTTTGTAATTTATGATTGGCCTCACGCGGGCCGGACAGGGATGTGCAAAGGGCCGGATGCGGCCCGCGGGCCGTACAATGCCCAGGTCTGGTATAGAAGCACAAACAAGGTTTATGCCCTATGTATGCCTCACAGACTTATAAACATACCGGTATTTTAAATGACAACATGTATATGTACTCAACATTACTGAATGATCATAAAAGATGATCAATAGAACAGAGGGAGTCGGGGTGAAAGTCTAGCCTTTAGCCTGGTCATCAGGCTGGCGCTAGAACTGCCAATTCCATCTTCCTAGGCAGCTGGTCGTGCTACGCAGCTCAGGTGTGTTGCTGCTTGCTCGCCAGAGAAGGTAAGATGTTATAATGCTGCTTCACTGCTTGCGTAATGTAATTTCAGTAGCAACTTGTGTTGACCTCACTGTATGTTTTGAGGCCTGACTGTAAGAAAGTTCAATGTAGAACGTAACATAGGACATGTATGCTGTACTGTTCGCTGTATTTTATGCTTTATTATCACATATTTATACATTTTTACAGAGTTAGGATGAATGTGATGTCTTTTTGTGGTAAAAAAACAAACTGCATATTGTTGTTGAGGATAAGCACAATTGGGGAGTTTTTCCACAAATAAATAATTATTTTAACTAAACAGCTCTGAAATTGCATGAACATGAGTGTCGAATCGCATATATGCTAGGATATGCGATATTCAATTGTTTTGTTGTTGTGCTTTTTACCTTTTTGCATTGCTCTGAAAGTATTTAAAAAATATCTAGCATATTCTACATCTATCCTAAGCAGTCTTTTGCTACTTTGTGTCATTTGCAGCAAAAACATTCCGTTCTTATCACCAACATTTGGCCAGACTCTGAATAATTTCAGACTTACCTACACAGTATATTTGTGTGTTGTACCTGGTGTCCGTGAAGTGTGAACAACAGTTTTCCCTCAACAAGGTCCAGTATCTTGGTTGTCGAATCATTGGACCCAGTGAGAAGGAAATTACCAGACGGATGAAAAGACAAGCTGTTCATCACACCACTGTGGACTGGAGAACACACATACACACACACAATAAATCATTATGATGAACTGTATAAGAAACATAAATGTAGCACGTATTGTAAAACTTCAAACAACATTTACAATAAGAGCAGTATAAAGACTACACAATAAGTTTTACTTTTCATGCGTATCCTTCAACACAACACAAGACCGTTATTTTATGTACTCCATTGTAGCTTTTGACAAACTCATTGTGCACATTTCATACATTAAGGCAGGGGTCACCAACCTTTTTGAAACCAAGGGCTACTTCTTGGGTACTGATTAATGCGAAGGGCTACCAGTTAGATACACACTTAAATAAATTGCCAGAAGTAGCCAATTTGCTCAATTTACCTTTAACTCTGTTATTATTAATAATTAATGATATTTATCTTTGTGGAAACACTGATCATCTTAATGATTTCTCACAATAAATATATATAGAAACCGATAAATATCAATATGCAACACTTTATTTTTATATTTTCTCTAAGTGCACATTTTTCAAATTGAACATTTTCAAATGATTACTTCTAAGACAGTCTTGTGAAATCACAATATCCCATTTTAACTAGCTAGTCACTAACATTTTTTAACAAATCATGAATTACTTTGCACCATGTTTGTACAAATAATAACTCATGTAAAATACAAAAGTAAACTCTCACATTTTTAAATCATGTCACACTTTGAAATGGACACCAAATCTGTTATCTGTTTCTTTGTTAGTTAGTGGGAAGCCTGGCATTGCATGCTGTTAACTAGTGTGTTGTACTCTGGTGTGTAACTTGACACTGCAACTCTGAGTGAGTCTTACAGATGTGCATCAGTGAGGCGTGTTCTGTGTTTGTTCTTGATGAAGTTCATGTCAGAAAAGGCTGATTCACAAAGATAAGATTTTTCCTCATTGTTTGCGGAACCTTCTTAATCTTTTGGACATATTTTCACAGCAATCTGGCCTTAAGCTTAATTATGATAAATGTAAAATGTTAAGGATCGGAAATCTAAAGGGAACGTCCTTTCGAATGGAATGCAAAGTGCCTGTTTTGTGGACAGATGGACCAGTTAACATACTTGGTGTTGTTGTCCCAGAAAATCTGGAAGATCTAGGCTCAGTAAATTATGATAATCGACTAAGAAAGCTGGACAAAATTATGCAATTATGGAAAGGGAAATCCCTAACCTTGTATGGTAAAATGTCTATTGCCAACTCGTTAATTATTCCTCAATTTATTTATTTGTTTTTGTCATTACCAGCTCCATCACAAAACTTTTTTAAGATTTATGAGCGGAGTGTCTTCGATTTTGTCTGGAACGGCAAACCAGAAAAGATTAAAAGAAAGGTTTTGTACAAAGAGTATGAATATGGGGGCCTGAAACTTCTCAACCTTGAAGCTATGTGTCTGTCTTTAAAAGCATCAATTGTTCCAAAGATGTATTTAAACATTGAGTGGTACACAAATGTCCTGTTGGACAAAAAACATGTACTGTATCAAAAGAAATTGTATCCTTTTTTACAAGTGATCCCCTCCCAGAGAGTCTGCTGGGAAACATAAAGGAAACAATCCACTCATAGTGGTGTTTTCAATTTTATGTGCCAGAAAAAAGAGACGATATTTTGCAGCAGTTAATATGGATGAACTCTAATATTGTAATAGATGGAAAGCCTTTCTTTTGGAAAAATATGTTTGAAAGAGGAATCATTTTTGTCAATGATATTATCAATGAGAATGGTAAAATTATGAAGTATGATGAATTTAGAGCTATGTATGGTGATGCTTGCTCAAGCTTTTCATTTTATCAACTAACTGGAGTAATTGGGAAAAGATGGAAACAAATAATTAATTATGGAACTACTAAATTATTAGTTTGTAAACCTCTAATAAGAAATTCTAGTTGGCAAAAAGGAACTAAAATAAATAGAAAAATATATAATTTTTATTTAATAAAGAAATCTCTGAAGGCTGCCTCATACAACACAAATGGAAAATGGGAGGACTTTTTTGACTGCCCGTTGCCATGGGATGCCATATTCAAACTAATCTATAAAACCACTATCGATGTGCAAAATCGTTATTTTCAAATTAAAATTATTTATAACTTCTTACCCACAGGGAAAATGTTAAAATTATGGAATATGACAGAGTCAGATGATTGCCGATTTTGTTGTCAGGAGCCTGAATCCACCCTGCATTTGTTTTTGTATTGTCATATTGTGTCTTTGTTTTGGGTGGAAGTTGAAAAAATGTGTTTAAGGATTGGTTTGTTTATGAAGCTTAATGTGGTTTCTGTTATTTTAGGAGAGTTACCGGTAATTGACAATCATGATTTAGTCAATTTAATTATAGTACTCAGTAAAATGTTTATTTTTAAGGCCAAAAACAGATATTCACTTAGTATTACTTTCTTTAAAACATTTATTCAGTATTTTCTAACTTTAGAAAGTTACATGGTTGAAAACGATAATGATGCCAAAAAACATTAAAAAAAAGATGAGAAGTCCTCAAAGGCTTATTTTGAAAGTATAATTATGTTTATAGATTATATGATATCTGTTGTTGTGTTCCCTAATTTGAGTGACCTGGACATAATCTGGACTGTACATAAATGCTTATTTTGAAAATGTAATTTTGTTTATAAATTATATGCAATCTGTTGTGTTCCCTAATTTTTTTCTGTGTACATGAATGAAGGTGTGTGTTGCTGAGTCCAACTTGGACATTATCTGGACTGGGCCTGGTTTAAAAAACCCTTTAAACAAATCTAATTTCATTGGCAACCTGGTCTGTTGAAGATAAGGCCCTTTTTTAAAAAATAAAATAAAATAAGATAAATAAATAAAAAACATTTTCTTGGATAAAAAAGAAAGTAAAACAATATAAAAATAATTACATAAAAAATAGTAATTAATGAAAATGTTAGTGGACCAGCAGCCTATACAATCATGTGTGCTTCAGGGACTGTGTCCCTTGCAGATGTGTTGTCTATGTTGTGGGAACCAGAATATTGGTAGCAGAAAGAAATAACCCCTTTTGTGTGAGTGGGTGTGGATGAGTGTGCATGGGGGAGGTTGTTTGGGTTGATGCACTGATTGAAAGTGTATCTTGTGTTTTTTCTATGTAGATTAAATATTTTTATTTTTTTTTACATTTTTTTTTTTTTACATTTTTTTTTTTTTTTTTTTTTTTTTAGAACAGGCCGGCGGGCGACTCATCTGGTCCTTACGGGCGACCTGGTGCCTGCGGGCACCGCGTTGGTGACTCCTGGTCTATGTTGTGGGAACCAGAATATTGGTAGCAGAAAGAAATAACCCCTTTTGTGTGAGTGGGTGTGGATGAGTGTGCATGGGGGAGGTTGTTTGGGTTGATGCACTGATTGAAAGTGTATCTTGTGTTTTTACTATGTAGATTTAATTTTTTTTTTTTTTTTTTTTTTTTAAATTGTTTTTTTTTTTTTATTGTTTTTTTTTTTTTTTTAGAACAGGCCCGCGGGCGACTCATCTGGTCCTTACGGGCGACCTGGTGCCCGCGGGCACCGCGTTGGTGACCCCTGCATTAAGGCATGCAGTAAGTGGATTCTGGGAGCACTGCAGAAGTGAACCAAGGGCGCTCTCTGCTGGTTGGAATGATATAATACATGTCTAGACAGAAGAGAAGAGTGGTGTCTAGTAATGTCTACAACACTAACATCTCTCAGTACGATGCAGTAGTTATACACCACAAAGAAAAAGATAAAGTTACATGAATATTTTGACAATAAATATTATCATCTTCACCCTACAGAGTTAACTTATTCTGGCCGCTTTTACTCTTTACTTGGATCTAGCGCTTTCGGTTACTACCTGAAGCTGGTGACCATATCTGAGGGTAGAAAGGTAAATTTACCAGTAGATCGAGGGCTTTGCCTTGTGGCTCAGCTCTCTCTTTACCATGAAGGCACAATACAGCGAACACATTGCTGCAGATGCTTTGCAGATTCATCTGTCCATCGGACCCTCCTGCCTTGTGAATAAGACCCTGACATACTTTAACTCCTTCACCTGGGAGAAACACCTTGCTCCCAACCCCAAGGTTTCAAACTAACCATTTTACAGCTGCGAACAATGGTCTCAGATTTAAAAGTGCTCAGTCTCATCCCAGAAGCTTCACACTCAGCTGTGCCACCACAGTAAACACTGGAGATCACAGTTTGACAAAGTCATCAGGACCACATCATCTGCAAATAGCAAAGATGTGATCCTAAGGCCCCTAAAGTCGACACCCTCAATTCCTTGGCTGCGCCTAGAAATTGTGTTCATAAAAATTATGAACAGAACTGGCGACAAAAAGCAGCCATGGCAGAGGCCAACATTCAAAGTTAACAAATTCGACTTAATACTGACAATGTGAACCAGGCTCTTGTTTCGATTGTACAAGTACAGTAGTGTGCCACAAATCCATTACTCCCAGAACACCCTTCACGTGATACTGCAAGGGACACGGTCAAATAATTTTTCCCAGTGCACAAAGCATGTGCACCATATCCAATGTTCCAGGACCAGGATGAGAACCACATTGCACCTCCTGTAGCCAAGGTTAAATTAACAGTAGTACCATTCTTTCTAACACTCTGGGAAAAAAAACTTTCCCAGGGAAGCTGCTCAGGCTGGGGAGTGTGATCCACATGTAGTTGGAACACACTCTTGGGCCACGCTTTTTGAAAATAATTTAGCGACGAAAGTAAGTGTAAGCAGTGGATAACTATTGTTCATTATTAGCTCAAATCACAGCTAAGATCTTTTTAGGATTGCTAACTAAAACAAGTAAGAGTATAAATATTTTGGTATGGAAATAAACGACACCATAAATATGAACTACTCTTAACTGACCTGAAAAAGGCTCTGATTGTTTTTGTAAAGAGGTGTACCTACCTTGATAATGTTGGAGCATCTTCAGGGATCTGATGTCCCACAACTTGACTGAGTTGTCAGTGCTCGCTGCAGCCACACATGTTCCACTGGGATGAAAATCCACATGGTTTGCATAACTGGAGAAACGCAGGAAAACACACATACATTAAAGTTACGCTTTACTTACGCAAGTTCTTCGAAAAATTTTAAGAAAAGGTGCTCACCCTGCATGTTCATAAAAAGAGTGAATGCATTCCCTACTGTTTTTGTCCCACAATTTAATAGTTTTATCGTCACTCGAAGAGATGATCAAGCGATTGTCTGGAGAAAACCTGCAACAGAGAGTCAATGTCATTTAAAGGGGTCCTATCCTGCTCATTTTAGAGGCTTTTACAATTCTAATAATGGTGTTTCTTTGAATAAAATACTTGGTTAAATGTGCCTCCTTGATGTTTTGGTGTTGTCATAAACTATCCAGTCTACATGTGATTTGTGGACTTGGAGAAGGCATTCGACCGTGTCCCTCGGGAAGTCCTGTGGGGAGTGCTCAGAGAGTATGGGGTATCGGACTGTCTGATTGTGGCGGTCCGCTCCCTGTATGATCAGTGTCAGAGCTTGGTCTGCATTGCCGGCAGTAAGTCGGACACGTTTCCGGTGAGGGTTGGACTCCGCCAAGGCTGCCCTTTGTCACCGATTCTGTTCATAACTTTTATGGACAGAATTTCTAGGCGCAGTCAAGGCGTTGAGGGGATCCGGTTTGGTGGCTGCAGGATTAGGTCTCTGCTTTTTGCAGATGATGTGGTCCTGATGGCTTCATCTGGCCAGGATCTTCAGCTCTCACTGGATCGGTTTGCAGCTGAGTGTGAAGCGACTGGGATGAGAATCAGCACCTCCAAGTCAGAGTCCATGGTTCTCGCCCGGAAAAGGGTGGAGTGCCATCTCCGGGACCCTGCCCCAAGTGGAGGAGTTCAAGTACCTCGGAGTCTTGTTCACGAGTGAGGGAAGAGTGGATCGTGAGATCGACAGGCGGATTGGTGCGGCGTCTTCAGTAATGCGGACGCTGTA
This sequence comes from Entelurus aequoreus, assembly GCF_033978785.1. NCBI lineage: Eukaryota > Metazoa > Chordata > Actinopteri > Syngnathiformes > Syngnathidae > Entelurus > Entelurus aequoreus. The sequence continues at coordinate 15,849,525 of NC_084756.1, forward strand.
TCGAAGAAGGAGCTGAGCCGGAAGGCAAAGCTCTCAATTTACCGGTTGATCTACGTTCCCATCCTCACCTATGGTCATGAGCTTTGGGTTATGACCGAAAGGACAAGATCACGGGTACAAGCGGCCGAAATGAGTTTCCTCCGCCGGGTGGCGGGGCTCTCCCTTAGAGATAGGGTGAGAAGCTCTGTCATCCGAGGAGGCCACGGGGAAGACCCAGGACACGTTGGGAAGACTATGTCTCCCGGCTGGCCTGGGAACGCCTCGGGATCCCCCGGGAAGAGCTGGACGAAGTGGCTGGGGAGAGGGAAGTCTGGGCTTCTCTGCTTAGGCTGTTGCCCCCGTGACCCGGCCTCGGATAAGCGGAAGAAGATGGATGGATGGATGGTTAAACTATCTGCTTGCTGAGAGGCTTCATATACTTTTTGGTCATTTTTATGAAAGGTTCCATGAATAAAACTGCATGTGCCCCTCTAAATTTAATTGGACCTGTACCTGTACATGCACAATGACAATAAAGATCATTCATTCATTCATACACCAAAACAAAGGTTAACATAAGCCTAATGCTAATCAAGGACCAACTGTAAAAACACTAGTCAGAGGTCTCATTAGGCAGGAGTATTTTGCTATTTTTGACAATCTAGGCCAAAAACACTAGTCAACAATTACATAACTGACAGTGTGCTGGTCAAATATCCTATATCTGTCCCCATTCTGCTTTTTAGGAGCCTTCTGCAAAAATACTAGTTTAGGATCCTCTATATGACAGTATTTTACTGTTTTAGGAGTACTAGTAATAGTCAAAGATTTAATCAAAAACAAAAATCACTTTGCTGATTTAAGGACTTAATAAAAATGCAAGTCAAAGATCCTATAAATGACAGCAGAGACCCTCTATGACATGATTCTGCTGTTTTAAGTGAAGTGAATTATATTTATATAGCGCTTTACATAGTGAAACCCATGATCCAAGTTACAATTAAACAAGTGTGGGTGGCACTGAGCGCAGGTGGGTGAGGTAACGGCCAACCGAGCCACGCCGCCCCGTTTCAGGAACTTGCTGCAAAAATAGGAGTCAAATATCCAGGATCACTCTGCTGTTCTTAAGAAACCAAACCCAAAAAATATATTCCATACTGAAAGCATTTTGCTATTCATGGGAACCGGCTGCAAAGCAATCTACAGTAAGTGCGTGTCTCATACCTGGCACAGCGGACCCAGTTGATGTGCTGGTTGAGAGAGAAGAGGAACTTTTGCCGGTGCAAGGTCCAAACTTTGACCGTCTTGTCATCGGACGCCGTCACCAAAGACTGGCCGTCGCTGGAAAAGTTGACGCTTCGCACCGTGGCAGTGTGAGCCTTGAATACGGTTGATTCAGCCTTCCTGTACACACACACACACACACAAATATGTTTCTTGTTGTGTTTATTAATGGCTGGTACTGAAAGATAATTCATAAATTCATCCATGTCTTTAAACATACATGTTGGGCACCCAAAGGCGTACAGTCTTGTCTCTGGAACTGGAGGCTACGAGGTGACCCGAGGGAGAAAATTGGACCGACGTGACAGCGTCTTTATGGCCGTTAAAACGATATGCGCGCCTTTGAGGTTTCATGTTCCAGATCATCACACAGCAGTCCGTTGAGCTTGTTGCTAAAGGAAAATGGAGCAGAGGTGAATAGAGTAAATATCCAAACACTTTATAATGAAAAAAGAGAGCCGTTACCAATCTGCTTCATGTTGCTGCTGAAGTCCACACCAGTCACGGTGTCCTTGTGGCCCTTAAAGTTTCGTTCGAGTGTCGGATCAGGCTGTGTGGAAAGACATACAATTAACACATAGTAAAGTCAAATGATGAATTATGTGCGATATTCCTAAGTATGATATCGATATACATATATATTTATACTCATTAAGATAGATAATAATTAACTTATGAACAATTGGTTGCTAGGAGCTCTGCAAAAACGTTTTGCTTGATGGGGACCATGTCTTGTTTTCCAACCAATCATAATCAAATTGTATACTAAAGGAGTGTACTAAATTTCATGGTGATTCACCAAAACACACTAAAAATACAGTGGATTGTTTTGTAGTGCTTGTTGAGCTGTTTGAGAAGTTTTAAACTAAACTAGCTGTTTGAACCTTGTTCAAAGCAAAAATCTTCGTAATAAAAAAATATAACAAGAACAGCACGGAACAGGATAGTAAAAACCATTAGTGGTTTAAGAGAATATATATATATTTTTAAATCATATGAATTTTTAAACCCCTTCCAAAATGTTATTTTTTTCACAATTACTAATGATATTGAATATAAAAGTGCTTGTCCCCCGAGAAATTAATCTGGCATTTGTGGTTGTCGTTTACTATCTGCATGCAGCGCATACATTCAGAAGCAACTAACAATGTGCAGTGATGTTGTTGCCACAATGGGCTAAACATTCAATAACACAGGCTACATAGTAGGGGTGCGTGTTTGGACAAATATTTCATTATTTTGTGTACAGGGGTTTGAAGATAGCATTACCCCTCACAAACAAACACAATACAATCATGTGAAAATATTAAGACACCCCATGGACCTTCTTGCATTGCCTAAATTTTAAACAATCAGTCTAAGCATCAATTTGATTGCAGCCTGAAGCTCACAACATATTGCATATTTTCTCATAACCGTGTATACACATGGTATCCAATGCAGTAGCTGTATTTAAAATCTGTCATTATAACCTGATGCAGAACTGCACTTGTTATAATACATCTATACCACTTCATTAGGGTCACAGCTGAGTTAGAGCCTATGCCAGCTTTTTGAGATTTGTGAGGATGCCGGAATACCCGCAAAAACCTACACACACAGTGGAAGAACTTGTAATGTCCACACATTCACACACACGTTTCAATAGAGATTATTATCCAGACCTCATTCACAACAGTGTTTTTTAAGAACAAACTCATAATCTGTTTATGCAATCAAAGTTGCTCAAACTTGATGATCTTGTTAAACATCAATAGTCTTGTATAAAGCATTTAACAAATTATTGCCGCCTAATCTACAACGTTTTTTTATAACAAGTGCAGGCTCATAACTTGAGAGGCTTTGGATATTTCTCATTGCCGAGAGCTCAAACCACACGTAAATGTTTTTTGTGTCTGTATGCGAAGTAAAACTATGGAACAAACTGGACTTACAACACAAGCAATGCCAAACTATTAATCGATTTAAACTATTATACAAACATCGGGTCTGGTTCAAATATAGAGATGAGGGTCTTTAATTTGACCTGCTGTTGTACTCTGTCTCATAGTGTTAACATGTGCTCAATGTTTCCTTACCATTGTTGCTATGCTGTCTATTACCATTGTTGCTATGTTGTCTATTACCATTGTTGGTATATTCATTCTTCCTACATTGTTGATAAAAAATTATTGTTACAGTGTAATAATTATTGTTACCTGTGGTAATGTCACTATGATACAACCTTTGTATTATAATCCTTAAACAAAGTAACAGTGAAACTCAATGTATTAATAATCACTGAATGGAGAACTGGGGGTGGGATTAAATAAATTATCTTCTTCCCACTCCCTTTCAGGCAAAACTGGACCATCATGCTTACATACTGTACATTACTGTTTGCATCATATTAATTTAAATTATGTGTTGTCTACCTTGTACTTTTTATGACATTGACTGAAATAAATGAATAAATGAAGAAAAAAAAGACCTCTAGAGACAATGACTGGCATGCTTACTTAGTGGTACGACACTGTGTGCATTTCATCATCTTGACTAAATAAGGTTGGTAAGCAATATATCAAGACACCCATTAGCATATATGCATGCACATTAACACCACTGCGAATTTTATTTTAAATCTATAAAACAATTGCAAGCTTTGTAGAGGCAAATCACTGATTTGGCTCCTACTGTTCTGGCCCAATGAGAATGTCAAGTGCTCTATTATGTACCCGCCTGGAGGCGCTGTTTCTTTGCTTGGATTTGTTTGTAGGCGTCGAAGAAGTGGTCATTCTTAACTTGGGCTGTCCCGCCTGTTGTCTCTTAGGCACGGTCTCTCCTTTGTACATCCATCGCCGCATTCCACAATCCAATCACGTTGTCAACTTGTTTTGTAAAAAGTGTTCTTTATACAAAGGGCGACACTGATCTCCCATTCAAGTGTCACAGAAACTTTTTTTTCTTTCGTATTTTTGTATTTTCTGACAGGCAAAGCGCTGGACAGCACCTTTGCTTTGAACAAGCGACGTTGCCAAGGAGACCTACGCTTTGACGCTGGCGTAACACAGCTCTTATGCTGAGGGGATAGATGGACGTGTAGGTGTCATGGCAGAGTTGCACGTTATAGGGCAGCTGGTTGGAGCTACTGGCTTCCCCAGCAACAGCTTGTTTTGCAAATGGGGGGTTCACACTGGAGGAGCATGGCGCCTTCTTTCGGGCTTAAAGCAAGGACAGACCCAGGTGGATAGCCCCCAAACGGGAGACATGGCGTACTGGTGCCACCCTATTGACTTACATTACGCCACCAAGGGACTCCAGGGCTGGCCCAAGGTTCACCTGCAGGTCTGGCACCAGGACTCCTTCGGCCGCTGCCAGCTCTACGGTTACGGCTACTGCCACGTTCCCTCCAGCCCCGGACACCATCGCGTTAGCTGCGGGACTTGGAGGCCACTCGGCTCCTGGCAGGAGCAGCTAACGCAGACGTTTGTTGGCGGGGGACCGCAGCTCAAGAGCCCGGATCTCATCTACAGCGGAGCGGATAGATACAGGCTGTACACCGAGGCTATGGGGACCGTGGAGCTTGAGCTCGGCATCATCATGAGACACTTTGACAAATATGGCGTCGAGAATTGATTTTTTTGGTGTTGGCATCTTCAATCTGGGTGCTTTTGACCAAAGTTAGATGCTTACATATAACTTTTATTAGCATGTATAACGACGGTATAGATACAACTGCATGTCCCTCAAGTATATCTATACCGAATGAAATGTGACTTAAGTCTACTGCAAAAACGCGAATTAAAGATCCTTTTTTTTATGACAGGAACAATCTGCTGTTTACAATGATTTGCTGCAAAATGTTCATATCAGATCAAAGATTCGACGTCAGGAGTGTCAAACTCATTTTAGATCGGGGGCCACATGGAGAAAAATCTACTCCCAAGTTGGGCCGGACTGGTAAAATCACTGAGCAATAACTTAAAAATAAGACAACATAAGATTGTTTTCTTTGTTTAAAACTAGAACAAGCACATTCTGAAAATTTTAGAAATCATAATGTTGTTGGGGTTTTTTTTTACACTTACATGTTGCGTTTAATAGTAATCTTTATTTGTCGTTGTTTACACTTTCTGAATAATAATTTTCAATCTATCAAGATGAAAAAATGATCAATATAAAATTACAGGATGTTATTTATGTAGTTTGCTCATTTCGCTCGACTGGTGCACTAATATGTGGTTTTTTTTTTTTCACATGTAGCATAATCTACAAAGATACAAGAATTGCTATTGCGACAGCTAGTGGACACATTTAGAACAGCGGTTTCTTTCATTAAAAAATGTCGGCTCATTTTTATACTTAGCAAACTCATCCCGCAGGCCGGATGAAACCTGTTCGCGGGACGTACGTTTCACACCCCTGTTCTACATGAAAGGCAGCAGTCTGTCGTCTTTAGGAATCTTGCGCAAAAAAGTCTACCGCTTGTCTCTTTCGGGGTCGCGGGGTTGCTGGACCCGACCGATCTCAGCTGCATTCGGGCGGAAGGCGGGGTACACCCTGGACAAGTCGCCACCTCATCGCAGGGCCAACACAGATAGACAGACAACATTCACACACTAGGGCCAATTTATGTTTTTGGAGGTGGGAGTAAGCCAGAGTACCAGGTGGGAACCCACGCAGTCATGGGGAGAACATGCAAACTCCACACAGAAAGATTGAACAATTTATATAAGACAGAAACACTGCTGTTTTAAGGACTTATTGCAAGAATGCTAGTTAAAGATTGTATTAATGACAATTGCTTGTATACCCACACGTGACTTCTTCCCGGAAGCGAAAACATGTGGTGCTCAACCCATCCAAGTTGGCTGTTGTACAGCAAACAGCGCGCAAACTATCTGAGTACAAAATAGGCTTTAATCTTCCTGCAACAAGAAGATACAAGCAAAAATGTAAACTATGCAATAGAATCTATCCCTATACTTTATCAAAAAATGTGTCAAGTGATATCCAATCAAATTCAATCCACTTTATTTGTATAGCACATTTAAACAACAAAAATGTTTCCAAACTGCTGCACAACAATATTAAAAATATTAAAAACAATATTCAAATATTATCCTTAGCTCCACCAATGACTGAATAATAACAAAAAATAAATGAATATAAAACCAATATAAAAATAAATATGATTAAAAACGATTTTAAAGGGTAAAACCAATTAAAACAGTAAATAGAAATCAAAATTTATAAAAAACACATAGGACAACAGAGGACTGAGGACCACACAACTCACGTAGTGTTAAAAGCCAAAGAATAAAAGTGGGTCTTAAGACGAGCCTTAAAACACTCCACTGTGGGAGCAGTTTGAACATGGAGGGGCAGAGTGTTCCAGAGCTTAGGGCCGACCACAGAGAAGGCCCTGTCTCCCCTACATTTAAGTCTGGTCTTGGGCACCACGAGCTGGAGCTGGCCTTCGGACCTCAGAGCGCGAACAGAGTGTAAATTTAAAATATACTGATGTGCCAGTCCATGTAAAGCTTTAAAAACAAACAGCAAAGTTTTAAAATCAATTCTAAGATGAACAGGGAGCCAGTGCAAACTCTGAAGAATTGGGGTTATATGCTCGCGTTTCCTGGCCCCAGTTAAAAGTCGTGCTGCCGCGTTCTGGACTAACTGCAACCGGGAGAGAGCTTTTTGGCTTACTTACTTAGACTTAGTTCCTCCCATTCCTGTTGGAACATTGGGCGACAAGTCCCCCCAATTTGTTCCGGTCACTTCTTGCTCCATGCCAGCTGACTCCCATCTCTCTCAGGTCTTCCTTGGCTGTTTGTCTCCACGTATTCTTTGGCTGTCCTCTCTTCCTCTTTCCCCCTTCTGGCACCCAGTCCATTGCCACACTTGCCGGTCTCTCTTTTGGCAGTCGGAGTACGTGTCCAGCCATTCTCCTTCTCATGTCAGAGACTATGTCAGACAATGGTGCTACCCCTGCCCTTCTCATCACCTCTTCATTGGTGATGTGGTCTCTCCATGAGATCCTCAAGATGTATCTGAGGCACCGTCGGTGGAACACATCCAGCTTGTTAGTAATGCTTGATGTCTTCATCCACGTCTCACAGGCATAGGTCACTGTAGGGATGACCACTGACATATAGAGGCGCAGCTTTGTGGACGTACTGATAGATTTTGATGACCAGATGTTCCGGAGGCGTTAGAAGACTCCTGCAGCTTTTCCGATTCTGGTCTGTACATCCTTTTCTGCGTCTCCAGTGTTTGAGATGTTGCTTCCAAGATACGTGAAGTTCTCAACATACTCTATGCCTTGTTCGCCTACGGTGAGCAGTGGAACGTTTTGGTCTTGTGCGACGGTCATGGCCTTGATCTTCTCTTGGCTTATACGTAGGCCGACTTTTCCCCCTTGCTCATGCAGATTGTTGGTAAATTTTTGGAGTGCAGCGTAGGAATGGCTAAGCAGAGCCAAGTCGTCCGCAAAGTCCAGATCTGCCAGTCTGCCCCCTCCCCACTTAATGCCGAGGTTTGCTCCGACGACAGACTTCCTCATGACAAAGTCTATGACAATGATGAACAGTAAGGGAGACAAGATGCAACCCTGTCTTACCCCGGTCACAATGTCAAAGTCGTCGGTTGTCCTGTTGGTGGTTTTCACTCGACAGGTGGAGTTGTGGTACAGGGCTCTGAAGATGTTGACGTACTTTGATGGTATACCGTATAGCTGGAGGATCTGGAGGATCTTTTTGGCTAATGCCAGCATAAAGTGCATTGCAGTAGTCCAGGCCACTTGAAATAAAAGCATGCACGACTTGTTCAAAAAGGTAAAAAGATAAAAACGGTTTTACCTTTACTAAAAGACGAAGATGATAAAAACACGATTTTAAAACGCCATTGACTTGTTTGTCAAGTTTAAAATCGCTGTCTATAGTGACGCCAAGGCTGGTGACTTTGGGACGCACATAATTTTGCAATGGTCCCAAGTCAGTGAGGGCCGGACCAAAAACTGAAATTTCCGTTTTTCCCTCATTCATTATTAAAACATTCTGGGCTAACCAAGCCTTGATGTCACATAGACAGTTGAGAAAGGGTGTCAGGGGGCCGTGGCCTTTTGAAATCGGCATGTAAATTTGGCAGTCATCTGCATAAAAGTGAATAAGACACTCCATGCCTCTTATCCATCAAGGACTATACGTCGGTCGCCTTCCCTTATCAAAACATATCAAACTATTGTCCATTTTTACACGACAAAACAGGTGGAAATATGGAAAGGCATGAAGGTCTACAACTTATTTGTGTGTGGCTGGGTCAAGGAAATTGGTCTCAAGACTCACCCGGATAAATGTGCATCACTTTTGCTCGGGTTAGGCTGCATTTCATGATTTAACTTTGCGTCTACTGGCATGTTTGTTCCAGTTTACGAGAAGCGTGTTTCCCCTGCCTATCAAAATATAACTATAGATGTCAATATTGTGTATGTGCTGAAAGATTAATTTATGATTACTGCCTTTGGTAAAAACTTAACTCTTTTAGGTTTTGCTCACATTTGCTTTCTTTTAGACTTGGTGCTTTTTGAAACACTCATAGCAAACATGTTTAATACAAATAATATCAAGATAATACTTAAATGGGAAATAATAAACCTTAAAAGTACATCAAACAAACCTTTAACGAAGTGACCACTGCAAACTCACGCATTCTTCGATTGCTCCTTTGGATGGGAGTGTGAGCTGCATGCTTTTCTCGTTGTCGTTTCGTAAAATGTTGCACTCTTCTGCCCTTTTTGATTACCTCTCAAAAGTACTCTGAAGAAACATTTATGCTTTTCGCGATTTGAATGATTCGTACGGCCAAAAACAAGCATAGGGCATTTTGTCTTTGAGAAAGGCTGAATGGCGCCGAGTACCCATTGAGAACAGAGCCAGCTTGACCACCACGTATATTTAATTTGCCGGACTTGACTTAAGTATAATCCAAGCAATAGGGGGAAACGTGTGGCGCAGATGGGAGAGCGGGCGTGCCAGCAATTTAACCCCTGATATCCACAAGACGCGTCATGGCAGCCTTGTGTAACCGCCACGCCGGCCGACTCTTTCTGTTTTTATTCAAGTCTACGTGTCCGTTTCCACAGCCTGTGGTACGTTCGGGAGCCAATTGCTAATACGCAGAGCTTCTTATATTGTTGTGATGGACAGTAAGTCATGCAATAACACAAAATAAATTATCCGGTTTGCTTTTAAAATAAAATAGTCCGTCTTCATGGTGGATCGTATTTTACACTTTTAAACGTCCAGATGGGCGGGGACTGACATGAAGTCAACTTGTCAAAGGTTTTCAGACATAATTTCACCTTGTTGACTCAAATGCTGATTCTGGAGGTCCAAAATTAAAGAATATTTAGACACATCCCGGGCACATAGGGTCCTGTGTCAAATGCCAGGTGATACGGGGGCCGGGGAGGCAGGGGCTTGGTTTGTGGTTGTTGTGTCTACTGTTGTGTTGTTGCCTGCTACAAAAAAAAAGGTCGTCCTGCAAGGCAAAACTTTTGTCTTTTTCACTAGTCAAGTCAATGCAGTCACAGACGCGCCCACCTGTGCATTTGATTGACGGCAAAACTTGAGATGTTCCGCGGTGTTTAATTCAGTGTTTACTTTATCACATGAATTATGAGCAAATTTGCTAGATCTCGTAAAAGTCTGCACTATTTCGCTGCAGGGTTAAGCCGCAACAGAACGACCGTGGGGATTGCCGGACGGCAGATGGTGTTGCCGGTCCGAGAGGCGTCTTGTGGAAATCAGGAGTGAGGGTTCCAGGTTCAATTCCAGCTTCCGCCATCCTAGTCATGGTCGTTGTGTCGTTGGGCAAGACACTTCACCCCTGCTCCAGAAGGGCCGCGGTTAGCGCCTTATCCCAATAAACATCTGTTCAGTATTTTACCATAAAAGTGTTTGATTGTGAGGCATTAAAAGCCACAAAATGCAACGGGTCCATCAGACCCACAAACGCTGGCTGAGTAACAACAATATGAATGTTGCACAGAAAATTTCTCTGCCAGTTTCTGCATCCCACAGGGATTTTTCTTTTGTGTTTCTGCACCTGCGGTTCCCACACAAGGTTGCAACATTGTTTGTCAACACTGTCTGCTCTCATTTTCTCACACATTTGACCCTCTGATGTTCTGTGTACCTACACTCGGTCCTCCTCCTGTCTAGGCCTACTGTGTGTGTGTGTGCGTGCCATACTTGCCAACCTTGAGACCTCCGAATTCGGGAGTTGGGTTGGGGGCGGCAGGGTTTTGGGGGGGTTGAGGTGGGCGGGTTTGGTGGTAGCGGGGGGTGTATATTGTAGCGTCCCGGAAAAGTTAGTGCTGCAAGGGGTTCTGGGTATTTGTTCTGTTGTCTTTATGTTGTGTGGCGGTGCGGATGTTCTACCGAAATGTGTTTGTCATTCTTGTTTGGTGTGGGTTCACAGTGTGGCGCATATTTGTAACAGTGTTAAAGTTGTTTATACGGTCCCCCTCAGTGTGACCTGTATGGCTGTTGACCAAGTATGCGTTGCATTCACCTATGTGTGTGTGTGAAAGCCGCATATATTATGTGACTTGGGAGGGGCACTGAAATTCGGGAGTCTCCTGGGAATATCAGGAGGTTTGGCAAGAATGGTGTGTGTGTGGTACACAGAACATCAATTTCCACACTTCTTTTAGCCCCGGGTCCAGTGGACCCGGACATCTTATATGTAATAGAAATGTGTAGGGGGGTGTATGGTGTGTGGTCATTAAATATGTATTCTGATATATGTTCTTCACAGAAAATTAGCCAAAGTCAGTGAGTCTCAGTTTGAAAAATTAATTAATTGTATAATTTTTCTTTGAATAAAAAATGAAAACGGGTCCCACACACCCGAACACCACACAAGGTGTAAAAAATTGATGGCTGGATAAACGGAATAAAGGTGACGTCACACACAAACAGCTGCACTGTATGTCGTATAAATACACGACTGTAGCGAATATTCTGCCATTAGGTAGTGTCTTATAATTCCATGTTAATACCCAAATGAACATTTCTACGCAGAAACGTAAATGCCTCACAAACACAGCTACACATGAAAACGTTTTTTATGCCGCTACGAACAACAAACGTAACTTCTTTCAGGCTGGCAGCTAGCTGGCTAGCTATCGAGTATCAGCTTTAACAGAACTTACCAGAACAGAAGTCATCATGTCTGCTGCTGGAAGCCAAGCGAGGACTACTGGAAGGAAGAAGACACCTCAATGTGTTATTTTAGGAGTGACACGGTGCTTAAAGGAGATAGATAACGAAGCCGTCGACCGGCTACCGTTAGCTGCTGGTAGGTAGACTAGCTTAGTAACAACAACAACGTTTTAGTTTCCGCGCCGCTATTGGGCGGGCGACTTCCGGCCAGAGTCCTTAAAGGGGACGTTGCACATTTCATACAAAAAAAAAAAAAGGCAAAATATATTAAAATTAAATCATAAGGCGTAGTATGCTAGAATGTGGAATTCCACAAGGTTTGGTTTTGGGACCAAAATTGTTTATTTTATATATTGGGTGGGAGACTTCCGGTTAGAGTCCTTAAAGGGGACGTTGCACATTTTATACAAAAAAAAAAAAAGGCAAAATATACTAAAATGACATCATAAGCAGGGGCGGATTAAGAAATTTTGGCCCCCTGGGCCTGACATGGTCTTGGCCCCTCAACCCCCCGCGCGTGTGGGCGCACACACACGCACGCACTATGCAAGAAATACTGTATACTGTGAACAGACATGCACACTGTACTGTACAGAAGAGTGCACATACTGCACACACACTATTAGGTATACCACACAGACACTGACAAGCACAGGTTTCACACAGACACAGGGGGAGGGGATAAATGGCCTAAAAATAAACATTTTTGAAAATGATTACGCCCACTTCAGTGATGGTGCATTGGGTCATTTGAGAGATATTATGTATTGGAAGTTGGTAGCTATCATGAAATAAACCCCCCAACCCACCCAAAAAACTAAATCGGACATGATTTTTGCCCCCTTTTCCTCCCTTCTATCATTAAAAATAAAATAATATCTTAGGAAAACACATTGGCATAACGGCAGCTGTGCAGCAAATTGAGGCTCAAAGTCTGTATTTATTTGTGGTTAAGCTTGAGGAGAAGGAGAAAGGTAAAATGATAACATGCATCGGAGAGCACCACAAAGAAAGGTGTAGGCCAGTTCATGGTACAAGGGCTGCATGCAGGTCAAGATAGCCCATTTCCAAGAATGCTATAGTGGCTGGACAGGCACTGGACATGTCCTGAACTCAGTGTCAGACGTGGCTGCCGAATACTTGGATGAAGTGAAGCAGCTGACAGATCTCATGCTGCCCCATCTGAAGACTGTCCTGGCCAGGCAGAGGATGGATGAGGAGACCTTCCCAATGGACCCTGTCAGTGAACAGGCTAGTAACATTGATGGCACCCCTGTGCACAACATTGGGATGGAGAGACAATGTGGCAAGGTGGACTACAAACTGAAGAAGTTGGGCACACTGAACGCAGTCAATAGGTCAATAATTTTACAGAAGAGCCAGGAGCTTCAGAGGTTTCAAGGCAGCAGCACAAGCAAAAAGGGAGGTTGAACTCAACTGGAGTAAATTCATGAAGGCAAAATTCGAGAGTAGGGCAGATGAGAAACAAGAGATGGCTCAAAGAAAGGAGAGTAAGAGACTAGACATGCTGGACACACTGAAATCTTTTGATGGCCCCTTCACGATAGTGGGGAAGTTGAAAAGTTCCTTGTGGATGAAAGTCTGCACAAGAATGCAAAGCTGCAGAGAATGAAGCTTGAGGTTCAGTTTGCCAGAGAAAGCACCAAGCTTCTGCCTAAAGTCAATCCTATCTTCACAATCCAGGTGACACTTCCCAGAAATGGCAAAAGTGCAATTCTCCAAGTCATAATGGATACTTAGAATTTTATGGTGGTGGTAAGTATTCATGAAAACAGGTAGCCTAACATTAGTGAATGGGTGAATTCTGGAAATAACCTAAAAATCTTACACAGTGCACCTTTAAGCAAGGGGTTTCTTTCGTGCTTTCAATTTTGCAAAATCATCCACCACATCATTGAAGTCCAACTCTCTTGTCAGCTCACTCTCAATTGCCATTAGAGATAACGCATTTAATCTTTTCTGAGTCATTCTTGTGCGCAGCTCATTTTTTACTCTTGACAAAAGAGAGAATGAGCGTTCTCCCTCACAGTTACTGACCGGTAGAGTGAGAAAAATCTGTAGCGCAATGTATGTATTAGGAAACGTAGGCTGTAGTCCAAAATGTATTATTGTTTTGAGCAGTCCTGAAGGGGTCCTCTCCTCATCAGTGTTGTTGAGCTGTATAAAATATTTGAACTGTATAAGCTCCTGTCCAAGACTTTCATTGAGGTCAGATGGGTATGATTCAGTGAGAATCTTGGCCTTGTGAAGGACTGAAGCATTGGACTCTGTATCCAAAGAGAAAAGGACACTGAACAAATTGTTCAGATGTTTGTAGGCCTCCAGACGGTGATTAAGGCTTGAACTCAGTTGATCAATAGAGGCAATAAATGTCTCTATTTGAAACAGTTGCCTTCCCTCAAGCACAACATCTGGGGATGCTGATTCATCAGCAAACTTTTTACGTTTCCTCGTCCGTTCAGCCCTGTAAGATGGGGTGCCACCCAACATGTTTAAGGCTTTCTGCTCAAAATGATCAAATAGATCTCTTTGGGAGAGAACAAAGGTGCGCAGAGATTCCAGCAATCTAACTGCTGTACCAAGGTCCATGTCTGCTTTTTGAAGTTGCAGACTTGTGGCCTGAAATCTGGACAGAACAGTGTCCCAAAAGCCTGCCATGAAGGCCATCTCAAGTGAATCCAGCTTCCGCACTAGACTGTCAGCTTCAGTTCGTGTGTCTCGTTTCTCTGTGTCATCAGTGGAAATAACCTGTAGTGCTGCTTTTATTTTACTGTAGTTCTGCCACAGTGCTTTGGTAGATTCTGCACGGCAACTCCAACGCGTGTTGGATAAAGCTTTAAGTGTGAGATCTATGTTGGAATTGCCAAATACCCTGTCCCATCGGTGTGTGGATGCAGTTGTGAAGTTGTAAATAGACTGAATCAAGTCAAAATACTTAGAGACTTCATTTCCACATCTGTCAATGCTGTTGACTCCCACCAAATTCAAAGAGTGAGCTGCACATGGAATATAGTGTATTAATGGGTTGCTTTTCTTTAAGTGAGCCTGCAACCCATTATACCTCCCTGACATGTTGCTGGCATTATCATAAGCCTGCCCCCTGCAATTTGACAGCTCTAACCCTAGATTTTCCAACACAGACATGACACAGTTAGCCAAACTTTCACCTGTATGGCTAGTAATGGGCTCAAAACCCACAAAGCGTTCAACAACACTGCCCTCTTTGCTAACAAAACGGAATATGAATGTCAATTGGTCCACATGAGATAAATCTGGGGTTGAATCCACAATGATAGAGTAGTATTTGCTTGCTTGCAGTTCATCTGCTATAGCCTGTTTGGTTTTTGCACCCATCAATTCAATGAATTCCTCACAAATGGTGGAGGACAGATATGAGGTATTACCTCGACCCATCTGCCCAAACTTTCTGATGTGATCCTTTAGAAAGGGATCAAATTCAGCCAGGACCTCCAGAATACCAAGGTAGTTCCCATTGAGAGGAGACCCTAACGATTCATTTTTACCCCTAAATGCAAGGCCCCTTTCTGCAAGGAATTTAATGACTGCAACAACTCTTTGTAACACCTGCCTCCAATAGCTGCTCTCTGCCTGAAACTGTTTGAACAGGTCTGCATCAACTGTGGCACCTTTGGCGCGGTTCAAGACTGCTTGCATGCAGGTTATGTGCTCAGCACTTCGCTCATGTTCACCAAATCTTTCTGAGTGTTTCCAATCACAATAGCCTGTCACAAAAGAATGCGTTTTTGGGGAAAACAGTTTGCATGCAAAGCAGTAAACATTACCAGTAGAGGGAGAGTACATCAGCCACTCTCTTTGTACTCGTTGTCCATTGGGCAAGTGTGAAGTAAAATGTTCATTGTTTAGGCATCGGGTTTTGCCTCCTAGCCCACTGTTCCTCACAGAAGCTGGATAATGGCTGTGACGGTTGTGAAATGATTTTGCACCTCTTTGAATAAGAACTTCCTTCATTGACTCAGTGAGGGTCTCAGCCCATTTAGCGGGATCACTAGGTAGAGTTGTCACTGTAGATGGTGTTGAAGAAAGATTCAGCTCATTTTCTATGCTGTCCAGAGGTGCAGTGACCTCACATTCATCCGAGCAACTGGCTACTGCTGAATTGGTTGAATCATAAGCATCAGAAGCATTTGGTTCAGTGTCTACACTTGTAGTGGTCTCAGGATCTTGGGAGCTACATGCTAGCTCAGGTGCATTGCTAACCTTAGCTGAATTTGCAGTAGCATTTATAGAATTGCTTTCAGCAGATGTCTTTGTACTGAAGAAGCTGGAGATATTTGGAACACTCTCGTAAAACTGATTCCTTTTTTTTCTTTTCTTGCTGAATTTTTTTTCTAGCTCCTCCACTTAAACGTTTATGATCCATATTTCCCTTCTTTCTTTGCACATTGGCTCTTTGCCTATCACAACAGATAAACCAACTATGTGTGTGTGTGTGTGTGTGTGTGTGTGTGTGTGTGTGTGTGTGAGTTTGTTTGTGTGTTTATGATCGGTGCTGCTTCCTTCAAGTGTGTGAGGTGATTTAGAAAACTAGCAACCCAGCATCAACACTCCAAAGCAGAGAATAACAGCTTACTAGCATAGACAATTGAGAGCAGAGAATCAACTGATTCGTCTGATAGACAGCAGGAGAGCAGAGTGGTCAGTGATGATCGAATCAAGAAAATGTCTAAATGGCAAGGGAACAGACTGATTTGTACTGAGGAGAAAGAGAGAGAGAGCCAATTACAGTGAAATATATTCCAAAAGAGCCAAGTGACTAGCTGAAGGCAGGGACAAATGCCTTGGAGTGACCAACAAGAGTGCAAAGTACCAAATGGCAAAATGTGGAAAGACCAACAGGCAGATCTGCTTTTACCTCTTATCTTCACAACCAAAAAGTTGCTAAATGATGTTTTCAGTCGCTAGCCAGGTATGGCCAAAAGACGCGAAATCTAGCGGCAAAGTCGGTCAATCACACTGACAGTGAAACAAATATTTTGAAAAGATAATAATTGTACACCTTTGTGCACTTTAGTCTTCTATCTAAATATTTTCACAAAGGACACCAAGGCAGCTTGCTAGCTATGATGGGAGCAACAATGTCTGATAGACAGCAGGAGAGCAGAGTGGTCAGTGATGATCCAATCAAGAAAATGTCTAAATGGCAAGGGAACAGACTGATTTGTACTGAGGAGAAAGAGAGAGCCAAGTACAGTTAAATATATTCCAGAGCCAAGTGACTAACTGAAGGCAAAGACAACAGCCAGATACCTTAGCAGAGACCAACAAGAATTCAAAGTACCTAATAGCAAGATGGCGAGACCAACACAATAAATTGTATTAGGATTTAATTTATTAACGTTAATCTTAACAGCCAAAAAGTTGCTGAATAATGTTTGTAGTCGCTAGCCAGGTATGCCCAAAACAAGAGTCGCTAAACCTAGCAGCAAAGTTGCTTAATTGCAACACACTCTAGGATTCAGGGGAATTAAGGATAATAAAGATATTAATTGTACAACTTTTTGTACTTTTTTTCTAGTTTTTTGAGTCGCCAGCCATGTATGGCCAAAAGTCGCTAATTGAATGCCAACGTTGCTTAATCGCCAACACACTGGGACTCACTGAAGGACTGACTGAATAAAAAAGATAATTAAGATAATTGTGTACTTTTCTCTTCTGATATTTTCTCTAAGGACCCCAAGCTATCTGCAAGCAGCAATAATGTCTGACAGACAGGAGAGCAGAGTGGTCAGTGATGAATGGCAAGGGAACAGGCTGATTTGTACTGAGGAGAAAGAGAGAGAGAGAGCCAATTACAGTGAAATATATTCCAAAAGAGCCAAGTGACTAGCTGAAGGCAGGGACAAATGCCTTGGAGTGACCAAGAAGAGTGCAAAGTACCAAATGGCAAAATGTGGGAAGACCAACAGGAAGAGCTGCTTTTACCACTTATCTTCACAACCAAAAAGTCGCTAAATGATGTTTTTAGTCGCTAGCCAGGTATGGCCAAAAGACGCGAAATCTAGCGGCAAAGTCGGTCAATCACACAGTGAAACAAATAATTTTAAAAAGATAGTAATCGTACAATGTCTTGTACTTTTGTCTTCTTTCTTAATATTTCTCAAAGGACACCAAAATGTCGCTATCTGCAGGCAGCTTGCTAGCTATGATGGCAGCAACAATGTACCTTAGAGTGACTGACCAACAAGAGCTCAAAGTACCTAATGGCAAAATGTGGAGAGACAGACACAATAAATTGCATTAAGATGAAGAGAACTGTTGCTATTATTAATCTTAACATCAACCAGAAAGTCGCTAAATGTCACCAGCCAGGTATGGCCAAAAGTCGCTTAATTGGCCACACACAGTAACAGAGAAACTAACAAAAAAAAGATCATAAAGATAATAGTTGTACAACTGTGTGTACTTTTGTCTTCTTTCTAAATATTTTCCCAAAGGACACCAAAATGTTGCTATCTGCAGGCGGGAGCGTGCCTATGTTCCCCGGGTCCTATGTTCCCCGGGTCCTATGTTCCCCGGGTCCTATGTTCCCCGGTTGTTCCTGGGTCTTTGTATGCGACCGGGGAACTTAGGACCCTTTTTCTAAAAAAGGGTCCTATGTTCCCTGCATTGTATCTGGCGAAATTGCGAAATTGTGCCCTGACCAAAACCATCCCTAAACCTAACCTGTCACAGGGCGTTGTGGAGCACTTTTTTTTGGCGAAATTGTGCCCTGACCAAAACTATCCCTAAACCTAACCTGTCACAGGGCGTGCGGCAGCAGATAGAGCAACTCAAACGCGAACTTCCTTCCTTCGACAACTTAAACGCGTCTCTGTCATGCGTGTCTGCGTGCGTCTTACTTAGTCGCGCATTGGAAGCAGCGGGGAACATAGAACCCTTTTCTGGAAAAAGTGTTGTA
Organism: Entelurus aequoreus; assembly: GCF_033978785.1. Classification (NCBI taxonomy): domain Eukaryota; kingdom Metazoa; phylum Chordata; class Actinopteri; order Syngnathiformes; family Syngnathidae; genus Entelurus; species Entelurus aequoreus. Next base: position 15,867,957 of record NC_084756.1, read on the forward strand.
CGTTCCCCGCAGCGGGGAACATAGAACCCTTTTTTTAAAAAAGGGTCCTTAGTTCCCCGGTAGAGGGGAACATAGGACCCGGGTAACATAGGGACGGGGAACATAGGGATGACCCGCTGCAGGCAGCTTGCTAGCTATGATGGCAGCAACGATGTCTGCCAGACAGGAGAGAGTGGTCAGTGACGATCGAATCGAGAAAATGACAAAATGGGTCAAAGACCAAAAAGTTATTAACTGACAGCAGTGACAAATGTCAGACTGTAAACTTTCTCGAAAGAAAAGGACAAAATGGGAAGATGCTGATAATAACAGCAAAATGGAAAATATAAGAATTTCCAAGTAATGCTCAACTCAAGTGTGTGTGTGTGTGTGTGTGCGCGCGTTAAACTTCTTGTTGAATGATTTCAAATTATCTCTGAGTCTGAACTGAGGGAAAGGAAACCAAATTTTGAGCAGTCTCTCACGAGTTCAAAATACCAAATGAGGAGATTCTAAAAGAACAGACCGGTTTATGAAAGACTTGATGGGGGAGGGGCACAGCTAAGAATACTTGAGTGAGATTCTGTGATCCAAATTCGAGATAGAGCTTTTTGATAATGATAATTTGTCAGAGTAAGGTTGTGTAATCAAAATTTGAGAATGAGCTTTGTCAATCAATCAAGAATATTTGCATTAAGTTCTGTGATCAAAATTCAGAAACAACCTTTAATAATTGATAAAGAATATGTGAGTGAGGTTGTGTGATCCATCCAATTTGAGAATTAGCTTTGATAATAATGATTGAGAGCCTCTGGCCCTCTGTGGATCATGGCCGCGGGGCCAATTTTGCCTGGCCCCTTGGGGCCTCTGTGGGTCGTGGCCGCGGGGCCAAGTTGGCCTGGCCCCTTGGGGCCTCTGACCCTCTATGGATCGGGGCCAAGTTGGCCTGACCCCTCGGGGCCTCTGGCCCTCTATGGATCATGGCCGCGGGGCCAAGTTGGCCTGACCCCTTAGGACCTCAGGCCCTCTGTGGGTCGCGGCCGCAGGGCCAAGTTGACCTGGCCCCTTGGGGCCTCTTACCCTCTATGGATCGTGGCCGCGGGGCCAAGTTGACCTGGCCCCTTGGGGCCTCTGACCTTCTGTGGCTCGCGGCCGCGGGGCCAAGTTGGCCTGGCCCTTTGGGGCCTCTGGCCTTCTGTGGGTCGTGGCCGCGGGGCCAAGTTGGCCTGGCCCCTTGGGGCCTCTGACCGTCTATGGATCGTGGCCGCGGGGCCAAGTTGACCTGGCCCCCTGGGGCCTCTGACCCTCTATGGATCGTGGCCGCGGGGCCAAGTTGGCCTGGCCCCTTGGGGCCTCTGACCGTCTATGGATCATGGCCGCGGGGCCATGTTGGCCTGGCCCCTTGGGGCCTCTGGCCCTCTGTGGGTCGCGGCCGCGGGGCCAAGTTGACCTGGCCCCTTGGGGCCTCTTACCCTCTATGGATCATGGCCGCGGGGCCAAGTTGGCCTGGCCCCTTGGGGCTTAAGATTATTATTTTTGCAAAAGTAGTTTTGCTTGGGTCGCGGCCGCGGGGCCAAGTTGGCCTGGCCCCTTGGGGCCTCTGGCCCCCTGGGCCTGGGCCCGGTAGGCCCGGTCATTAATCCACCTATGATCATAAGGCGTAGTATGCTAGAATGTGGAATTCCACAAGGTTCGGTTTTGGGACCAAAATTGTTTATTTGATATATTAATGCATACTTGCCAACCTTGAGACCTCCAATATCGGGAGGTGGGGGGGCGGCGTGGTCGGGGGGGGGGGGGGGGGGCGTGTTTGGGGCGGGGGCGTGGTTGGGGCGTGGCCAAGGGCGTGGTTAAGAGGAGAGTATATTTACAGCTAGAATTCACCAAATCAAGTATTTCACATATATATATAAATAATATATATACATATATATATATATATATATATATATATATATATATATATATATATATATACATATATATATATATATATATATATATATATATATATATATATATGAAATACTTGACTTTCAGTGAATTCTAGCTATATATATATTTTATTTTAATTTTATTATACATATAAATAAAAGACATACTTGAATTTCAGTATTCTGCAGGCTATCCGGTAGGTGGCAGTATTGTCCTGTTTAAGAGTGTCACAACATTGCTGTTTATGGCAGACGAACTGCTTTACAGTAGACTAAATGTGACTGCTGTTGTTGTGTGTTGTTACCGCGCTGGGAGGACGTTAATGAAACTGCCTAACAATAAACCCACATAAGAAACCAAGAACTCTCTCTGCTTGTTGTGCACTCTACTCTCTAAAAGCCGTAGATGTTATGACGTCATTGGGCAGGCAAGCTGCTGGGAAAGCGGACGTGAGAACGGCTGTCCCCACTCAGGTCCGCATTGAGCTGGAGGGGGCGTGGCCTCCAGCTCCGGCTGAATACCGGGAGTTTGTCGGGAGAAGGGAGGTTGTCGGGAGAGGCGCTGAATACGGGAGGGTTGGCAAGTATGTATTAATGATATATGTGAGGTATTGAAATGTGTATTATTTGCGGACGACACCAACTTTTATAGTTCCATCCATCCATCCATCTTCTTCCGCTTATCCGAGGTTGGGTCGCGGGGGCAGCAGCCTAAGCAGAGAAGCCCAGACTTCCCTCTCCCCAGCCACTTCGTCCAGCTCCTCCCGGGGGATCCCGAGGCGTTCCCAGGCCAGCCGGGAGACATAGTCTTCCCAACGTGTCCTGGGTCTTCCCCTTGGCCTCCTGCCGGTCGGACGTGCCCGAAACACCTCCCTAGGGAGGCGTTCGGGTGGCATCCTGATCAGATGCCCGAACCACCTCATCTGGCTCCTCTGGATGTGGAGGAGTAGCGGCTTTACTTTGAGCTCCCCCCGGATGACAGAGCTTCTCACCCTATCTCTAAGGGAGAGACCCGCCACCCGGCGGAGGAAACTAATTTCGGCCGCTTGTACCCGTGATCTTGTCCTTTCGGTCATAACCCAAAGCTCATGACCAAAAGTGAGGATGGGAATGTAGATCGACCGGTAAATTGAGAGCTTTGCCTTCCGGCTCAGCTCCTTCTTCACCACAACGGTTCGATACAGCGTCCGCATTACCGAAGACGCTGCACTGATCCGCCTGTCGACCTCACGATGCACTCTTCCCTCACTCGTGAACAAGACTCCGAGGTACTTGAACTCCTCCACTTGGGGCAAGATCTCCTCCCCAACCCGGAGTATAGTTCAGGACATGACTTAAAAACGTTATCAAACATTATTTAACAGGAAATGATTAAACTTCAGAGATGGTTTGATGTCAATAAATTATCATTACATTAAAAAAAAACAAAGTTTAGGATTTTTTGTAAGAGGAAAAGGGAGGAAACGATCAAACTCAATAGATGGAATTGATATTGAAAGGGTTTCTGAACTTAGATTTTTAGGAGTGATACTGGATGACGGTCTGACATGGAAATCTCATATTGCACATGTACGGAAAAAGATGTCTATGAGTATTTTTATTTTAAATAAGGTAAAATATGTGTTAGATTATAGTATTGTGCACTTATATTGCCATATATCAGCTACTGTGTGGAAGTGTGGGGGAACACATATAAGAGTAACATAAAGGCATCGTATCAACTACAGAAAAGAGCTATACGGATTATTCATAAAGCAGATTATCTAGAACACACTAACATATTTATTAATTGTGGTTTATTGAAACAACAGGAGCTAGTAAAGTTACAGACATTATGTGTTATGTTGAAGGCTAAAAGTAAAGTATTACCAGCAAATTTACAAAAAATGTTTGTCATCACTTCTGAGAATGAAGAGCATAGAAGAAAAGGTCATTTCCAACATCAGTATTCAAGGACAACTTTAAAACAAAGGTGTATATCAGTGGTGGGGGTTACACTATGGAATTCTCTTTACAATGAGATAAAAGATTGTAGAAATATATTCCAATTGAAAAAAATATATAAAGACAGAACAATAAGATCATATGGACAGCCGTAAGTGTCTACATTTTGCTTTATATTTATTATTTTACTTATTTTTTGTCTGGTTTTGGAGCATTCCGTGAGATGTATATTACTTTTTTTGTTCGCTTTGTACTTCATGAAGTTTTGCTTTTTTTTGTTTGTTTTCATTATATTTGGATGTCTTTTTTTTGGTTTGTATGCTTGTGAATCTGGGCTGTCCATTAAGTAAGACTACTTATTATGTTGAAGGTTGCAGGAAATATAAGATTTTCTTCATCCTGTTCCTTCTCAAGGATAGGTGTGTAAATATGTGTTTAGTTGCTAAAGTTTAATTGTCTGTTGATCAAAAATGCACATCAATGAAGGAGATGAATAAAAATGAGAATTAATTAATGAAATGTAGTTATTTAATTGATTGGTTGATTTATTTATGTATTTATTTTTTATTGATTTATTTAATTTATTTTATTTTTATTGAACAACAAACACACATATATAATGCACACAAAAGTCAAGGCACTTTCAACATCACCGAAACATGTCAAGGAAAGAAAACAAAAGCAAATACAGAGTATTAAATAATAATAAATAACAATAATAAAAAAAATATGAAAAAAGACAAAAGGGGCTACTTAAATCACTTTAAATGTTTTTAACAAAGATACCAATTTAAGGGCTGTTGTACTCTTAAGCATCCTCCAATATTTGATTGATAATTGTAAACCATTAAGCCAATTAGAAAATATAGGTCTTACTTTAATAAATCGACATTTATGTAGAATTTTTTTCCCCCTATTGGTTGATTGATTTAATGAGTTTTTTCAAATTGCAATCCTAGCCTCTCACCAGCAGATGTCAGCAGTGTGCTGTGCTGAACCAGTTTGACCTCGTTGAGTTGTTCCTGTGTGTCACCTTTCAAGGTTGGTTACTTAAAAACAAAAACAAAAATACTTTTTGTAATCTTTTTGTTGAAAAAAAAAAGCTTTTTCGTTGTATCGGAATATGGTGAAGACTTGAATTTATTTCGAACACGTATACAGTTAAAATATAATAAATCATATAATTTACAAATTTGTTGAAAATGAGTAGGAAGAAGCAAAGCTTATTTAATCCTAGCCCTTTTCTAATTCATAGGAGTTATTTTATATTGTCCATTTTGTAAAATAATGTCCATTAATTATTATAAATCTAAACTTTAAATGTTTAATTTGTATGTATTCATAGTTTCTCCAAAAAAAAATAAAAAAATGTGTCAATTATTTATTTAGCAATGACTTTTAAAAAAAAAGTAATTAATTTATGTACTTTTTTGAATAAGGTATTTCCTAACTGCACTATTATTTGTAACTACTAAAATATTATACGTTAGCTAAACGGATCATTAAAACGTGAGTTTATAAAACTTTTCTTTTTCTATATTATTGACTTTTGTCAACAACAAAAATAAAAATGTAACGTTTGTTCCCTTTCCAGTAAACCTGTACTTTATTACCGAATATGATATCTTTAGGCGTTACAGTCCAAATATGGAAATATTGAAAGGCAATCATTTATACTGCAATGATTCCAGGAAAGGCTGAGGAGCCGGAAAGGGAAATAGATTACTGGAATAATTATTGAGTACCAGTAAATGTTGTATAGTGGAGCTTTAAAATGAGCAGCTGAGTTTTCCTTGTGTAAAAAACACATTTGTAGGTGTGAGGACTTGTTCATGTGCCTGCAGCCAAATATTTAAAGTGCATTCTCTTCATGTTTGCTATATGAGCTTTGCCTTATGTTTGTGTTCCTCTCTTCCTCTGTTTGTGCTTCTCTTCGCGCAGTGTTTATGAAAATAGCATGTGAGTGTGTTGTCAGTAACAGGCTTTAAATGTCACTCACAGGAATGACTTTGAAGGTTTTTGGACATCTATCAAAAAGTGCGTCCGTCTGTGAAGACTAAGAGGAAGTGGGGTTTTTTGTTCAGCACCTTAAAGACTTTCAAAACCTGCTTTTCCAGATGGCGTAATATTGTTACAGCCCACACAAACCGTCCATTACTTTAAGTGGCCTACAAATGTTGGGAGAGATTTTGAGGACCTTGTACACCCGCTGCTCTTATCTGTTTGGAGTCATGCTTATGTAATAAAAACACACTCAAATTCCAAAACCCCAAAAAATCAATATGGAACCTGCAACTACAAAACCCAAAACCAGTGAAGTTGGCATGTTGTGTAATTCATAAATAAAAACAGAATACAATGATTTGCAAATCCTTTTCAACTTATATTCAATTGAATATACTTCAAAGACAAGATATTTAATGTTCCAACTGAGAAACTTAATTCTTTTTTGCAAATAATCATTAACTTAGAATTTAATGGCAGCAACACATTGAAAAAAAGTTGTCACGGGGGCATTTTTACCACTGTGTTACATGGCCTTTCTTTTTAACAACACTCAGTAAACGTTTGGGAACTGAGGAGACCAATTTGTGAAGCTTTTCAGGTGGAATTCTTTCCCATTCTTGCTTGATGTACAGCTTAAGTTGTTCAACAATCCGGGGTCTCCATTGTGGTATTTTAGGCTTCATATTGCGCCACACATTTTCAATGGGAGACAGGTCTGGACTACAGGCAGGCCAGTCTAGTACCCGCACTCTTTTACTATGAAGCCACGCTGTTGTAACACGTGCAGAATGTGGCTTGGCATTGTCTTGCTGAAATAAGCAGGGGCGTCCATGAAAAAGACTTTGCTTGGATGGCAACATATGTTGCTCCAAAACCTGTATGTACCTTTCAGCATTAATGGTGCCTTCACAGATGTGTAAGTTACCCATGACTTGGGCACTAATACACCTCCATACCATCATACATGCTGGCTTTTCAACTTTGCACCTATAACAGTCCGGATGGTTCTTTTCCTCTTTGGTCCGGAGGACACAACATCCACAATTTCCAAAAAGAATTTGAAATGTGGACTCGTCAGACCACAGAACACTTTTCCACTTTGCATCAGTCCATCTTAGATGAGCTCGAGCCCAGCAAAGCCGCCAGCGTTTCTGGGTGTTGTTGATAAATGGCGTTCGCTTTGAATAGTAGAGATTTAACTTGCACTTACAGATTTAGCGACAAACTGTAGTTACTGACAGTGTTTTTTTAAGTGTTCCTGAGCCCATGTGGTGATATCCTTTACACACTGATGTCGCTTTTTGATGCAGTACCGCCTGAGGGATCCAAGGTCACAACCTTGCCACTTATGTGCAGTGATTTCTCCAGGTTCTCTGAACCTTTTGAGGATATTGTGGACCATGGTGAAATCCCTAAATTCCTTGCAATAGCTGGTTGAGAAATGTTGTTCTTAAACTGTTCGACAATTTGCTCACGCATTTGTTCACAAAGTGGTGACCCTCACCCCATCCTTGTTTGTGAATGACTGAGCGTTTCATGGAAGCTGCTTTTAAACCCAATCATGGCACCCACCTGTTCCCAATTAGCCTGTTCACCTGTGGGATGTTCCAAATAAGTGTTTGATGAGCATTCCTCAACTTTCTCAGTCTTTTTTTGCCACTTTTGCCAGCTTTTTTTCAAACATGTTGCAGGCATCAAATTCCAAATGAGCTAATATTTGCAAAAAAATAACGTTTTCCAGTTTGAACATTAAATATCTTGTCTTTGCAGTCTATTCAATTGAATATAGGTTGAAAAGGATTTTTAAATCAATGTATTCTGTTTTTATTTACGATTTAACCAAACCATTTTATTAAACGGTGTCAGGTGGGGGTCGCAGCTTGCTGCAGGGTTGTTCTTCCAACGCAAAAACGGCTCCGGACGACAGCGTGAAGGTAGGCTTGGATTTATTTAACATAAATAACTCACTACCATAAACACAAAAATACAACAAAAAAGGCAAGCGTGCCTAAAACACAAGTGAAGCTGCTAGTTAGCAGAAGCTATGGCATGGACTATGAAACTTACTTGGTCAGAAAGAGACATGAACCGGTGTGACATAAAGACAATGCAGGTAGAACGAGTGATGAACAAAGGTGGGCTTATATAACAGTGACATGATTGGTGACAGGTGTGAGTGAGTCTAAACGTGAAACAGGTGCGTGACATGGCAGGTGAAAACTAATGGGTGACCATGGAAACCAAACAAAACAAGGAAGTGAAACCCAGAACTAAAAAAGAGGCCAAAAACCAAGCAAAACATGGCCAAATAAAAACATGATTAACACAGACATGACAAACGGGATCTGCCATTTTGCCTATCATTCACAATCCCTATGTAAGACAAGAAGACATATTTTATTTTTTTATGAGAAGTAAATTACGGCAAGTGTGAGATGGCTAACAATGAGGCTAAAGGGATGTTACGTTCCCAGATGGCTCTGAGTCTAGGGGTCTTAGGAGAACGCAACATAAAAATGCATAAACTAAATGAACAAACCACCACTACGTGGAATGTAACAAGGGAGTACACTATTCCACCCATAACGCCCTCTAAAACTAAAAACTATTAGCAATATTCTTATTATAAGCGCTAAGGCAGACCAACTATTTTAGGGGCGCCGTGATCTAATGAGATCACGGCATAATTTATGAATAAATAATAATTAAAAAGAAGAGTAAAAACTAAAGTACAAAGAACAGTCACAAAATAGGAGCAAAAAGAAGAGTTAGAAAAAGAACAGTAGCAAAAATGAGAGTAAGAAGATTAGAAAGAAGAAGAGTAACAAAATGAAAAGTAAGAACGGTCAGTAAAAGAAGAGCCACAAAAAAAAACCCTCTGACAACAGGAAGAGTAAGAAGAACAGTAAGAGGAACAGTAAGTAAAATGAGAGTAACAAAAAGAAGAATAAGAGGAACAGTAAGAAGAACAGTAACAACAAGAACAGTAAGAAAAAAAGTAACAAGAAGAGGAAGAGTAATAAAAGAAGATTAACAAAAGAGCAGTAACAAAAAAGAGTAAGAAGAACGATAAGTAAGAAGAGTAACAAAAAGAAGAGTAAAAAGAACAGTAACAAGAACAGTAAGAAAATAGAGTAAGAAGAAGAGAAAGAGTAAGAAAAGAAAAGTAACAAAAGAAGAGTAATAAAAGAAGAGTAAAAAGAAGAAGAGTAATAAAAGAAGAGTAATAAAAGAAGAGTAAGAAGAAGAGTAAGAAGAAGAAGAGTAATAAAAGAAGAGTAATAAAAGAAGAGTAAGAAGAAGAGTAATAAAAGAAGAGTAAGAAGAAGAGTAATAAAAGAAGAGTAATAAAAGAAGAGTAAGAAGAAGAGTAATAAAAGAAGAGTAAGAAGAAGAGTAAGAAAAAGAAGAGTAATAAAAGAAGAGTAATAAAAGAAGAGTAAGAAGAAGAGTAATAAAATAAGGGTAATAAAAGAAGAGTAATAAAAGAAGAGTAATAAAAGAAGAGTAAGAAGAAGAGTAAGAAGAAGAAGAGTAATAAAAGAAGAGTAAGAAGAAGTGTAATAAAAGAAGAGTAAGAAGTGTCATACAAGAAGAGTAATAAAAGAAGAGTAAGAAGAAGAAGAGATATAAAAGAAAGGTAAGAGTTCTGATTAATACATTTAATTTATAAATTAAATTACAAGTAATGAGATTATATTAATGATTATTATTATTAATCTAATGATCTAATAAGCTATTACATATTGAACCGGTGAGCTGCTGCGTCGCCTCTGAGTTGATAAAAGTTCATGCCTCTCACCTGGATAGTGGAAGGTTGTGACCATAAACCGAGAAGCTGGTCAACTTTGACATCCAACTTCAGTCCTGAGATGTCAAGGAAGACACGAAAAGAAGCTGGTTTGCGGCAACTTTTTCAAAAACTTGCATGATGGTTATGATTAATCCCTCATCTAAACGGGAAGATAAGAGCATCTCATCAGTCGGCATCCCAGTGAGAGCAGACATTGTACAGTAAGTGGTTGTTTTATTATGTTCATTGTTTGTTTAGCACTTAGCACGGAATCTGCATCTGTTTAGTACTAAGCTTCTAAAACTTGTAGCTCGTCCTCCTTATATTCAGGCTCAAAAATATAAGGTTGTGGATCATCATTTGTTTCTGAATAGTCTTTGATGTCTCTCATGAAGTGTGCCGTGATTATTAGTGTTGTTGTGGCTGGTTCTATGGTTATCATCACACTTAGAATCCTGACAGAGAAGCCCCAGAAATGTACCGCTTGTTGGCCTCTTTTAGGTTGTTCCTTTGCATGTGCACTTTGTGTACACCAGTGGTTCTTAACCTTGTTGGAGGTACCGAACCCCACCAGTTTCATATGCGCATTCACCGAACCCTTCTTTAGTGAAAAATAAAATGTTTGTTTTTTTAAAATTCAAGAAAAAGTCATATGTTTTTTTACTGGTGCACAAAATGAACCGTGCATGAACATCACCTTGTTCAAAGAACAAAACCAACACAGTGCATGAACTCACAATAAATTACACACCTTACACACATTACCTTGAATTGATTAACGTGGACCCCGACTTAAACAAGTTGAAAAACGTATTCGGGTGTTACCAGTTAGTGGTCAATTGTACGGATTATGTACTGTACTGTGTAAACTGTACTGTGTATTCTCTTCCTTTGCAATCTGCTAGTAAAAGTTTCAATCGATCAATCAAACAACCTGCAAATCAGATGGAAAATTAGAGGGAACATTGTTTGGGGGTATCCATAATACGCTGATAGGGAGAATTTTTTATTTACACGATAAGTCGGGTGTGTCTTCACCTCTGTGGCGGAGGCTCCGCCGAACCTCTGAGGCCGACTCACCGAACCCCTAGGGTTCGATCGAACCCAGGTTAAGAACCACTGGTGTACACTCTTCTTTCACTTACTTTCCCTGCAGAGCTAACAGTAGTGAGGAGCCGGAAGTTTCCAGCAAAAACATCCAACCCGGTTTGACGGCTTTTGGACCAGAGCAGGGTGATGTTTGCTAGAAGTACATTTCCTCCTTTGAGGACTTCCTTGTTCCTGGAAATAATTCACTTGGGCATGGACAAATAAATGATAAATGGGTTATACGTGTATAGCGCTTTTCTACCTTCAAGGTACTCAAAGCGCTTTGACAGTATTTCCACATTCACCCATTCACACACACATTCACACACTAATGGCGGGAGCTGCCATGCAAGGCGCTAACCAGCAGCCATCAGGAGCAAGGGTGAAGTGTCTTGCCCAAGGACACAACGGACGTGACTAGGAAGGTAGAAGGTGGGGATTGAATCCCAGTAACCAGCAACCCTCCGATTGCTGGCACGGCCACTCTACCAACTTCGCCACGCGGTATCAACACTTCAGTCATCAACAATTGCATCAGAGAAATGGACATTGGAACAGTGTAGTACTGACTTGGTAGGCTATGTACAGCAGGTAGTGGACAGAGAGAGAGAGATCAGAAATTATAAGAAAAAGTCTACATTTGATTATTTACATTTGATTATTTACTATATACGGTCTGTAATATCAAAAGGTTCAGAGAATCTGGAGAAATCACTGCACGTAAGCGATGATATTACGGACCTTCGACCCCACAGGCGGTACTGCATCAAAAAGCGACATCGGTGTGTAAAGGATATCACCACATGGGCTCAGGAACACTTCAGAAAAACCACTGTCAGTAACTACAGTTCGTCGCTACATCTGCAAGTGCAAGTTAAAACTCTACTCTGCAAAGCCAAAGCCATTTATCAACAACACCCAGAAACATCGCCGGCTTCGCTGGGCCCGAGCTCATCTAAGATGGACTGATACAAAGTGGAAAAGTGGTCTGGCGAGTCCACATTTCAAATTGTTTTTGGAAACTGTGGACGTCGTGTCGTCCGGAACAGAGGAAAAGAACCATCCGGACTGGTATAGGCGCAAAGTTGAAAAGATAGATAGATGTATAGATAGATAGATGGATATATAGATGGATATATAGATATATAGATGGATAGATGGATGGATGGATAGATAGATAGATAGATAGATAGATAGATAGATAGATAGATAGATAGATAGATAGATAGATAGATAGATAGATAGATAGATAGATAGATAGATAGATAGATAGATAGATAGATAGATAGATAGATAGATAGATAGATAGATAGATAGATAGATAGATAGATAGATAGTTAGTACTTTATTGATTCTTTCAGGAGAGTTCCCTCAGGAAAATAAAAATTCCAGCAGCAGAATTGAGATCGAATTTAAAAAGTAAAAAGTAAATAATGGGGGTATAAATGGAAATAAAATAGAAAATATTACACTAACAATAAAAATAAAAAGCAACAATGAGAATAAAAATATAACATTAAAAATAAGAATATAACAAGAGAAACTATGCAGTAGTGACCATGTTATGAAAAAGTATTGCACGGTTATTGTTTTGCATCCCCTTGTCATCCTAGTACACTCCTCTCCATTTTCCATTCCAAGTATACACAACTAAAAGCTATCTTTAAACCGACGAGTCCAGTGTAACTGCATATTTGCCTACAATTAAGTACTAAAATAGAATATCATGAAAAAGTTGTTTGCTAGACCTGTTAGTCAACGGAATTTCCATCCAACTGGAACAGGAAGCATTAACTACAAGTATGGCATGCGTTCATGGGGACTTTTTCCATGTCTTTGTTGCAGCAATTATGTAGAGTCAGCACAGGCGTCATCATAGTGGTTTTGGCAGCCTGGTAGTCAGTGTGCGTAAACCCACACCCACCAACCGTGTCCATTGCGGCAATTTCAGCCTTAAAAGATGATTACTTTGATTTGTTCCTGTGTTATCAGAGATAATGCAAGGCGTGCAGCTCACGCGCTCGTCATCAAAGTGAGTCACATGACCGCATTCCTGGAGGCCCCAAGGACCCGCAGTCAGGAAGGCTGCACGCAAGGCCAGATAACGCAACACATTTCCTTCTTACAAGGACGCCACTTTTAAATCCCAAACAGGCAACATTGATCCGTCGTCCGTACATGTGAGCCGATGAGGTCGCCTCCTTCTGCCGGCCAGATAACATTACCAGGTGTCTCAACTTGAAAGGCGATACTGGAGTCCCAATAAGGGTTGTATTGTTTTCACAGCTGCAAGGACCAGATGCTAACTTTTCACTGGAATTAAAAATAAAAAAATCAGCCCCGTATCCGAGCATGACATGATGACAAGACTGTGCAAAATGTAGCTATGTGCTGGTATCAGCAGTTAGGGGTAAATATCAATAGTATTGATGCAGGAGGGATGCATTTGGGATAAACGTTTGGTGGACGTTTTTTTGCCAAAAACTACCCTATTTTCCGGACCATAGGGCGCACCGGATTATAAGGCGCACTGCCGATGAGCGGGTCTAGTCAGGTCTATTTTCATGCAAAAAGCAGATTATAGGGCGCATTAAAGGGGTCATATTATTTAAAATGTTTTCCTAAATGTAAAAGACTTCCTTGTGGTCTACATCAGTGGTCCCCAACCACCGGGCCGCGGCCCGGTACCAGTCCGTGGACCGATTGGTATCGGGCCGCACAAGAAGTTAAAAAAATAAATAATAAAAAATATTTTTTAAATTGTTTTATTAAATCAACATAAAAATCACATTATATACACTATATATCAATATAGATCAATACAGTCTGCAGGGATACAGTCCGTAAGCACACATGATTGTATTTCTTTATGACAAAAAAATAAAAAATAAAATAAAAAATAAAAAGTTCCTTGGGTGAATAATGTAAACTCACTACACCGGTATGTTTTAGCACTTGCACGGCGAGTTTACTGACATATATAAGTAATAATTTTACACTACTTTATATTAGAAATGGCAACAGAGGAGGATGAATGTCCCACAACAAGAAGATAGACAAAAAGAAGATGCTTATCGACTACGGTGTCGGCACCGACTACAAAGGGGGACGCCCGCAAATGTTCAGGACTTATGCAGATCCCAAATACAAATCAGCAGGTACCAGAAGGTAAGAAATGTTGCTTTTGCATAATATTGCAAAACAAAACGCCAGATAATATGTCTTACCTTATACGCACGCCATAATAATACTCCTATGTTGAAGCACAGTACAATTCATCAAGCGGTGCGGCTTCATAGCTTACCAAAGTCGTACTAAAACATTTCGATATATTTTTGAGCTCCGTTTGTTATGTTCTATATTTTCAATGGAACATATAACATTTTGGTGTGGTTTGCTTGAGTCATATTGCAGTCTACACGTATCTCTTTAGTGTGACTGCCATCATATTGCAGTCTGCACATATCTCGTATGTGTGACTGCCATCTACTGGTCACACTTATCATTACATCATGTACCAAGTAAAATAGCTTTGAGGTCGGTAAGCAAAACCAGAATTATTCCGTACTTTAGGCGCACCGGGTTATAAGGCGCAATGTCGAGTTTTGAGAAAATGAAAAGATTTTAAGTGTGCCTTATAGTCCGAAAAATACGGTAAACCATACGAAAGATGAGGCATACGAAACCCAAGGTAGTATTTTGTTGATCTCATTACACGGTCTTTTACCAGGGTTATTCAACTAAATTGTTTTGGGGGGCACATTTCTAGAAATCTGAAGACCTGATTGCTGGACTTCTCCCTTTACTATTATTCTTTTTTTGTATTTTCAGAAGAACAATCTGCTGTTTTTGAGGACCCACACATTTTTTTTACTGAACTAACGAGACCACCAGTTGAATAGCCCCAGGGCCGTCAAAGTCATTTTAGCTTATGGGCCGCATGGAGGAAAATCTGTGCACACACGGGCCGGACTATTAAAATCATGGCATTAAAAGTAAAAAATAAAGACAGAACAAACACATTCTGAAAATCCAAAATATTACAATAAAAATATAGAAAAAAATACCCGCAGCGGTGAAGTTAAGATCCATGAAGGAAAGAAGAAAGTGAATGAATGTTTATTACTGAATACATTACATATGCATAAAAATTAGTTTTCTTTAGTATTTTTTTTTTTTCCGAAACCCGATATAGAATGTGAGATATAACAGGATAATGCATACATTTATCATTGGTTTTCAAAACACAAAAGTGGGACCCCAAAAACTTACTGTGGGACCCCATTTTTATGACTTGATGGGGTCCCTGGGACCCCATTTTGAAAATTCCTAGCGCCAACACTGGAGTATTGTTGTGTGCAAAACAGCAGCAGGCGGCTGTGGCTTGCGGGCCGGTTCCAATACTAATCAAATATCATCCCGGGGGCCATAGATCATCCGCGGGCCAGACCCGGCCCGCGGGCCTTGACCTTGACACATACAATAGATTAAAAAGAGAGGACCTAAAATGGAACCTTGAGGAACACTCCTAGTATAGCTGAAGAAGTTGAACAAATGACTACTGACTGCACCTGGAGTAATCAAGCTACAGCAACACCCTAGTTACATAAATCACATTAGCAAAAAAATGTCTAACTGACAAAAAGGAGTGGATTTAAAGGCATACCAGAGAATTACATAACATCTCTGTTAAGTAAATCACAAGTTTAAACCCAAGTATTCGCGAACAAGGTTTGAATGTCAGTGCAAAGATCTGCCAATGTGTTTACAGTCTTACAAGTTCTTCTATACAACAGGAGCACGCTGGTGTTTTTAGGAATTTGCAGCCAAAATGTTTGTCTCCCAAGTTTTGAACTGAACTCAGGGGCTGCTGTTGTTTTGCTCGGGTCGCATTTTACTCCAGAAGCAAGGTGCAGGTAAGATGATGATTTATTCTCATAAATCATTCGAAAATACAAACAAGTGTGCCG
The DNA here is from genome assembly GCF_033978785.1 of Entelurus aequoreus. NCBI lineage: Eukaryota > Metazoa > Chordata > Actinopteri > Syngnathiformes > Syngnathidae > Entelurus > Entelurus aequoreus. The sequence goes on from NC_084756.1 coordinate 15,883,673, forward strand.
ATAGCACGGGGAGCTAAAGCGAAAACTTAGCACAGGACAAAGATAAACTGGCATAGGCACCAGAAGCAATATATATACAAACGTAACTTGTTGCTTACAGCAAACAAGACAGCCAGACAGAGTGTGGCGAAAGGCAGGAAAAAACAGCTCTCTGATTAGTGCCCAGGAGCATGTGAGCGTCCCGAACACTAATCAGAGGCAGGTGAAAATAATCAGCACCCATGACAACCAAGAAACCCAAACCCAGGGGTGCTGAAAACAGAACTAAGTGAGTCTTAAACTAAAACAAAACATGATCCAGGCAATGGAGCATCACCTTCCCTTAAGAACAGATTCCAGATGTCCCCTGAAAAAAAAACTAAGAAGAAGTTCAAAAGTCACGGGAGGGCGGAGGGGGGACCTGGTGGTGGGTCGCGGGGCCAAGTGTTCTCAAATCCACGGGAACGAGTCAGGTGGCGGCGGCGAATGGAACGGCGCTGCAGCAGGCGAGGCGGGCGACCACGGAACGGCCACAAATGTGGCCGTCGAGAAGGTGCACGCGAGTGGCGCCAGACCTTCATCAGCCAGAAGGCTCTACGCCTAAGTCCTGGGCGTCGCTGCTGTTGGCGCAAAAGGTGTCCGCCTTCTCGACGGCCACAAATGTGGCCGTTCCGTGGTCGCCTGCCTCGCCTGCTGCAGCGGCGTTCCACTCGCTGCCGCCACCTGACTCGTCCCCGGTGGATTCGGGGACACTTGGTCCTTTGTTCCATTTCTAATGAACACAATATCAAACTGATTTAAGGATCTCAAAACATTTCAAGTATTATTGTGTGAATGCCCAATACCCACAAAAAAATGCATAAATGTATTATTATTTGTCCAAATGTGCTAAGGTTTGCCAGAGGCTACAGCCCAAAGTTTTCACTTAAAACCTTCAGTTTGACCGGGAATAGTGTGCTCACCAAAAAAATTTCAAAAGTATCCCAGATTACCCAGAATTCCCAGTTTTTCGGGACATTTTTCCCACTGAAAATGAATTGGACATTTTTCAAACTTGCACAATTCCCACATTGCTCACTCGATTGGAACCGTTCCACTATCCACACACTCCACTCACCTTAGACAATCAAACTGCCATTCTTGTTCCAAGTTCAAAAAAATTCCAGGAATTCACAGAATATCTGGTTCTCCAAAGCCCTATTTTCACCTCTTGCTGGAAAGTTTTCGGAGTCCACATTTTTCAAAGATTTTTTTGACCATTCCACTTTCAAAATATTCCTCTTACTTGGGACAACAACATTACCCATTTTCTTTTTGTACAAATTATTGGTTTTCCTGAAATTCCAGGAATTTCGAAATACCCATTCTCAATTCAAACTGTTGCTTTGTCCAAATTTTTCAACCAATTCCAAAAAATTCCAACACCAACCCATTTATATCATCTAGGACAATTGTGCTAGTATGAATATTTTCAAAAATTCACCTTTTTACTGAAATCCCCCAATTTCCAGGAAATTCCCATTCAAATGAACGGACGTATTCATAATTCGTAATTTTGCATATGTTTAAAATCCGATTCCAAACTTTCGACCATTCACCCATACTGCTCTACCCATGCTGTATATTAACGCAGAACATGTTTTCCCTTTCCCCAAATTCCCGGTGTTCCCAGCATTTCCGGTAATTTTCTCCCCATTGACAATGGATAGGAAATATACAATCGACTGCATATCCCACATTTCTCATCCGATTTGAACCGTTCCAACATCGACACACTCTACTCACCCTAGACATTCAAGTCAGCATGTTTCCCGGGTCCGAAAATTCTCTGATTACCCAGAATTATCAGGAATTTCCCACCATTGAAAATGAATGGGCAATATACACTGAACAAAAATATAAACACAACACTTTTGTTTTTGCTCCCATTTTTCATGAGTTGAACTCAAAGACCTACAACTTTTACTATATACACTATTCCTCTCAAATATTGTTCACAAATCTATCTAAATCTGTGTTAGTGAGCATTTCTTCTTTGCCAAGATAATCCATCCCACCTCAAATGTGTGGCATGTCAAGATGCTGATTAAACAGCATGATTATTACACAGGTGTGCCTTAGGCGGCCCACAATAAAAGGCCACTCTAAAATGTTCAATTTTATTACACAACACAAAGCCACAATTGTTGCAAGTTTTGAGGGAGCGTGCAGTTGGCATGCTGACTGCAGGAATGTCCACCAGAGCTGTTGCCTGTGAATCGAATGTTCATTTCCCTACCATAAACCGTCTTCTAAAGGCGTTTCAGAGAATTTGGCGGTACATCCAACTGGCCTCACAACCACAGACCACATGTAACCACACCAGCACAGGACCTCTACATCCAGCAGGTGCTTCTCCATTATCGTCTGAGACCAGTCACCCGGACAGCTGCTGCAACAATTGGTTTGCATAGCCAAATAATTTCTGCACAAACTGTGAGAAACCGTCTCAGGGAAGCTCATCTGCATGTTTGTCGTACTCATTGAGGTCTCGACCTGACTGCAGTTTGTCGTGGTAACCGACTTGAGTGGGGAAATTCTCACATTCGGTGGCGTCTGGTTGTCACGTCGCAGTCGCATGTTTATGTGGGGTTGTTCTTCCGGGATGCAGACGGTCAACTCCGGACGAAAGCGTGAAGGTAGGATATGATTTATTTGTCATAAATCATACACCATACAAAGAAACAGGAAACAAACAAAAGGGAAGCGTGCCGATCGCACGGGAAGCTAAGGCAACTACTTAGCACAGGAATCATTAACTAGGAAACCATTTGCATTCAGCAAACAACGAAACCAGACTGAGCGTGGCGAGAAACGTGAATAAATAGCTCTCTGATTAGTGCTCGGCAGCAGGTGAGCGTGCCGAACACTAACCAGAGGCAGGTGAAACCAAGCAGTACCCATGGTAACCAAAACAAACCCAGGGGTGCACAAAACAGGAACTGAGGGAGTCCAAAACTAACAGAACATGACTAAACAAAACATGATCCGGGCCACGGATCATGATACTGGCATGTTGGAGATGTGTTCTCTTCACGGATGAATCTCGGTTTTCACTGTTAAGGGCAGATGGCAGACAGTGTGTGTGGCATCGTGTGGGAGAGGAGTTTGCTGATGTCAACGTGAATGGAGTGGCCTATGGTGGGGGTGGCGTAATGGTATGGGCAGGCGTTTGTTATGGACAACGAACGCAAGTGCGTTTTATTGATGGCATTTTAAATGCACAGAGATACTGTGACGAGATCCTAAGGCCCATTGTTGTGCCATTCCCCCGAGACCATCACCTCATGTTGCAAGGATTTGTAAACATTTCTTGGAAGCTGAAAACATCCCAGTTCTTGCATGGCCAGCATACTCACCGGACATGTCACCCATTGGGCATGTTTGGGATGCTGTGGATCGAGGTATACGATAGCATGTAGTGGTCAGTCTAAAGCAGTGTTTTTCAACCACTGTGTTGCTGTGAGATACAGTCTGGTGTGCCGTGGGAGATTATCTAATTTCACCTATTTGGGGTAAAATATTTTTTGCAAACCAGTAATTGTAGTCTGCAAATGATGTGTTGTTGTTGAGTGTCGGTGCTATCTAGAGCTCGGCAGAGTAACCATGTTATACTCTTCCATATCAGTAGGTGGCAGCAGGTAGATAATTGCTTTGTAGATGTCGGGAACAGCGGGAGGCAGTGTGCAGGTAAAAAGGTGTCTAATGCATAAACCAAAAATAAACAAAAGGTGAGTGCCCCTAAGAAAAGGCATTAAAGCTTAGGGAAGGCTATGCAGAACGAAACTAAAACTGACTACTGGCTACAAAGTAAACAAAAACAGAATGCTGGACGACAGCAAAGACTTACTGTGGAGCAAAGACGGCGTCCACAAAGTACATCCGAACATCACATGACAATCAACAATGTCCCTACAAAGAAGGATAAAAACCACTGAAATATTCTTGATTGCTAAAACAAAGTAGATGCGGGAAATATCGCTCAAAGGAAGACATGAAACTGCTACAGGAAAATACCAATAAAAGAAAAATTCCACCAAAACAGGAGCGCAAGACAAGAACTAAAACACTACAGACAGGAAAACAGCAAAAAACTCAAAATAAGTCACGGTGTGATGTGACAGGTCGTGACAGTACACCTACTTTGAGACAAGAGCTATGTTGATGCATGGTTGGTTATGGTTTAAAGTCATATCCAACAATTGCAACAACGACTTTTTACTGTCAACTGAGTTTCGTTTTTTTATGATTTCTGCTGGTGGTGTGCCTCCAGATTTTTTCAATGCAAAAAATGTGCCTCGGCTCAAAAAAGTTTGAAAAACACTGGTCTAAAGCACACCTGTGCAATAATCACGCTTTTTAATCAGCATCTTGATATGCCCCACCTGTGAGGTGGGATAGATTATTAACAGATTTAGACAGATTTGTGAACAATATTTGAGAGGAATAGGTCTTTTGTGTATGTAGGATCAAAAACAAAAGTGATGCGTTTATATTTTGGTTCAGTACACAAATCTCTCCATATCCTACATTTCTCCACCAATTCGAACCGTTTCAACATCCACACACTCCAATCACCCTGGACATCCAAGCATTTCAGTTCCGCTCATGCGTATCTGTGGTTCGGTGACCTACCAATATTAGGTATTCACATGCAATTCTTACCGGAATTTCAAATTCTAGTAAGTTTTGGTATGAGTATGGGGAGGTGTCTAGGGCACGTTTGACCGGTAGGAGGCCACGGGGAAGACCCGGGATACGTTGAGGGGACTATGTCGCCATGCTGGCCTGGGAAAGCCTCGGGATCCCCGGGAGGAGCCAGACGAAGTGACTGACCACAATAAAAGGCCACTCTGAAATGTGCAGTTTTATCACACAGCACAATGCCACAGATGTCGCAAGTTTTGAGGGAGCGTGCAGTTGGCATGCCGACTGCAGAAATGTTCACCAGAGCTGTTGCCTGTGAATTGAATGTCCATTTCTCTACCATAAACCGTCTTCTAAAGGCGTTTCAGAGAATTTGGCGGTACATCCAACCGGTCTCAGAACCGCAGACCACATGTAACCACACCAGTACAGGACCTCCACATCCAGCAGGTGCACCTCAGGATCGTCTGAGACCAGCCACCCGGATAAGCGGAAAAAGATGGACTAGTTTCTAACACATTCTGAATTCTACTCTGTTTTTAGTCGTGGTCCATCCATGTCTGTCTGACCTACTTCACTGTTTTTGTGTGAGGTTGCTGGTGAGACTTGCAAGGATGATGATGATGAAGATAAGGGAACATGTGTGCTGCTGCTTCTGTTGTTGTTAAGACCCTCATTGTGTTTCATTTTGTGGATGGAGGTTTGGGTCAGGTTGCTTAGCAACACTTATGTCACATCCGCACAGGGCAGTGGGTTAGTAGGACATCTCGGTCAGTCCAAGACTGACAAAAGTGACACATTTAAAAGTGTGCTTTAAGAGGCTGGACATGTTGTACTCGTTTGTGTAAGACCCGAAATAGCTTGTTTGTTTATTGTCGGATTCTGTTAAATGATAACGCGGGTTTTACGTAACTGTGTTGCTATGAAAAGCAGGTGAAAAGACAAATCCAACATTCTATACAAGGGTGTTTGTTAGTCACCCATTCCAAACCGAACTGTACAGAAACTGAAGCATTTTTTTTACCATAAAAATATGTAAATCCAACTTACACACAAAAATATATGCAGAAAATACATTGTAATTTTAATTGTACATGTAGAAAACTATGTGAAATACATATAAATTATCAATTAAATTACTGTAATTACAAAACCCAAAACCAGTGAAGTTGGCACGTTGTGTAAATGGTAAATAAAAACAGAATACAATAATATGCAAATCCTTTTCAATTTATGTTCAATTGAATATACTGCAAAGACAAGATATTTAATGTTCCAACTGAGAAACTTAGAATGTTATGGCAGCAACACATCGCAAAAAAAGTTGTCACAGGGGCATGTTTACCACTGTGTTACATGGCCTTTCCTTTTAACAACACTCAGTAAACGTTTGGGAACTGAGGAGACCAATTTTTGAAGCTTTTCAGGTGGAATTAAAAAAGATAAGGTTGTGAATCCTAATTTGTCCAAAAACAGTTGTCTCCGTTGTTTGTTACCAAATCTGCCATGATTAGAAGACTCTCACTTTGTTTGTTTCCGGAAGAAGGACACACAGTTGTTGCCATAAGTCAGACGTGCGCTGCTATGGAATCAGAAATAAATGCGCGATCAGAATCAGAATCAGAATCAGAAACGTTTTTATTGCCCTCGTTTGACAACGTGTTCACAAACTAGGAATTTTTCTTGGTGCAATCGTGCAAAACATAAAACACATATAATACAGAATAGGTAATAAAATGAGCTGTAACTGAGCTATCAGATCTTGTTATTGTTCATGTGTCTGATGGCCGAGGGGAAAAAACTGATCAGGTGGCGGGAGTTGTGGGTCTGGATGGACCGTAGTCTCCTGCCTGAGGGGAGAAGAGATACAATGATTGAATAAAATGAATGAATAGAATGACTAACATACAGTAAATATTGTACATATTACATATTGTTATGATCATGTCTGTTACTACATTATATATAGACTTGCAGTGTGTATATAATACGTTGGAGGGCTCTGAAGTTGTCTTAGAGGGCTTTGAAGGCTACAATGGTTACTCCCCTTAGTGTTTTTTATTAGGGTCCGCACAGGACCTTTTCAAAAGGAATCCCAAAGGGAGTCCTTTTGCAATGGGACGAAAGGACCCTATTGAAATTGTAATGTTTATTATTATTATTATACCGGCCGCCTCTTCGAACAGCAATTTGACCCACTTAACATGCTCCAAAACTCACCAAATTTGACACACAAGTCAGAACCTGCGAAAATTGCTTGTTAATAACAAAACCAAACCCCAAAAATAAAAATTGCGCTCTAGCGCCCCCTAGGAAAAAAAAAAAACAAACTGCCTGTAACTCCCACTAGGAAGGTCGTAGAGACATGAAACAAAAACCTGTATGTAGGTCTGCTAAAGACCTACAACTCATAATTTTACATCGTCGGGCGAAAACCAACAGGAAGTTGGCAATTTCCCTTCAAGACAAAAATGTACTAAAAACACTGTTTTTTACGTCTTTGACCTCTAATTTGACCCCCTTAAAATACTTCAAAACTCACCAAACTTCTCACACACATCGGGACTGGTAGAAATTGCGATCTCAAAAAAATAACCGAACCCCGAAAATCAAAATTGTGCCCTTGAGCAATTTTTACATAAAACTGAGAAAAAACTGCTTTTTAGAGGAAAACTCAGACAAAACTGCTTATAACTTCCGGTAGGAACGTCGTAGAGACATGAAACAAATACCTCTATGTAGGTCTTGTCTAGACCTACATTTCATAGATTGACATCCTTCAGCGAAAATCAACAGGAAGTTTGTAATCTCCATTTCAAAACAACATTTTTGTACCAAACGGTCACCAAACATCAAACATTATCTCCTCTGAGCGCGTTTGTCGTTTCGGCTTCAAACTGCTACAGGAGAGAGATTGAACCCTTCTGATTAAAAGATGCGTACGGATAATGATTAAGTGCTACCGTTTTGATTTTACGAGCCTTCAAAGACCCGCAGCACTAAAGTTGCTACGGTGCCAAAAATGACAACGAAAATGCAATTAGACCTTCTTTGGCCTCAATACACACAGTAGCCTATAATGACAATGTGAACTCAGACACAACTTCCTCTAACTCCAGTACGAATATCGTAGAGACACGAAACAAAAACCTCTATGTAGGTCTCACTCAGGACTACCACTGGACAAAAGTATTGGACACCTAGGACTAGCACCTGCCAGAAGGCGGACCCGACCAATGCTGCTTGCAGCTTTAATTATCTTTAAAATCCAAAAATAAAGAGACACGTGTGTTCTTGTCTCTCATAATGATTGTGAAAAATTCCCCAAAAAGTGCAGTTCCCTTTTAAGGCCTGCCCTACTTGGGTTGACTTACTGTAAATTCATCCTTTGGTTTTGTACTTCATTTGGCGTCTAATTCCTTGATATTCAGGCCTGCCAACTATACTTTCTATTGTTTTAGAGCAGTGGTTCTTAACCTTGTTGGAGGTACCGAACCCCACCAGTTTCAAATACGCATTCACCGAACCCATCTTTAGTGAAAAATAAAAAATACAAATTTGCAAATTCAAGACAAAGTTATATGTTTTTGGTAACACTTTAGTATGGGGAACATATTCTAAGTAACAAAGACTTAGTTTAGAGTTTTTTGGACACTAGGGGAACATATTCTAAGTAATAAAGACTTAATTTAGAGTTATTTGGTTAGGGTTAGGGTCAGGGTTAGAGGGTTAGGGTTATAATAAGGCCATGCCGAATAAGGCATTAATAAGTACTTAATAATGACTAGCTAAGAGCCAATATGTTACTAATTTTCATGTTAATAAGCAACTAATTAATGGTGAATATGTTCCCCATACTAAAGTGTTACCATGTTTTTTTACTGGTGCACAAAATGAACCGTGCATGAACATCACCTTGTTCAAACAACAAAACCAACACAGTGCATAAACTCACAACAAATTACACACCTGCAAACCAGTCAGCTGTCACCCGTAATACGCCGATAGGGAGAAGTTTGTATTTACACAATGAGTCGGGTGTGTCTTGACCTCCACCGAACCCCTGAGGCCGACTCACCGAACCCCTAGGGTTCGATCAAACCCAGGTTGAGAACCACTGTTTTAGACACATAGATGCATGTTTGGCTATTTCAAATTACTTGCTCAAGGCGAAACAATGATGACTCTGTGTAACCTCAAGTTCAAGCTCTCCTCCAGTGGTACAAAAGGAGGCATTATTTTTAAACCATGATAATTATTTTAATTAGCCACACATTTTTTGACAATAATTCCCCTTATCAAAGTTTTGGGCTTGCCGCCACCCTTGTAAAACCGTGGACTCTTTGATCGGGTGGACTTGTCTGCTCTTTTTACTATAAAGAACAATTCCCAAACGGGGCTCACTTCTGCAGAGACTGCTTTGTGGACAGACTTCTTCTGCGGGAGTGAGACCAACAACAATTTCCCTTGTGGATCATTAAAGTTTGTCTAAGTCTAAATCTAACGCTGTTACAATTTCCCTGTGACCTGTTTTAATGAAGGCTTGTGAAATCTTCCAGACAACAGGACCTCTGACTGTTCAACAAAAGAACACGGGTCGAGTCTTGACAATTGTATCTCTTGTTCTACTTTTGTTTGTCGTGTGATGCGTGATGCGCCAAGAAGTCGCCAGCGAGGAATCGTCGAACAAAAAGCTTTATTTGTTTCAGCGAGCCTCAGACTGGAACTGCAGCTTCCAGGAAAAAGAGTGGGCCTGATCTCTCTTCTGCTGTCTTCTTGGACAACTGTCCTTAAATACCTTTTACACCAAGACCCTTACTCCTTGTAGTTCCAGCCTTGGAGCTGGTCAGTCTGGCCAGTCAATCTTTCCTTGACGTTATTCCTCTGATCAGTTTGAGTCGGGTGACCTCCGACCCCTATCCTCTACTCCTACCTGTGGGGGCTTCCTACCAGATGTTGCTAATGTTTTTATTATCACTCCTGAACTCCAAACCTGCATTCATGTAGGATTACAATTTCCTGGGGGCAATTGCCACCACTCTCTGGAGAGTTTGTGATTGACATGTGCATCTTTGAAGTTATTTAAGGGCATATTTCCTTAGTAGAATAATCCTCTAAAGGATTCTGTGACCAAATACAAACACATGCTAGTTAAAAGTCATATAAGAAAATGGTACATGGTATAATTCACCTCACTCTAACATAACGTCAATGTTTGAGTTTGAGTTTTGAGTTTCTTTCGAACATGCAAGCATACAACATGATACATCACAATTTCCAGTTTCTCTTTATGTTTACGGAAAAAAACTAGAATTTTGTTTATGGCTTAATGAAGGCCATTAAGCCTCCCATCGGCTCAACAACCCTGTGTGAAGGAACCTGCTTCACTGTTTGTTTGAGCGACAAATCAGTATTCCAGCAACACAAACATGTTTGGTGGTCTTCTTTTGTGCATTATTTCAGCACAATTGCTGCTCGCACGCTGAGGTTTCGATGGCGCCCACGCCATGCACAATGAAGATGTACACGCCCAGCTCATGTGATGGTAACATTATACTTACACTTGTTTGCATGAAGCTTTCTACTGACTAGTCTTTGAAAAGATAGTAACCCAAAACCAGTGAAGTTGGCACGTTGTGTAAATGGTAAATAAAAACAGAATACAATGATTTGCAAATCCTTTTCAACTTATATTCAATTAAATAGACTGCAATGACAAGATATTTAATGTTCGAACTGAGAAACTAGATTTTTTTTGGCAAATAATCATTAATTTAGAATTTAATGGCAGCAACACATTGCAACAAAAACGTTGTCACAGGGGCATTTTTACCACTGTGTTACGTGGCCTTTCCTTTTAACAACTCAGTAAACGTTTGGGAACTGGGGAGACCAATTTTTTAAGCTTTTCAGGTGGAATTATTTCCCATTCTTGCTTGATGTACAGCTTAAGTTGTTCAACAGTCTGGGGTCACCATTGTGGTATTTTAGGCTTAATAATGCGCCACACATTTTCAATGGGAGACAGGTCTGGACTACAGTCTAGTACCTGCACTCTTTTACTAAGAAGCCACGCCGTTGTAACACGTGCAAAATGTGGCTTGGCATTGTCTTGCTGAAATAAGCAGGGGCGTCCATGATAACGTTGCTTGGATGGCAAAATATGTTGCTCCAAAACCTGTATGTACCTTTCAGCATTAATGGCGCTTTCACAGATGTGTAAGTTACCCATGCCTTGAGCACTAATACACCCCTATACCATCACAGATGCTGCCTTTTCAACTTTGCGCCTATAACAATCCGGATAGTTATTTTCCTCTTTGTTCCAGAGGACATGACGTCCAGTTTCCAAAAACAATTTGAAATGTGGACTCGTCAGACCACAGAACACTTTTCATAATTCCATCTTAAAAGAGCTCGGCCCAGCAAAGCCAGCAGCGTTTCTGGGTGTTGTTGATAAATGGCTTTCGCTTTGCATAGAGTTTGAACTTGCACTTACAGATGTAGCAACCAACTGTAGTTGCTGACAGTGGTTTACTGAAGTGTTCCTGAGCCCATGTGGTGATATCCTTTACACACTGTCGGTTTTTGATACAGTACCGCCTGAAGGATCGAAGGTCGCGGCCTTGCCACTTACATGCCGTGATTTCTCCAGGTTCTCTGAACCTTTTGATATTACGGACCGTAGATGTTGAAATCCCTACATTGCTTGCAACAGCTCGTTGAGAAATGTTCTTAAACTGTTCAACAATTTGCTCAAGCATTTGTTCACAAAGTGGTGACCCTCGCCCCATCCTTGTTAATGACTGAGCATTTCATGGCACCCACATGTTCCCAATTAGCCTGTTGACCTGTTCCAAATAAGTTTGGAACTTTCTGTCTTTCTTGCCACTTGTGCCAGCTTTTTTTAAACATGTTGCAGGCATCAAATTCTAAATGAGCTAATATTTGCAAAAAAAATTAAAGTTTTGTAGTTCGAACGTTAAGTATCTTGCCCTTACAATCAATTGAATATAGGTTGTAAAGGATTTGCAAATCATTGTATTGTTTTTATTAACCATTTATACAGCGTGCCAACTTCACTGGTTTTGTATAATAGAGCATGTTGTACTTCAGGACTGACCGGTGAAAGTTCATATTTTGCTTGGACAAGGCAAACAGTAGGAGGCAGGAGGTTTATCTCAATAGTAGTTCCTGGTAATCAATAATGGATTCCACAGACAATGCAAAAGTTTCCAGCTCATATTTTATTTGAAGCATATATAATCTAGAACCAGAGTATTTTATAATGTTAAATAATGTATGAGACATCACGACATGTATAGGACTGGGCTGGGCATGTTTGTGCCACCTGGAGCCCGACGTTGACGATGGAAACAACGATTGATTATGCGTGGGCTGAGATAGGGTGGCTGAGGCCGCTGAAGTACGACTTCTCTCTCTCGTTCATCAGCTCAAAGTGCAGAGGCTGCTGACAGAAGGTGCACTCAGCTGATGAGTGAGGCTTCAGCTGCAGGCCCACCTCCTTCCACGTGTGCACCAACCTCTCTGTACACAGCAAAAGGGAAGAGATTAGGGTACTATGTCAACTACATATCCATTATACATGGTGATGATTAGGGAAGTAATGGTAAACCATGGTAAAACTGACAGTATGACTGTTCTTTAAATCAAAATGATCGTGAAACTGCCCTTTGATAGGTTACAGATGCCAACATGAAAACAAGAAACATTAACGTCTTTCCCCAATAAGAAACGACATGCCCAATTCTAAACGTACTGATATTCATGATATTCAATCGTGCACATTGAAATTACAAGCTGTGCTCTCTTAGAACAGGGTGATCGTTCTATACTTCGAGGAATAGACCTGTCTGAAGAAGACATCTGCAACCGGAAGTGACATCACAGACTGCAAGTAAATCGCACAACATCCGTTTTGACTTTATCATTAAAACAAAAACACTAAACCGAGTGATGTGCCAATAGATTGACCACCAACCACGATCGGCCAACACTGTATTTATAATTAGTCACCCGGCTGATAAGCAGCTAGCAGTTATTTATGTGTCTCCATAAATGGAGCCACTACATAAGATGTTAATAATCACCTCCATTACGGCAAATAAACTGCAAAACTTTGTATCTTATGCATCATAATCACTGGAGGACGAGGCTGAACGTACTGCACACCGAGAAAGAAAATATGGAACTAGTTTAAATATTGTATTGATATTATTTAACTGTAAATAGCACTCTCCATAAATACATTTAAAAATTTAGTACAGTTAATACATGTGATCGGTATCGTACAATCTCACTCATGGATGTGAATAACGTGGCTCGCCCAAAGCTGACGAAAAAGTCACATTCAGCTCGCTTTGCCGTTTAGACTGAAGTCTCATTTGTAAAATTCAGATTCCAAATGGATTTGGCCTGAATCTGATGCAAAAAGATCAGATTCGAAGCACTTCAGAGCATTAAGACTGGCAAAAAAATCTGATCTTTGTCATTTGAGGGCAAAAAACCCCATCAGATTTGGTGTGCAGCGTAAATAGGGCTTAAATTGTGATTTATATTGCACGTCAAATAATCTTACAGCGGGTATGGAATTTTCTCACTCCTACAGTGCTGAGATTTATTCAACATTTTCAATCAATAATTTAGGTTGCTTACCAACAAAATATTTCATCATCTCAGGAGTGTGGTGAGGTGTTGGTGCAATGCGCAAAAGCTCCTCCCCTTTTGCCACGGTGGGATAGTTGATGGCCTGCACGTAGATATTATGGCGACTCATCATGAGGTCGCACACCTCCGTGTTCTTTTCAGCGTTGGACACCTTAGAAGAGGACGGCGGGACATTAGGACCAAGCCTCAGTTTCGGTCGACTGAAGGACGTCGTTTATGGCGACTTACCCGCACGGGGATGATGTGGCTTGGGCAGTGCACCACGGGGAGCCCGGAGTCCATCAGCATCTGTCTGAGCAGCTTGACGTTGCGCTGGTGTTTGCGCCTCAGCATGCGGCCCTCCTCGCCCTTGAGGACCTGGATGGACTGCTTGGCGCCGCTCAACAGCATTGGAGGCAGCGAGGTGGTGAAGATGAAGCCGGCGGCGTAAGAGCGGACCGTGTCCACCAGGGAGGAGGTGCTGGCGATGTAGCCCCCCACACATCCGAATGCCTTGCCTGAAAGCAGGATGAGACAAGTGATGGTTTTGTTTTAATGGATGCTGAAAAATATATGCCGACTTTGTGACACTTGGAAAAATTCCAGACTTTTTCCCCCTCCAACAGCTGGCACCCTAAATAAGTGACAGAACAAATCCTGACTTTTTGACATTAGAAAAAATCCAGACTTTTTGACATTAGAAAAAATCCAGACTTTTTTCCCCTCCAACTGCTGGCACCCTAAATAAGTGACAGAACAAATCCCGACTTTGTGACATTAGAAAAAATCCCGACTCTTTTCCCCTACAACTGCTGGCACTCTAAATAAGTGACAGAAAAAATCCAGACTTTTTCCCCCTACAACTGCTGGCACTCTATTTTTTTGTTTTTTAAATAATGTCCTGCCCAGCTTCTCGGGCAAATCATATAGCAGATGTAGATGCCCATATCGGCTGTTCAGATTTACTTTACAAAAGAGAAGTGTAGGATACTTCTCTTGTTGCCTTACTTGTATTTTGACTTTATTAAATGTTTTTATATTATCATTTGGTGCAGCCGGGCCGGAGCAGGAGGGGATAGAAAGAGAGAAAAAGGAAGACAGAGGGGGGAATTGTGGGGACAAGAGGGAGGATTAGACAGAACAAATCCCGACTTTGTGAAACTAGAAAAAATCCCAACTCTTTTCCCCTACAACTGCTGGCACTCTAAATATGTGACAGAAAAAAACCCAGATTTTTTTTACATAAAAAAAGAATCCCGTTTTTTTGACATTAAAAAAATTCCGGTTTTTTGACATTAGAAAAAATCCCAAATTTTTTACATTAGAAAGAATCCCCACTTTTTTCCCTCCAACTGCTGGTACCCTAAATAAGTGACAGAAAAAAATCCCGATTTTGTGACATTAGAAAAAATCCCGATTTTGTGACATTAGAAAAAATCCCGACTTTTTGACATTAGAAAAAAATCCAGACTTTTTGACATTAGAAAAAAATCCAGACTTTTTGACATTAGAAAAAAATCCCGGACTTTTTGACATTAGAAAAAATACCCGACTTTTTGACATTAGGAAAAAATCCTGACTTTTTGACATTAGAAAAAATCCCGATTTTTTGACATTAAAAAAAATCCCGACTTTTTGACATTAGAAAAAAATCCCGACTTTCTGACATTAGAAAAAAATCCCGACTTTCTGACATTAGAAAAAAATCCCGACTTTCTGACATTAGAAAAAATCCAGACTTTCTGACATTAGAATAAATCCAGACTTTTTGACATTAGAAAAAAATCTCGACTTTTTTTCCTCTAACTGCTGGTACCCTAAAGTGACAGAACAAATCCCGACTTTTTGACACTTAGAAAAAATCCCGACTTTTTTCCCTCCGACTGCTGGTACCCTAAATAAGTGACAGAAAAAATTCAGTTTTTTGTGACAATTTTGTGACACTTAAAAAAAAACAAAAAAACAACAACATTTTGACACCCCCAAAAGGCCTCCAATTCCCCGGGAACAACTGCCGGACTCCTCTGCCTCACAAAAATATGTGAAACTGTGCAAAAAGATGCCAAGCAAGAGGGCTGCGATTCCCTGGTAACACCTGCTCGAATCCTCAGCGTCACAAAAATACGCCAAACTGTGTAAAATTAGGCCCCCAAATGACATCACTTGGCCTGTTTTTGGGGTCTCGTTTGCCGGGATTCAATGCTTGTTCTCACGCCCCCTGCGTTTTTTTTTGTTATATAAATTTAATTTGCGTGCAATTCAAGCCTCTGGTCTCCTAGCAACCAGGGAGCTGCTCACAGCCCCTTTAAGCCCTCTAGCAGATGGGGTGACACGGCTCAGTAGAACAAGATATTCCTACTATGGAAGACACTTGTTCCATTTTGGATGGAAGGGAAGAAACACCTTGTGAATAGAATATGCTTACCCAGAGTCCCTGAGATGATATCCATCTTGTGCATGATGCCGTCACGATCTCCAATGCCGCCTCCCCTCGCACCGTATAGACCCACAGCGTGGACTTCGTCTACAAACGTGATGGCGCCGAATTCATGGGCCACATCGCACATCTCCTCAAGTGGGCACACGGCACCTATCATGGGAGGAACAAGACAACACAAAAAATTAGTAATTTCCTAGACAATTGATTTGCGAATGCGACAAACACGGAGTAAACTGACCATCCATGGAATGGACAGTCTCAAAGGCGACAATCTTAGGTTTCGTGGGATCTCCCTTCAGCAGCATCTCTCGGAGGTGAGCAACGTCATTGTGGCGGAAAATGAACTTCGTAGCTCCGCTGTTCCTGATTCCTTGGATCATCGACGCATGGTTGCCCGCATCGGAGTAGATCTCACAACCTACAATAACGCAGAACGTTTTAGGATAGAGCGGGTCATTTGGAATACTTACAAGATTTAGAAAACTACCTGGCAGCATCTTGGCCAGAGTGAAAAGGGTGGAGTCGTTGGCCACGAAGCAGGAAGTGAAGAGCAGCGCTGCATCCTTTTTGTGGAGGTCCGCCAGCTCTTGTTCAAGCTCCACGTGGAACTTGCTGGTCCCGGAAATGTTCCGAGTGCCTCCTGCACCAGAGCCGTGCTTTCGTAGCGTATCCCTGGAGGAAAATAGAAGGAAAACAAACTAAATTCAGATTTGCAGTGGAAAAAACTAAACATAAATAAGTAATATATTTATGTAGGGCCTTTAAAGGATTGCCATGCAAACAATGGATGCATTGCCCTTGGGTGTCATGTAATTTCAGTTCTAACTCGGATCCTTTGTGTCCAGCCAGTGGAGAAAACTCACAAAATCTATACGCCCTTCACATTTCAGCAAACATTTGTATGACAGTACATTTTATTCTCATCGGACAATATGGTAGAAATTCAACTTTGGTATACCGGTACTTTAGAGTAGTCAGTGAACAGCTTGTATACAATAGAGAACTATCAACTGAAAAGAGTGATTAAAGTTAAAGTACCACTGCTAGTCACACACACACTAGGTGTGGTGAAATTACTCTCTGCATTTGACCCATTCCCTTGTTCACCCCCTGGGAGGTGAGGGGAGGAGTGAGCAGCAGCGGTGGCCACGCCTGGGAATAATTTTTGGTGATTTAACCCCCAATTCCAACCCTTGATGCCGAGTGCCAAGCAGGGAGGTAATGGGTCCCATTTTTACAGTCCTTGGTATGACTCGGCAGGGTTTTTTTTTTATTTTTTATAATGTCCTGCCCAGCTTCTCAGGCAAATCATATAGTAGATGTAGATGCCCATATCGGCTGTTCAGATTTACTTTACAAAAGAGAAGTGTAGGATACTTCTCTTGTTGCCTTATTTGTATTTTGACTTTATTAAATGTATTTATATTATCAGGGGTTTGAACTCACGATCTACCGATCTCAGGGCGGACACTCTAACCACTAGGCCACTGAGCAGTTAAAATAGGGGTAAAACAACAATCCTGAGATAGGAATAACCATTACTTTTTCTAGTAATGAGTAATCCAATTACAACACTGTTACTGTACCGATACATTTAATGTAACATGGCACTCTACTTTTGAAGTGCTTGTGTTTGCGTCAGCGAGACAGCGTCAGGATCCCAGCAAGTGCACTTCACAAAAGTAGCTCCTTAGTAGTGCAAACAGCCACACTCATTCATACACAGACAGGAAGAATGAACAACAATTTAATGAAGTGAAAATCGTGTAATCCTACAATAACTTGTTTGTGGAGAAGGCGAGACAGCAATTGATGCACACTTTATTAACAACCAGTGAACACATTCAACAGGAGCTGCTCTGAGCAACATGTCCTTCCAGTAAGTCACTGCCCGCAGACTACCATTTCTGAGCTACGGCCACGACTCAAAACTATGATCAAGCTCTTGCTAAGATCATGCGTCACTTGTCAACAGGCACTACCTTTTAAAAAAAGGCACACACTCACGCACTCTGCTCCCATGAAACGTCTCCACTGCGAATGCCAGATATTTGAAATTTAAAAAAAAAAAAGAGCAATAGATACAGAATTAAATTAAAGTAATTAGTAATTCAATTACGTGCAATGCAAGCAAATACTGTACTAAAATAACTAAGTCTTGCATTGGTCTGGGGCTGCATGAGTGCTGGCACCGGCGGGCTACGGTCCATGGACTATGAATTAAATTTTTGTCTCTGTGAACAAATTATAATGGGATTGTTTGTGAATGCTGGTTGTCGTTACAACTACAGTAGGTGTAGGTGGCAGTGTGCATCGCAGCTGCCCTTCCTAACTCGAGGAGGACCGATCACATATAAACCATTACTAATACTAAACAGTACCGATTTTCGATACTTTTGTGTGTGCTCATGTGGTAAGAAATAAATATTTTTTAATATTAAAATCAACATTTTTATAGTCAACATCTAAAACCAAAGTGATTGTTATATCTTGCATGCAGTAATTTCAGCTTATCCTAGCTGTGTTGCTGTATTCAGAAATAGTCTTTGCCATTAAGTTGAATGTGCCAGTCTTGTATAACTGAACAAAGTAAGTATTTTGATTTATTACGTGCATCTAGATTTTGATTAACAAAAGGTGTTAAAAATGCCATGTAAATTTGCTAATGCTAATCTGTAGCATGTATATGGCATATCCAATGTAAATATGCATTGAGCCAGCGCATTTTAAAAAGTGGAGCTCTACTTTCGAGCGCTTTCTATCAGGCTTGTTTACCTTGTTGGCATGGAAATGACATTGTAACATTACCTAGAGGCAGTCTGCTACGAATAGGCCCGTTTGCACGCCACGTCCTTGAGCCGGTGCGTAGTCTGCATTTGCATGTGATCTCATTTGCAACAAAAGGGTACCAAAATTTGATTGTAGATTTGGGTGATTTGTTAAGATTGTTTTGAGAGTCTGTACTCCGTAGTACCGACAGATATCGTTTGAAACCTATACAAGTACCGATTTTGGTACTCATCTCTATTCTTGACACCTCACATACGCCTAGTTTACCAAAGAATAAAACGACATAGCAGCATGAGGGGTCACTGTTGCCGATTTGGTGACTTGACCACTTTATTTACCCAATATTAGGAGCCTTCAAAAAAATGTTCTTAAAAAAATATATATAGAAAATAGATACTTTTCAGGTGTTATTTGAAATGGACATGAAGCCACATATTGCTTTTTTGAAAGATGCTGCTGTGCTTCCCTCCCCCATCAGAGCATTTTTTTTTTAATGTGTTTTTAATCTCATCGAAAACGTCCATTACAATTACATGCGTCACGGCTAGATAGGCAAATTTAAAGAGGATGTGCTCTTGTGACTTCTAGGAGATAGCTAGCTAAAATGTGGGTGGTATACTCCTTCATGAGATACTGCGTATGGAGCCAGGTTAGAGTGACATTTTCTATCAAACTCACATTATCGATTGCACCACCCAAGGGTGTCGACTCATGCCCAGATAGTCGTTGCTGCACCAGACAGACACCTCCCTCTTGTCTTCCAAGGAGCCGGTGAAGTCTTCAGCCATGGGGAACTCACTCGCCAACCGGTTGACTGTTTTGAACACGCGGTAAGTGTGGTCGCTCTTCTTCTCTTCGATTTTCTTCTCGAAATAGCCATCGTAGTGGAAGCGAGACGCTGTCGGCAGGAGGAAGAAAGATGGCTTAACGCAATGCAACCGGTGTGTTGCAAATTGTTTCATCACTAAACAACCCGACCAGAATTTGTTGAAAGGACTAGTTGGTACAATCCCTGAAACTTACAGCTGATTGGCAAATTGTCCTGCAGCAAGTGAGACACCATCTTGGGTCGCTGCTTCAAGAGGGTCTTCATGAGGCACTCGCTGGTGCTGGTCATGGACGGCTTCTTCAGCTGGTCAGGAGACACCTCTGAAATGAGTAAAAGAACAACTTTTTATGTTATGCTGCTTATCTGGTGAATTGGTCAATCATTTTGTAGTGTTATCTTACCTTTCTGAACAGTGCGGACTTCCTGAACATCTTCTTGGAACTCCATGCCAACCTGGCGGACCACGCTGCTGTTCTTTTGGCCCATCTCCGCCGCCAGAAAGGGGCATTTGGAGGCCACAGCCTGACCAGAGGACAGCATAGAGTGGCCAGCAGATAGCTTGGTCTCCACCTCCGCTTTGGGTCCTAGAAGACACGCTGCCTTTAGATACAGCATATGCATTGCGATGGAACAGAGTCGTGACGTCCACAAGTCACCTTCAGCAGTGGCGTTGTTCTCGGTCTTCTGGCGAGAAGAGGACGACGTACACAGGGCCCGTGCAAAGGTCGGGGCCATTGGTTTGGAGGCCAACTCCATCATAATGGGGCATTGCTGGGCGTAGGCAACCAAAGAGTTCCTCGGCTGCTGCTGCATGAAGGCCTGTGGCACGCGAGCCAGGAAAGGACACCGGCGCATTATGACGTCCATCATGATTACCACGTGAAAGCTCTGAAAGAGAAAACAAGAGGGAAACACATTTTATTTATAAAACTTATCTGTATATATTTTTATACATATAAACATATTTATATAGGCTCCAGCTCCCACCGTGACCCTGAAAGGGACAAGCGGTAGAAAATGGATGGGATGGATGGACGTATATGCCTATACACACACACACACACGCACACACGCACACACTTTTAATTTTCATGACTATTTACATTGTAGATTGTCACTGAAGGCATCAAAACTATGAATGAACACATGTGGAGTTATGTACTTAACAAAAAAAGGTGAAATAACTGAAAACATGTTTTATATTCTACTTTCTTCAAAATAGCCACCCTTTGCTCTGATTACTGTTTTGCACACTCTTGGCATTCTCTCGATAAGCTTCAAGAGGTAGTCACCCGAAAGGGTTTTCACTTCACAGTTGTCATAGTTTTGATGCCTTCAGTGACAATCTACAATGTAAATAGTAATGAAAAAAATCATTGAAATGAGAAGGTGAGTCCAAACTTTTGGCCTATGGGAAACACTGCACAATTACGCAGGCCATGATTTGCATCCATACTTCACATCATACATTTCAATTGACAAGTCTTCAAGTCTACATTTTATAAAGTAACCGTTTAATTGTTATTACACACTTATTAACACATTAACTCGCCGTTGTGGCTGAAATCTTACTCATCTGCGTGGAGTTGCACACAGCGAATATAGCCCCTGTATTTTCCTATGGTAGGTGTTACAGTGTTACATACAGGCTGTTATGTGGACTACATGGTTTTGTTGACACATTTTGGCGTCGACGGGTATATTCCGCATTGGCTTTTCAAAAGAGTAGAGCAAAGGTGAAACATTTTTTAAATGATTCTTCAGGCTGCTACAATATGTTAAGTCAAATAAAGAGAGACTTATTGTAACACAGGCAATAACTCATATCTGACTACTTTAATAATCATTAACTCACCATAAAAAATAGAAAACCTAAGTGACTTTATGATTACTTAACCTTGATGACAAAATAGGTAAGAGTGTATTCGCTGCTGGCTGAATAGCAGCAGGGGTCACTGAGTGCCTCTCACGCTTGATCGTGCAATGAAGTAGCGACCAGGCCGCTGTTTTCATCATCACTCTACACCAATACTAATGATGTACAACACATATCATATCCTTTATCCAGAATATCCACATTTTCAGATTGAACAAGTACTCGCGCCACAAAGCTCTGACAAAATTTTGCCAAGTTTCCTGCACTGCAAAAATTCCTGGGTGAGTAAAATATTATTTGGAATCCCTATTATAAAATAGATTGTACATTTATCCGGGAGTCTGCCGAATATCTTTTAAAATCTTCAATGTGCACACTTATTTTTTGGATTGCCTGGTCGCTTGTTTTACGACTCACAAATAAGTAGTCCGAGCAGCCAGGTTTACTCAAAATTTCCATTACTTCCAATGTAATCTCATGTATATAGTCAATAAAAATAGATTGTAACTGTAAGCAAGCTTTCCAAAGATACTAACCTTTTTAAAATGGGGCAAATAGGAAAGTTATGACATTTTTAACAAAAAGGTCACACCTAAAATCTTGAGCCCCATTGACTTTGTATCAAAGGGGCCTTATATTGCAAAACCAACGTTTATTAACTATTGGTACCTGCTGTTGTGTATTTCGGATTCTGCCCTGTGACGTTAGCGGATTATCCATACATGGTATGAATTTACCCAAATTGTAGTCATTGTAGTCCGACGCTGTATTCAATAAGCTCCTTCTTTTTCTCTATCCTCTTGTTGTGGGGCAAACTGGCTGGTACATGCACATGCATCCTCCGCTGTTGCCATTTGTAGTACAAGATAGTGTATAGTTCAATTTATTTCTGCCGGTAATCTCGCTATAGAAGCGCAAAAAGCTATAACAAAAGGAGGGAGAAGACACTGTTGAAGTGGAGGTATGCAAATAAGACCACCCACAAAACAAAGCATCCTGAAGAGACGTCAAAAAGCAGCTTGAAAAAGGTCTGTAAAACATAATCTATGCAAAATGTTGACGAAATGGAAAAGGAAGTGTTTCACATGTAGAAAACAAATCATAATAATTTCAAAGGAGTTGACTAGAAATTAGTGCAATTTAATTGGTTTTAAAACTCCTTAACTTTCTCAATATTTATCAGTGACAGAAAGTGATACTTGTATCACTGGAATCGTCTCTACAAGACCTGTCTGATTTCTAGGCGTCTCAAAAAAAATAATTATTTAAACAAATCCCGATTCTTAATCGATTAAAAAATATATATATATATATATTTTCATAAATCTGTTTTGTCCAGCCACTCAGGCAATTTACATTGTTGATATAGATGCACATATCTGCTGTACAGATTTACTTTCTTCTTGCCTTATTTGTATTTGACTTTATTAAATGTTTGGGTAGAATTTTATTAAACAAAATTACTTGTTATTATATATATATATATATATATATATATATATATATATATATATATATATATATATATATATATATATATATATATATATATATTCTTTTAACAACTATATAAATTGATCACAGTTGTTCCTGTTTAGTAGAGGAATGTAGTTAATCATAAAACTATCACCCATTGTTATTAAAAAAAGTATTGATTTTGAACCGAGCATCGTTCTGAAATCGAGAATCGAATCGTGTGGTGCCCAAAGATTCACGGCACTGTTTTATTGCGGTTTTGAAGGAGGATAGCAGGTTATAGCTTGCTTTGTGTATAATTTTAGCTGTTTGCAAATTCACTATGTCGTGGAATTTCAGTATTTTTGATTTAATAAATAAAGGATTTGTATGTTCTCTATATCCAACATTATGTATTATTCTAACGGATCTTTTTTTTTAACACCATTAATGAATGTAGTGCACATTTGTAGTTATTTCCCCATATTTCTACACGATAACTCAGATATGTAACACTAATAAAGGTCAGTAAAAAAACACAATATTTACCTCAATTACAACTTCGGTGGGGGTAAAAATCCCTGGAATAGTTTTGATGCCTACTTAGCTGCTTTGGCCACTAGCCTTCACTTCCCAACACCGGTGTTACTTGAGTGTTCCTCAAGTTGAACGCCTTTATTACAAATGACACTGTTTTAGGTGAAAATATTAAAAAATATATACTCGTTGTTATTGAGAGAAGCACCGGCTTACATGGCAGCTAGCTTTTAGCCTCCCAGAAAGTGATGGCGGAGGTAAGGAGTGGTCAACGCTACGGAAGGGAAACAACTTACCGATAATAAAAACCTCAACAAGACAATCCACTTGGTCTAGGTCACCCTGGAGAGATGAGCACGCACAAGGACCACAGGGACCGGAGCAGGATGACTTAAGTTGGCCGCTTCGTTATCCTACACTGAGGACGAACTACAAGGGCGCGGATGTGCTGTTGCTTAAATAAGGCTCGGAGCTTTAAGCTGAAGTCTCGCGAGACTTTGTCAAGCCGTGAGTCATCCTCAGAAGTATGGGCTCGTTGTTTATACTTTTACTTTGAATTGAAATTTGATCAGTTGGTTGAGTAAGCAGCGGAATTAAATAAACGATGAGTAAATTAATCATGGATAAATAAATAAAAATAAGCGCATAGTTACACAACAAAAATTGTGTAACAGCAATGACCTTGTGTAACCAAAAAAAAGGCAATGGTAGCTTGTTTAGTTTATTTCCATCCATCCATCCATTTTCTACCGCTTGTTCCTTCCTTTCGGGTTCGCGGGGGGTGCTGGAGCCTATCTCAGCTGCACTCGGGCGGAAGGCGGGGTACACCCTGGACAAGTCGTCGCCTCATCGCAGGGCCAGCACAGATAGACAATGGTCATTGTTTTCCTAATAGTGTTTTTGGAATGAGCTTTAAAACTTTAATGAGCTTTAAAACTTGGCAGAGACTAACATTTTTGCAGCAGATTTCCGTAAACTGGCATACAGATGATGGCTTTTCTGCAGGAGCTCCTTAAAAACAGCGATGGGAACTTGGACCACTGGAAGAAAAAATATGTCAATGTAAAAAAAAAATAAAAAAAAATTAAAAAAAAGGAAAACAAATGCAAATGTAAAAAAGGAAAAACAAAATGTCAATGGAAAAGAAAAGGAAAACAATTGTCAATGCAAAAAAAAAAAAAAAGGAAAAAGAGTGCAAATGTAAAGGAGGAAAAAAAATGTAAATGGCAAAAAAAAAAAAAGGAAAACAATTGTCGATGCAAAAAAAGGGAGAAAAATGTCAATGCAAAGAAGGAAAATAATGTCAATGCAGAAACCAGGGGGAAAAATGTCGATGCAAAAAAAAATTACAACTTTTATATTTCCAGTATTACCGTATTTTTCGGACTATAAGTCGCAGTTTTTTTCATAGTTTGGCCGGGGGTGCGACTTATACTCAGGAGCGACTTATGTGTGAAATTATTAACACATTACCGTAAAATATCAAATAATATTATTTATCTCATTCACGTAAGAGACTAGACGTATAAGATTTCATGGGATGTAGCGATTAGGAGTGACAGATTGTTTGGTAAACATATAGCATGTTCTATATGTTATAGTTATTTGAATGACTCTTACCATAATATGTTACGTTAACATACCAGGCACGTTCTCAGTTGGTTATTTATGCCTCATATAACGTACACTTATTCAGCCTGTTGTTCACTATTCTTTATTTATTTTAAATTGCCTTTCAAATGTCTATTATTGGTGTTGGGTTTTATCAAATAAATTTCCCCAAAAAATGCGACTTATACTCCAGTGCGACTTATATATGTTTTTTTCCTTCTTTATGATGCATTTTCGGCCGGTGTGACTTATACTACGGTGTGACTTATACTCCGAAAAATACGGTATGTATTATGTATTATTACTTTGAACTGTTTGAACTGTAAAGCGTCTTTGACCAAATAAAATGTATTATTATTATTAAAAAAATGTCAATACAAAAAAAACGGTCTATGCAAGGATTTGCCAAACAATAAAAATTAGTAATTAGTTACATCAGATGCTGACACGTGTCCAAAATATGAAAGGAGAAGCAGATTTTATTTAATCATACACCCCTTCCTGTGTCAGTAAGTAATGATGTTCATTTATTGCAGGGGTGTCAAACTCATTTTAGATCAGGGAGAAAAATCTACTCCCAAGTGGGGAGTAACTTAAAAATAAAGACAACTTCAGATTGTTTTCTTTGTTTCAAAATAGAACACGCACATTCTGAAAATGTACAAATCATAATGTTGTTGTTTTTTGTTTTTGTTTACACTTACATGTTGCAGTTAATAGTATTCTATCTTTATTTGTCGTTATTTATACTTTCTGAATAAATTATGTAATAATGTTCATCAGTCAACTCATTGGTGTTAATTTTCAATCTATCAAGTTAAAAAAATAATATCAAAATCAAATTACAGGATGTTATTAATGTAGTTTGCTCATTTTCCTCGACTGGTGCATTAACATCATGTGTTTTTTTATTGTTTTTGTTTTTTTTTACATATGTAGCATCATCTACAAAGGGCCGTACGTTTGACACCTCTGATTTATTGTGTTTTAATGTTCACTTGTTAAAGAAGAATTGCACTTTTTTGGAATTTTGCCCATCATTCAAAATCTCTACGTGAGACAATTATTTGTTTAATGCATTCTAATTTGTAATATTTGGCTAGTAATTCATGGCTAACAATGCAGCAAATGGGAGTAATATATCCTGCCCATGAAGCCCCCCAAAAAAACATCCAAAATACTCCATTTACATGTTGTGACATGCATATTAACCAAGTATTAGCGACATTGTTATTGTGAGAACTAATGCCAAGGAACTACTTTTAGCGGCGCCTTTATTAACAGAGAGGCAACTAGACATAATGAGCCGGTGAACTCCTGCATAGCCTCTGAGCTGGTAAATGAACTCTAGATTATAAATCATGCATGACACTTGTATAGTCAAAGTTGTTGCCATAAACAGAGAAGTAGCTCAACTTTGACATTCAATTTAGCCCCGAAAACATTGCAAGGTTTGACACAAAAAGATGCTCGTTTGCGTCACCTTTTTTTTCCTTTTTTTTTAACCTCAGTAAGGATTATTAGCAATTCTTCATCCAAACAGAACACACAAATCTTGAGATCAAACATTGTCCACTAAATTATTGTTTGAATATGTTTATAGTTTGTATTACTTGTTTAGCCCTTAGCAATACTTCTGCATGATGCTTAGTGTTTCACAAAAGCTGGATTTGCTTAACACCCAGAGTCTAAAAGTTGTAGCGCATCCTCTTTATATTCAGGCTCAAAAATATATGGTTCTGGATCATCATTTGTCCCAAAGTAGACGTTGTTGTCTCTCATGAATTTTGCCATGAGTACGAGTGTTATTGTTGAAGGAAATAGCGAAAGTTGCGATGCGACTGAGAAATAAATACGCCGCCGCATGCTTAAAATGAGCAAAATATGTTATTATTACATGTTTTTATGAATGTGCCTGTTACTACATTATTTATATACAGTACAGGCCAAAAGTTTGGACACACCTTCTCCTCATTCAATGCATTTTCTTTATTTTCATGACTATTTACATTGTAGATTGTCACTGAAGGCATCAAAACTATGAATGAACACATGTGGAGTTATGTACTTAACAAAAAAAGGTGGAATAACTGAAAACATGTTTTATATTCTAGTTTCTTCAAAATAGCCACTCTTTGCTCTGATTACTGATTTGCACACTCTTGGCATTCTCTCGATGAGGTTCCACAATTAGTTTATACACAAAAAAACCGAGATGAGGCAACATTGTTGCATTTTACTTCCTCATAACTGAAAATGGCCTTGGTTTATTTGCAAAGCTTCTGGAAATGTCTTCCCTGTGCCTTTCCACTCATTTTCTGATGTTTTGCTGCTCTCTGCTGGTGTCCCTAGGTATGACATTTTTCTGAATAATGTTTGCTTGCAATAATAATCTAATAGTGAATAATAAATCAGTGCCATTTGTTTGTTGTAAATATCTGACAAATAAATGAGTGAACTGACTTTTGTTTTTCCATGGAATGATCATAGGGAGTTTTGTGTTAGGGCAGGGGTATCCAACTTTCATTTTCTTCTGAGAATTACTTTTACAAAATAAAAAAAAGGTAGAGAGCTACTCATATTGGTAACGTTCATTTTCATGGCTTATTTCAACCAAAACAAAGTGAATACACTTGTGATGCCAGAACATTGACAACATGTCAATAGCAAAAAAAAATGTGTTCATGTGCATTTTGTATTTTGATACGCATTTCTTTCGAGTTTCTATTTTTTCCTTTTTTTGTATCACTATTCAAGCTACTTTAATAAAAAAAATATTTTGTGTTTATCCTATACGACTGGGAACATATACATTTTATTTTAATTACGAAGCAGATCTCCACTCAAACAGTGCTGTCATTGTCTTTGTTCTCTTTGGTGATCATTTGTCATTGAATAGAGGCATATATATAACCATCCATCCATACATCCGTTTTGTACCGCTTATTCCCTTTGGGGTCGCGGGGGGCGCTGGAGCCTATCTCAGCTACAATTGGGCGGAAGGCGGGGTACACCCTGGACAAGTCGCCACCTCATCACAGGGCCAACACAGATAGACAGACAACATTCACACACTAGGGCCAATTTTAGTGTTGCCAATCAACCTATCCCCAGGTGCATGTCTTTGGAGGCGGGAGGAAGCCGGAGTACCCGAAGGGAACCCACGCCGTCACGGGGAGAACATGCAAACTCCACACAGAAAGATCCCGTATATACATAAATATAAATGGATGGATGGATGGATGTGTGTGTATATATATATATATACATATATATATATATATATATATATATATATATATATATATATATATATATATATATATATATATATATATATATATATATATATATATATATATATATATATATATATATATATATATATATATATATATATATATATATATATACATATATATACACACATATATATATATATATATATATATATATATATATATATATATATATATATATATATATATATATATATATATATATATATACACATATATACATACATATATACATATATATATACATATGTATGTGTGGGAAAAAAATCACAAGACTATTTCATCTCTACAGGCCTGTTTCATGAGGGGTTTTCCTCAATCCTCAGGAGATTTTAATGTAAGCATTCACATACCATGGTTTATATAGGGCACAGAGCGCGTGGGTACAGGCAGGCGTGGGGGCGTGGTGATTGACTCATGTGTTACCTAGACAAACAACAGCACAACTTCATCTCCTTCGATGTCGAAGAATTTTACCCTTCCATCACGCAAGACCTACTGACCAAAGCACTAGACTTTGCCTCGGACTACGACTCAATCACAGGCAACGAAAGAAACATCATCATCCACGCAAAGAACTCCATACTCATCCGCAACGGTACACCATGGCAAAAAAAGAACAATTCAACATTCGACGTCACTATGGGGAGTTTTGACGGAGCAGAAACGTGCGAACTTGTTGGGAGTTTCCTCCTCTCCCAGTTCGCTAGCCTCAACCTGAACCTTGGTATTTACCGTGAGGACGGACTGGCAGTGTGTCGCGCCTCGCCAAGGAGCAGCGAGAATACCAAGAAGCGTATATGCCAAATCTTCAAAGAGAACGGTCTACGGATCACAATTGAAGCCAACAAGCAAACCGTCAACTTCCTCGACGTCACTTTCAACCTGAGGAATAACAGCTACCAACCATTCACGAAACCCAACACAACACTCCAATACGTGCACCATGACAGCAACCACCCACCCACCACCACGAAAAGAATACCTACCGGAATTAATAAAAGACTATCGATGCTGTCATCTAGCAAAGCTGAATTCGACAAAGCAACCCCCCCGTACCAAAAAGCACTTGATGAATGCGGATACAACTTCACCCTCACCTACGAACCCACGCCAGGAAACCAACCAAAAAGGAGCAGAAAACGAAACAACATTATCTGGTACAACCCCCCATACAGCAAAAACGTCTCAACTAATATTGGCCACAAATTCCTCACCCTGATCGACAAACACTTCCCCAAAGGCAACACCCTAAGAAAAGTATTCAACAAGAACAACATTAAATTGAGCTACAGCTGCATGAACAACATGCGACAAATCATTTCAAACCACAATAAAGCAATTGAAAAGGAGCCGCCCACCACCAGGCAGAACGACTCCAAAACCGACAAAGACTGTAACTGCCGCAAGAAACCTGATTGCCCTCTCAACGGGGGGTGCTTACAATCATCAGTTGTTTACCAAGCAAAGGTAATACGCAAGGACATTAACACATCCGACACATACGTAGGATTAACTGAGGGAGAATTCAAAACCAGATGGAACAATCACAAGGCTTCTTTCAGATGCAAAAGACTCCGGAACACTACAGAACTCAGTAAACACATTTGGAATCTCAAAGACAATAATGTTGAATACATGGCAAATTCTTGCATCCAGCACACCTTACAACAGTGGTAACAAAAGATGCAACCTATGCTTAAAAGAGAAACTGTTTATCATATACCGTCCAGAGTTGTCATCCCTCAACAAGCGCAGCGAAATTGTATCAGCATACCGTCACAGAAGGAAACACCTCCTAGGTAACACATGAGTCAATCACCACGCTCCCACGCCTGCCTGTACCCACGCGCTCTGTGCCCTATACAAACCATGGTATGTGAATGCTTCCATTAAAATCTCCTGAGGATTGAGGAAAACCCCTCATGAAACAGGCCTGTAGAGATGAAATAGTCTTGTGATTTTTTTCCCACACATACATATTACGCTCTACCACGGTATCGAGCACTATTTTTTGGATAATCTAATTAAGACATATATATATATACATATATATAGACTAGGCCACCTACTCAGTGGCCTTGTGGTTAGAGTGTCCGCCCTGAGATCGGTAGGTTGTGAGTTCAAACCCTGTCCGAGTCATACCAAAGACTATAAAAACCTGGGCAGGACACTTCACCCTTGCCCCCGGTGCCGCTCACACCGGTGAATGAATGTTGAATGAATGATAGGTGGTGGTCGGAGGGGCCGTAGGCGCAAATTGGCAGCCACGCTTCCGTCAGTCTACCCCAGGGCAGCTGTGGCTACGAAAGTAGCTTACCACCACCAGGTGTGAATGAATGATGGGTTTTTAACATGTAAAGCGACTTTGGGTACTTAGAAAAGCGCTATATAAATCCCAGGTATTATTATTATTATTATTAAAAACGGGACCCATTACCTCCCTGCTTGGCATCCAGCATCAAGGGTTGGAATTGGGGGTTAAATCACCAAAAATTATTCCCGGGCGTGGCCACCTCTGCTGCTCACTGCTCCCCTCACCTCCCACAGAGGGTGAACAAGACGATGGGTCAAATGCAGAGGACAAATTTCACCACACCTAGTGTGTGTGTGACAATCACTGGTATGCATATATACTGTTATGATCCGCTGCCCGGATCATATTTCTGTTTACGTTTTCTAGTCACTTGTGTTTTTCTGTTAGTCTTGATCTCTTTCTAGTTCCTGTTTAAGTACTTCTCAGTTTGGTTACCATACTGATTATTTTCACCTGCCGCGGGTGTTCCCGACGCGCAGCTGTTTTTCATGATTGACATTATTATTTAAAGCCTGCCTCCCCAGCCAGTCGGTCTGGCTTCGTAGTTTGTCTTCTCACAACAAGTGACGACTTCTGTTCTTGATCTGGTAACCTTCAGCTCCCACGCTAAAGGCTCTGTATGTTTAGTGTTTTCTCTAGCTCCCACGCTAGCTCCACGTTTTTGTTTGTTTCCAGTATTTGTTCTTTCTTAAATAAATAATTTTTGTACCTTCAAGCTGTGTCCGAAGCCCGTCTGCATCTCTGAGAGAACGAACACCCGCAACCGGTCGTCACATATATATATATATATATATATATATATATATATATATATATATATATATATATATATATATATATATATATATATATATATAAGTTAGGCAAGCAGGTTGGTAGAGTTGCCGTGCCAGCAACTTGAGGGTTCCAGGTTCGATACCCGCTTCCGCCATCTTAGTCACTGCCGTTGTCCTTGAGCAAGACACTTAGCCCACCTGCTCCCAGTGCCACCCACACCGGTTTAAATGTCACTTCGATATTGGGTTTAATTATGTAAAGCGCTTTGAGTCACAAGAGAAAAAGCGCTATATAAATATATACTTCACTTTAATTCATTAATTCACTGAGTGAAAACCCAGGAACACTAAATTGTTGTTTATTTAAAAAAGAAGGGACGACCAACAAATTCTGTTTTTGCAGTACTAATTAAAGATGCCATTTGCGTGATAAATGACACAAATTCTGTGGAATGGTCTAAATCAGGGGTGTCAAAGTCAAGGCCATTCGCGGGCCAGATCCGGCCCGCGAATTAATTATCTATGGCCCCCGGGATGATATCTGATTAGTATTAGAACCGGCCTGCAGGCCAAAGCCACCTGCTGCGGTCTTGCATGGACCAATACTTGATGGGGTCCCAGGGACTAATCAGGGGCTAATCCCAGGGGCTAATCAGGCATATTTGGTCAGTGCATGACTGCAAGCTAATCGATGCTAACATGCTATTTAAGCTAGCTGTATGTACATATAGCATCATTATGCCTCATTTGTAGGTATATTTGAGCTCATTTAATATCCTTTACTTTCATCCTCTTTGTATATAATTTAGTTTTGCATGTCTCATGACACATTATCTGTATGTAATATTGGCTGCATTTCAAATAGTTGTTTGTGTGCCACGTTGTTCCAGACCACAGCAAACATTACCTAGCTTGCCAAAGATTGTAATAAATCCATGGAAGAAGAAAGCCTGCCGTTTCCTTTAACTTGGATACACACATCTATACCTTTGGCCATTAAAAGTCAGTAATTTCCAGGAGTTATCTCACCTTCTGAGTAGCCTCTGATTTACTAATGGTTTCTAATGTTGTAAAAATGTGTAGAATAAATATTACATTTCAACATTTCTGTCAACGACGATTTGGTTCAGCCTGCAACACATAATAATTTTGATAGTAGGCTATAACTGCTAATATAGACACTTACGTCATGTGTTGTCTTCATTATAACACTTATAGATAGATAGATAGATAGATAGATAGTACTTTATTAATTCCTTCAGGAGAGTTCCCTCAGGAAAATAAAAATTCCAGCAGCAGTGTACAGATTTGAGATATAATTTCAATCAATCAATCAATCAATCAATGTTTATTTATATAGCCCTAAATCACAAGTGTCTCAAAGGGCTGCACAAGCCACAACGACATCCGCGGTACAGAGCCCACATAAGGGCAAGGAAAACTCACCCCGGTGGGACGTCGATGTGAATGACTATGAGAAACCTTGGAGAGGACCGCATATGTGGGTAATCTCCCCCCCCCCCCCCCCCCCCCAGGGGGTTTAAAAGAATTGAAAAAGTAAATAATGGAAGTATAAATGGAAATAAAATATAAAAATAAGAATACAAATAAAAAGTAACATTAAGAATAAAAATGTAACTGTAAAAATAAGAATATTGCAAGAGAAACTAGGCAGTAGTGACCATGTTATGAAGAGAAAAAAATGAAGAAAGACGGTAATACTGTCAATTATATGAAAGATGTGATGTGTATATTGCACCTTTAAAAGGTATTGCACTGTTAATTGCACTGTTTTTTGTTGCAGTTTATTTCAGTATTATTATTGCTTATTAATATATGCAGCTTTTAATTTTTTGCGGCTCCAGACAGATTGTTTTTTTGTATTTTTGGTCCAGTATGGCTCTTTCAACCCCTGGACTATACTATAGGGAAGACATGGATTATCATTAAACACACCCAAAATGGCTTGGGTGGGTGGGGCTGAGGGGGATACCGTCAACAACAAAATGTCTTTGAGTTTGAGTTTGAGTTTATTTGGAAAATGCATGCATGTTGATACATCACACATGCATACATACAACATGATGCATCACACATGCATGCATACAACAGGATACATCACACATGCATGCATACAACATGATACATCACACATGCATGCATACAACACGATACATCACACATGCATGCATACAACACGATACATCACACATGCATGCATACAACACGATACATCACACATGCATGCATACAACACGATACATCACACATGCATGCATACAACACGATACATCACACATGCATGCATACAACACGATACATCACACATGCATGCATACAACATGATACACCACACATGCATGCATACAACACGATACATCACACATGCATGCATACAACACGATACATCACACATGCATGCATACAACACGATACATCACACATGCATGCATACAACACGATACATCACACATGCATGCATACAACATGATACATCACACATGCATGCATACAACACGATACATCACACATGCATGCATACAACACGACACATCACACATGCATGCATACAACATGATACATCACACAGGCATGTATACAACACGATACATCACACATGCATGCATACAGCACGATACATCACACATGCATGCATACAACAGGATACATCACACATGCATGCATACAACATGATACATCACACATGCATGCATACAACATGATACATCACAATTTCCAGTTTCTCTATCCAACATGTTCAAAAAGGAGTAGGAAGAAGCAGAGCTTATTTAATCCTACCCCTTTTTCTTTACATAGCAGTTGCTAAAACTTTTGTTCACTTCCTGTTCTCAATTTATTCACAATATACTCCATAAGTAACAACAAAAATAAATGAATAACAATTGGTGAAGTAAGTTATATTTCATATGGTGAGATGAGTAAGATTATCTTGAAAATGAATGAATGGATGAAATAAATTCAGAATGTTTATCATGGTTCTTCTTAAGTACTTTGTAAACACTTTAAGTTTGAAGAGTTTCTTGAAGTGGATAATATTAGTACATTGTTTTGATTTCTTTGCCTAATCCATTCCATCATTTAATTCCACATTTGAAAATTAATGAAAAAAGTAATCGGGGATAAACACATTCAATAGAGTTGAAATACCGTATTCTTATGAATAAAATGCTGCAATCATTTGCACAACAGGAAAAAGGATGCAATAGTCGTGACGTCACCGGAAGTGGGGGCGGGACGACAGCAGAGTGAGACTCTTGTCGGTGTGCAAACGATCTTCTCGGCACTGAAGCTCGCTTCCGTGTGTGAACTCCTCTGGCATCTACAAGAAAGCCGTCATGGCGTCAGGCCTGTCTGGTCTTGTACTCCTGGCCTTTGGTGCCATGTTGGCCGCCGAGGTGTTCGGTAAGTTTGTTAATTTAATAAACTACGGACCTCTCGTCGTTGTGTGTATATGTTGTTAGCTATTGTTTCGGCCGCCACGGCATGAACGTGTGCGGGCTGTGGGGACGCCTCAAAAACAGTCGAATGACGTCAGCTACATAATCGAAACTGTCCTACTTTTTGGACATTTACATACATTGTTTGGTCTTATATGAAATAATTTAACCATAAACGATTCAGGCAGTGTCTATGGGCGTTACCGAACATTTCGTTTGGTACATTATTTGTACACTTCAGTTTCAGTTTATTTCGAACATACAATGTAATGCATCACATATTTCCAGTTGTTTCATTACAGCACGTCCGAAAAGGAGAAGGAAGAAGCAGAGCTTATTTAATTCTACCTCCTTTTCATACCATAGCAATTTTATCCCATTTCCTTGTTCCCTGTAACAGAACAGTGAACAAATAAATAATATACCATAGTAAGCATACAAATATTAAATACATAAATAATCTTTGTCTCAATTAAAAAAATACAATACAATTATTGTTCTGTGTATGTTGTGATCACTTGTAGTTTGAACCGTCTCTTAAACTGAATCATATTGGTGCTTTATTTGATTTCTTTGGTCAATCCGTTCCATAATTTAATTCCCCACACTAATACGCTAAAGATTTTAAATGTTGTACGTGCATACAAATGTTTTTAAATTAGATTTTCCTCTAAGGTTATATTAGTCAGAATTGTTGTACATTCTTGGGTAGCAGGTTATAGTTTGCTTTGTACATCATTTTAGCCGTTTGCAAAGCACCAAATCGTTGAATTTCAATAATTGTGATTTAATAAATTAAGGGTTTGTATGTTCTCTATATCCAACAATATGTATTATTCT
Source organism: Entelurus aequoreus (assembly GCF_033978785.1). Classification (NCBI taxonomy): domain Eukaryota; kingdom Metazoa; phylum Chordata; class Actinopteri; order Syngnathiformes; family Syngnathidae; genus Entelurus; species Entelurus aequoreus. Next base: position 15,919,233 of record NC_084756.1, read on the forward strand.
AATTGATCTTTTTTGTAACACATTTAGTTAATGAAGTGCACATTTGTAGTTATTTCCCGATATTTCTACACAATAACTCTGATATGTAACACTAGCGAGCAGTAAAGAATATGAAGTGATTTTTGGTCTAGAACATGTTTAGCTTTATTCATTATTGACGTGTTTCTTGCTACTTTATGTTGTATATTTTTTACATGAGATTTCCAGTAAATTTTTATCATCTATTATTATTGTGTTCTTTTACCCTTTCAATATTTACTCTTGTCTATTTGTATTTGTGTTTGACTTTGTCTTCTACTGTCTCCCATTGAAGACAATCATGTTATTGGTTAGTAAAGTGTAATTAATGTAAGAAATGTTACAACAAAATACATATTTTTCAAATGAACTATTGTATAGCTAAATATTTTGTCTTGTGTTATGGTATTGGGTAAATTGGTTGGACGGAGGGTGTGTTATAAATGATAAAACCAGCAGGGTTAGCATATTAAAGTAGCCTTTCTTGGGCCTGCTATGTGTTTTAATATACTTTTTTTTTTCTTCTTTTCATTTATTCATTTATTTCAGGCAACAGTATGTAAGCATGATGGTCCAGTTTTGCCTGAAAGGGAGCGGGAAGAAAAAAATGTATTTAATCCCACCACCAGTTCTCCATTCAGTGATTAATACATTGTTACTTTGTTTAAGGATTATGATACAAATGTTGTATCATGGTGGCATTACCACAGGTAACAATAATTATTACACTGTAACAATATTTTGTATCAACAATGCAGGAAGAATGAACATACCAACAATGGTAATAGACAACATAGCAACAATGCTAATATGCAACATACCAACAATGGTAATAGACAACATAGCAACAATGGTAATAGACAACATAGCAACAATGGTAATAGACAAAATGCCAACAATGGTAATAGACAAAATCCCAACAATGGTAATAGACAAAATACCAACAATGGTAATAGACAGCATAGCAACAATGTTAATAGACAAAATGCCAACAATGGTAATAGACAAAATGCCAAAAATGGTAATACACAAAATGCCAACAATGGTAGAAGACAAAATGCCAACAATGGTTATAGACAAAATGCCAACAATGGTAATAGACAAAATGTCAACAATGGTAATACACAAAATGCTAACAATAGTAAAGACAAAATACCAACAATGGTAAAGACAAAATACCAACAATGGTAAAGACAAAATACCAACAATGGTAATAGACAAAATACCAACAATGGTAATAGACAGCATAGCAACAATGTTAATAGACAAAATGCCAACAATGGTAATAGACAAAATACCAACAGTGGTAATAGACAACATACCAACAATGGTAATAGACAACATACCAATAATGGTAATAGACAAAATACCAACAATGGTAATAGACAACATACCAACAATGGTAATAGACAACATACCAACAGTGGTAATAGACAACATACCAACAATGGTAATAGACAACATACCAATAATGGTAATAGACAACATACCAACAATGGTAATAGACAACATACCAAAAATGGTAATAGACAACATACCAACAATGGTAATAGACAACATACCAACAATGGTAATGGACAACATACTAACAATGGTAATAGACAACTTAGCAATAATGGTAGTAGACAAAATACCAACAACGGTAATAGACAACATACCAATAATGGTAAAAGACAACATACCAACAATGGTAATAGACAACATACCAACAATGGTAATAGACAACATACCAACAATGGTAATAGACAACATACCAACAATGGTAATAGAAAACATACCAACAATGGTAATAGACAACATACCAACAATGGTAATGGACAACATACTAACAATGGTAATAGACAACTTAGCAATAATGGTAGTAGACAAAATACCAACAATGGTAATAGACAACATACCAATAATGGTAAAAGACAACATACCAACAATGGTAAAAGACAACATAGCAACAATGGTAATAGACAAAATGCCAACAATGGTAACAGACAACATAGCAATAATGGTAATAGACAACATAGCAATAATGGTAATAGACAAAATACCAACAATGGTAATAGACAACATAGCAATAATGGTAATAGACAAAATACCAACAATGGTAATAGACAAAATACCAACAATGGTAATAGACAGCATAGCAACAATATTAATAGACAAAATGCCAACAATGGTATTAGACAAAATGCCAACAATGGTAATAGACAAAATGCCAACAATGGTAATAGACAAAATGCCAACAATGGTAATAGACAACATACCAACAATGGTAATAGACAACATACCAACATATTTTTTTGTCGAACATGGGAAATGTGAATGATAGGCAAAATTCCAAAAGAAGTGCACTTCCCCTTTAACAAGCTGTCCAACGTCAAACACATGACAAGGCTGACCTGTGAGTGGCAACAAAGTAGACTGACATAATATTTTAGGTCAACGGTTAGTTTATCCACTATTTAAAATATGACAACAAACACAGTATGTTTCTCTTACGTGAAACGCTGTATAATAAGACTAAATACAACAAAATTAGTTGTAAACAATTTGCCATCAGAACAAAAGTGGACAGAAGGGTTACTGGTGGTATTGCAGCCTACACCATGTATTGTGCTCCTAAATTAAACTAAAATAACAAAAAGGCACAGGCAACTAATGGCTTTGAAGCTTATACTAAAGTGACTAGTGGATATTTTCTCTGTGTGTTCAGTGCTCCAGTGCAAGCCAGATGTTTGTTAGCGTTGGGGTGCCCACTTTCTCAGCGTTGCTACGCAACCTTATGTATAATTTTATGTGTAGGGCATCTGAGTCTGAAAATGACATAATCTCTGTGATAACGAACCCTGGCCGCAGTTCTGTTAGGTACTCATCTGGACTGTGGAACCATTGGCACACATGTTTGTATGTCAGAAACTGGCATTTGGGCTTTATGTTTTATTGTTTTTATGTTTTATTGTTTTGTTTTTAATGTTTAATTGTTTTGTTTTTAATGCTTTGTATTCTGTTTTTATATGTTTAATGGATCTTAAGGTCTGCAATAAAGATAGATGATTGATGATGATAAAGTGTAATAAGTAACATTGGACCTCAGAAGTCATGCTGCTACTTTTTGTGATCTGTTACAGCGGATGATAACGTCTGTCTAGCCTACACCGATTTGTCAGGCATGCATCACCCCTACGAGCGATGTTTCATAGGATTCTGCTGTGGCATGTGCACCAGCAGACAGTGCTGCACCAACAGTTTTCTTCGTTTATCCGAGGACAGTCAAGAAGAGTGGTAATGCAGTTTTTCTTTCTTTTCACTACCAAAAAACTGGTGTTATGACGTTAATACAGAAAAAAAACAACCTTTAGCTCTTTCCTTTTGCATCTGTCGTTGCGCTTCTCAGAGCCTTCATGTAATGTAAAAGGAAGTATGGTTTTCCTGTGCACGACCACTAGCATGGAGCTAGTGTGCAGTGTTGCTGCAAACTATTTGAAGTCCACTATTTCTTCACTTAACTACGAGCAGGTTAATGAATTCGGATTAAACTTTTCCAAACCTGAAATTCATTTTATATTCATTTTCTGTTAGCAGCAAATTGTCGTGATTGTTTTTTTTACTTTGTCTCTTCTCCAGCGAGGGCAATCTATCGATGAAGTCTGAATCACTGGTGGGCAGCGTGATCGGCGTTGGTATCTTTGTGTTTGTGGTGCTCATCAGCTGCTGCCTCTGTCCCTGCTGCTGCCTCTACAAGATGTGCCGCAAGCCCAGACGTAAGTCCATCGATGTCGTTAGAGCTGCAAAATTATCGACGTTAAGGTTTTAATTAGTGCGACGATGCAACCGCAGGAGGCTGAGTTTTTTTTTTCTCTGCCGTCACCGGCATTTGAGTGACAGACATGTTTGACAGTCAAAATTGCTGAGCTTGGCGTTTCTTCGCCTCTCACTTCAAACATTGCTTTCAGCTCTCGAGCGCCTGTATTTAACAGTAGAATTAGCAATGCAGTCATCCACAGTCTTTGTCCCAGTCGGCGAAGAGACATACCGCCAGTCAAGTATGGACAGAGAGACTTGCGACTCACCAGTGAGTAGTTCAGCAAAGTAACATAAATTAGGAGGAAGAATAAATATTACAAAGTCAAATGTTCCTTTGTGGTAATAAATTGAATGGGCAAAATGAGCAAAGTACCACTGACAAACGAGCAAGCGAGCGAGCGAGAATACCTCGATGGCAACTATAAATGTCATGGTATGAACATTTCTTATCACAGTTATTGTGACCAAAACTATCACGGTTATCATTTTATCGCAGTAATTTTAAATGTGCTCAAAATGTTCTAAAACTACTTATACTGAAATCCTATAACCGAGTTTTATTATTTTAAAAACAACACAAACTCATTTAAAATGTATATATCTACCTCAAGTAGAAAGTTGAATGTGCATATGAAAGCAACACAAGCATTATAAACAAAATGGCAGAAACAAAATAATACTAAAAATAAATGTGAACATTTCGCAAGATGGCACCCTTTGGACGTAAGACGTAACTGCACTTTTTGTCCATGTAGATCAATCAATCAATCAATCAATGTTTATTTATATAGCCCTAAATCACAAGTGTCTCAAAGGGCTGTACAAGCCACAACGACATCCTCGGTACAGAGCCCACATACGGGCAAGGAAAACTCACCCCAGTGGGACGTCAATGTGAATGACTATAGAAATAGTGTTCGTGTATGAGGTCTAGTCTTACACATAGGACTACACGATTATGGGCAACATAATAATTAGGATTATTTTTATCAATATTGAAATCACGATTATTAATCATGATTATTCATTATGTTAAGTAAAACAGTGTTGGGGTGTGAACGCGACGCCATCATGTAATTTGTAATGTCTAATAAAAATGCCCTAGATAAATGTTAATGATATATTTAATGACGCATATTTGTGTTTTTGTTCATTAATAGTATTACCGTGTCAGATTTTTTATTACATGATGCCTTTATCTCTATTTTTACATTTTCAAAGAGAGAGGTATTTTTTTAAGTTATGTACATTTACATGTACTAATGTTACATTTACATGTACTAAAGTGTGTACATGTACATGCTGTATCAGGACAGATCCATTGAGAGTTTCAGCAGAAATCTGTCATGTAGGTATTAATTATTCACCATAAAACATTAACAAAATGTTATGTCACATGGATGGTTATTAAAGTAATTACTTTGTGGAATAAAAAAAACACTAGTAATGTAAAAAACATGGTGTTTACTTTTGGATATCAATATAAAACACAAAGCAGTTTGGCTAATGAAGATAAAGTCAAATAAACAAGATTTGTTTTTTAACAACAACCATGTACCTCAATGCAACAGTTTGTCCAACAAAAATAAAGAGGAGTGATACATTGAATACACAATCTTTGTTCCTCACCGACAACTTAGCCAATGTTCAATTGAAGAAATTACCAAACATTTTAGTATTGATGTTATTGGAACACTAACAAAGTTAGCAGTTAAATTAAAGTACGAGTGACCATCCCAGTCGACAAACTACAGACTTTATAAACAAGCTGTGGCAATGTTCCTGACACATCGCCTGCTGCAGGGTAACTCTCAGTCCCCGCTGACGGAAGGACGCTAGCTGCTCGTTCAAAATAAATCTGCAACATCAAATATTTTTCTCCTCCAACAGCATTGCACTCTTAATCGCACACTGAGACTCCACGGAAGTAGAAGCGATTGAAATAAAGTGAAACGAAGCGATCGGCTCCGTTAGCTCGGAGAAACATTTTCGAAGCAAAGTCCGCTTCAGTATTCAGGAAGTAAGCAGTGTTGCCTAAAATGCATTAATAAATGACGTTTTTTTAGTAATTAAAAATGTAAACGGTATTACTAACCGTCTGGAATTTTGCCGCGGTTTATCATTATACCGATAACAAAGTAGTTTACCATCCAATTACATTGCAATGGTAAACAGTTCTAAAGTCACAATAAATAGAAGTTTATATCTTTTTAAATGGTTACTTGCATTATTATTATACTTTATGATTACATTACATTATAAACACTGTATAGTTTTTATCGGTTATTTCTTCAGTTCTTCAGTTTAGGAGCATGATGTAAACAAAAGCTCTGAGTTTGTCTGCATGAAGCTTAATATTTTTTTAAGTAAATGATTGCATATTGTTCTAATGTGGGCACCTTGAGCCCAGAATATGTTGACTGATTGGGCTGTGAATCTTTGAGCATCGCACGATTCACTTTGATTCAGATTAAATTTTCGATTCAAAACAATTCTTGATTAAAAATCCTTACTTTTTAATAAAATTGGGTGCCAGTTCCATGATTAACTACATTCCTCCATAAAATAAATAAACAGCTCTGATACATTTTCTATATTAGCTTAAATAAAATTGGTTATGTTTTTATATATATAATAAAGTCAAATACAAATAAGGCAACAGGAGAAGTATCACATACTTCTCTTTTCTAAAGTGAATCTGTACAGCAGATATGGGCATCTACATCAACCTGAGTGGCTGAGCAGGACAGATTTAAAAAAAAAAGAAAGATGTTTAATCCATTAAAAATCGGTATAAAAATTGCGATTCATTCGAAAAACCTAATTTTTTGACACCCCTATTCACTCTTTATTTTTGCAGTTTTATGCTTTTATATGTATAAAATCTAAAAATCGCAAATCCAATCGCAATTTTGGAGAGAAAAATCGCAGTTAGGTTTTTTCTCAGGGTTGTGCAGCCCTATTTTGGGGCCACATAGCTAGAAAGCTAAGAACAATAGGGCCGGACTTTTCCCTTCACTATTAGTTTTATTTGAAAACCACCATTCTCTGTAATGGATTTGTTTTTGATATCTTTTTTTCATCAGAGGTACACATTTAAGAAAAATACAAATGTCCTCTGTCTTGGACACTGGCCTTTAGTAGGTTAAATTGTCATTCTGATTCTGATGTGTCTCTGTTTTGGTCTTTTTGCATTTTGCACTGGCGTGACACTCATTCTATTTGGTACACTTTGCCTTCAGTCAGGCTTTCTTTCGTTTTGCTAGAAACATTCCTTGGAAAGTGTCTGCTCCATATTGTTCCGTGATGCTGCCTAGTTAAATTCCAGAGAGGCCACAAGCTCGAGTTAAAACTTGCGGCGGATGAATCAGTCACGAAGAGTAGAGAGTTTCTGTTTGACCAGTCAAAATGAAATAGGGTTATTTCTGTATCTTTACTGTTGGAGTGTGTATATGTGTGTGTGTGCGTGAGTGTGTATATATATATGTGTGTGTATATACAGTATATATGTATATATATAGTGTGTGTGTGTATATGTGTGTGTATGTATGTGTGTGTGTGTGTGTGTATGTATGTTTGTATATATATATATATATATATATATATATATATATATATCAATCAGTAACGTGCAGTCAGGGGAGGCAGGTGAGGCGGGACCTCACGTGCCATCATGGAAAGAAAAAAAATGTAAAAATAATTTTTTTTTTATTAAATTGTTATATGTATCCAGTGATTATATTATAAAGTTATTTTCCATTTAACTTCACCAGTTTTAGATTATGTTTTTCAAAATCGCTGAATTTTCACATTTGCCGTTCAAATACTGAGAAGACTTGCGGTGAGTCACCAGCCAGTTGAGCCTCGCCATGGATTGCGTAATGACTCGGCTAACTGCTGGCCTGCTGTGCAGTGAGACCGTATTGCTATATGAATTATATTATACATTTCCACAGTTTAGTTAACTGAGGTATATAATGTACAGTGTATTTTGTCCACAACTGTATGTGTGTAACGTATTTCTTGTGCCGAGCAATCATAAAACGGCTGCGAAGACGCACTGTGTGAGGCTCGCAGTAATCCCGCCTCCTGGTGGTAGAGGGCGGTAGTGATCCCAGAGATCATTCTTGTGACTACTCGGCTGCAGAAGAAGTGACAACAAGCAGCAACAGTTAGCAGCGATCGTTTATTTTTTCCTCTCGCCTGAACTTTTAACATGGAGGATTACATATCTAAAATAAAACAGTTTTCTAAACTGGACTTTCAATCGAAGCAGGAGGTAATAATTAGAGGAAGATCTCCATCGAGACAGAGAGACTTTTAAAACTGAAGAAAGATAAGGAAGACTTCTATAAACAAGTTATCAATGCCTTTGTTCAAAAGGAGCGGCGCATGGACTTCATTTATAAGTAAAGGTAAGACCATAATATCGTTTTTTTTATTAAATGTGCTTTTTGGTGTGCTACAGTTTGTATGTGTAAAGTTAAAGTACCAATGATTGTCACACACACTAGGTGTGGTGAAATTTGTTTTCTGCATTTAACCTATCCCCTTGCTCACCCCCTTGGAGGTGAGGGGAGCAGTGGGCAGCAGCGGCGCCGCCCCCGGGAATCATTTTTGGTGATTTAACCCCCAATTGCAACCCTTGATGCTGAGTGCCAAGCAGGGAAGAATGTTGGTATGAGCTTTTAAACATAACCTGTTAACTGCTGCCAACCAAATGGTGAATAAGATACTCTTTAGGGTTCATATGTTCGTAAATCTGACTGTGATGAAGTCAGTGCCTCACCAGCCATGAACCTCACCGCACGTCACTGATATATATTTATATATATACACACACACACATTTACACACACATACATAAACACACATACTGTATACACACACACACACACTATATATATATATATACACACATGTGTATATATATATACACACTCACGCACAAACACACACACATAGATAGATAGTACTTTATTGATTCCTTCAGGAGAGTTCCCTCAGGAAAATTACACACTCCAACAATAAAGATACAGAAATAACTCCAACAATAAAGATACAGAAATAACCCTATTTCACTTCATATATTTGTACCGTATTTTTCGGACTATAAGTCGCTCCGGAGTATACGTCGCACAGGCCAAAAATGCACAATAAAGAAGAAAAAAAACATACTGTACGTATATACGTCGCACTGGAGTATAAGTCGCATTTTTTGGGGAAATTTATTTGATAAAATCCAACACCAAGAATAGACATTTGAAAGGCAATTTAAAATAAATAAAGAATAGTGAACAACAGGCTGAATAAGTGCACGCCATATGAGGCATAAATAACCAACTGAGAACGTGCCTGGTATGTTAACGCAACACATTATGGCAAGAGTCATTCAAATAACTATAACATATAGAACATGCTATACGTTTACCAAACAATCTGTCACTTCCGATCGCTAAATCCCATGAAATCTTTTTCCTCTGTGTCGCCTCTGGTATGCGCCCCACTAGCGTCCTTTCTTTCTGCTGTTCGATTGCTGTTCTCTGCAGAATATTTCACTGAATTTCTGCAGTATATGATTTCCTTTTCGGTGCCATTTTAGTTCAGTCCTTCTCAGTTTTTATAAGTTACCGCGATTGTTGATGTGATCTATTTTAATAGCTCCGGCAGTAGCGTATAGCATATAACAGTTAGCATATCATGGCCCACAATGCACTTCTGCCAGGACTCGCCCCCGCCGAATTCTTATTGTTGGCGTGTGAGTGACAATTGCTGACGTGTGTGTGACGATTGCGGACATTTTCTTCGTCGCTCACACGAATGAGATAAATAATATTATTTGATATTTTACAATAATGTGTTAATAATTTCACACATAAGTCGCTCCGGAGTATACATCGCACCCCCGGCCAAACTATGAAAAAAACGTCGACTTATAGTCCGAAAAATACGGTATATATATATATATATATATATATATATATATATATACGCACACACACACACACACACATATATGTATGTGTGTATGTGTATATATGTATATATATTTATATATGTGTGTGTGTATATCTGCGAACATTGTATTGTTTTTCATTCAATGTTTTACTTATCTAAAAGTTTTTCTTTTTAAAAAGGCATGTTATACGTTAAAATTGTGTTTTTTTGAGGGGGGAGTGGGTAGCACGGAAACAATCTATTTCAGTTTTGAGTTAAATTAATTCTATCAATTTATGGATGAGGTTGTCTTTGTGGCTTGTGCAGCCCTTTGAGACACTTGTGATTAAGGGCTATATAAATAAACTTTGATTCATTAAATTTATTATATTGTTTTTTCCTAAATTGTAGCATCAACCTCTTTTAATGGTGGTATGATATTATATGATATAGTTATAATTAACAGAAGAAAGAATTTAGGTTAAAAATGTATCTGATATTGAACAAATAAAATTCAAAATCTGAAGTGTATTTGTTTATTAAAAGTTACAAAATCCTAAAAAAAGGTGCATTTTTGTAGTAACATAAATAGCAGGAAAATAAATGACTAAAATAAAATTGAAATAAAAACAAAATAGTGTCTGTATTACCAAAATTAAGGATCAATAAAAGTATTGGTTATTACACATTAACAAAACTTTCTCAACCTCAATAGGGTGTGCCTGTTTTTTGTAAGTAGTGCAAATGTTGCCTTGTATGAAATTGTCATCTGAAAAACCATACAGCCATTTGTATGGTGATAAGCTTGAGAGAAGTTAGCTTTTTTAGGAGCAAGCTGTATAAGGTAGATGGATATATGCACTTCTTTTGCAATGGGCTCATCAGACATAAGTGCGTACAGGCGATGTTGAGGAACTACCTATCGCTAGTCTGATCAGCAGAATGAGATACTTTTCTAGGACGCATGGATATTGAGTTAACTGCTTCCTTTGAGATTTCAATGGGTCAGGGACACAGGACGCATCACTCCTACAGTATGTCTGCTACTATGTGTTGCACGGAGAGACAGCAAGAGGAACCTCACCCAACAACACCCGCGGACTTCCCTCAAATAGCAAAAGTTGCTTCAGATTACTTCCTCTAATCTTCCAGATTCTAACAGTACAATTAATCAAAGTCACACTCACTGTGGTTTCTGCTTGAAAACAAAAAACAGAGGAGTCATGCGAGTTGTTGGCTCACTTACCCCGTGACTCAAAACCAAAGTTTTGATTTGCAGTCCTTTTCATTAAAATCAACAGCTGATTTCTCTCAGATACCTAAATATATTGAAGACATTATAAAACATGTTGAGGTTTATTTAGGAGATGGAGTGTTTCATTAAAGTTAAAGTACCAATGATTGTCACACACACACTAGGTGTGGTGAAATTTGTCCTCTGCATTTGACCCATCCCCATATTCAGCCCCTGGAGGGTGAGAGAAGCAGTGAGCAGCAGCGGTGGCCACGCCCGGGAATCATTTTTGGTGATTTAACCTCCAATTCCAACCCTTGATGCTGAGAGATGCCGGGGACAATTTGTACCATCCAGTTTTTTTATTAAAAAGATAGACTATCCTAAAATGTCCTATTGAAAATGTACACGTTTTACTGTAACAGGAAGTATTGTATTCATTAATTATTATTATTAGTTGTCATTATATTTGACACATTTTCTATAAAGTGTGGTTGAAATTATGTATGTATATACTTACATTTATTTTAAAGGCGAAACAAGCAATAATCTTAGATAATTTAATAATCCTAAAAGTAATATAAAAATTAGAAAGTACAGAGTGATTCATTAATACAAATTAAATCCACATCCGAACATTAGAAATTGACCAATTGTCCAGGCGGCACTAAACATAACTACATTTAAAAGACATTTTTAAAATCTATAAATGTCATGTTAATGACAAGGTGTGTGGATAGTAGGATTACTCATGCATGCTGTCATGCTGGCTAAATAAATTTAACTACAAAGTTATGACCTCATTAAACATAACCCCTGTCTGCAAGTGGACAAATCATTTAATCTATTTCTGTGTTTGTCTGGGTTTTAGTCATGTTGCACACTTCTTCTTCTTGTCCGATGCACACGGTTTGTTGCCAACAGCACTCCAAAGATCACAGTGCGTCAGCTCCACCTAATGTGTGAGCCATCGTCTCCACAGTAATCACTAGGGGGAACTACAACCACCAATACACTTTTTTTTTCTCCCTTTTTTTAACAGGAAGTGGTCATGATGACTCCCAAAAAGATTGGTGGGCGAGCAACAAGCCCACTTTCCCCTTGTGTGTGTGTTTTTTTTAAACCCCCTCAAAGGAAACTCCAATGTATACTTGATACTCATCTAAGCTATACGTACAAAGTAATCCAAACATCTTGCAGTAGTCGTGTCCTAAGTCCGGCCTGGGAGCTAATTATAGTCCACATCGTTTTTTAATAGTTTTTTAATTTACATGTTTTTGCTAATGTTCTACAAAATAAACTGCAACTATGCTCCAAAGTTATTTTGTTAAGATTCCTCCCTTTTTTTGTAATGCAGCTGTGGTTGCAACCACCACCCACACCACAGTGGTGACCACCACTCCTCAGCATTACCCCCGACAACCGACGGCATCCCCCGGTCAACCCCACCCCTACCAGGCGGCCCCCTATCCAGCCTACCAGCCTATTCCAATCCAGCCGGGATATGGTACCCAGCCTATGCCACAACAGGGGTACGGGCCGCAACCA